>NC_090925.1:944334723-944643466 GCF_040938575.1 Ambystoma mexicanum | reverse complement strand
AATTTCTGTACTATGCCTGCTGGTAATGCTATTCCTCCAACCGCTTTATTCCTGTCCTCTATTATCAAGTCCGCCCATGTGGCGCCAAAGGTCGTTATGTCATCCACCTTTCTTATTTGCTTCCATATGTCTGTTGGCAGAATCACTGGGAATATCAGGTCTATGTCACCCATGGTAAGCACGGATGATTGCAGGCAGGACTCTACTTCCTTTTAGAACCCTGCAGGATTCTTTCTTATATCGGGAATCGTCTGCTTTATGTTGTTCACCTCCTGTCTGGAAAAGGGGACATGTACATATTGGGCGGTATAATGGGCTGGTGTTACCTGTTCCGCTATGTTGTCTGTTGCGGGAACCTCTACTTTGGGCACAAAGGTAGGTGAGACCTCTCTCATAGGAAATGCCCCACTTACTGTCCCTCCCCCTTCTCTCATGTGCAACAATATTCCCAGATGAAGCGATAGGGCTGTTTCTCCTGTCCCTCGCTCTAGTGCTCTCTTATATACTGCCATTATTTCGAGTGGGCTGGCCTTGTTGTTTTTTATATCTTTGTCTAGTAAATGATCAGCCATCGACTGCAGTGCTTTTCTTTTCATGGGCATGGAATATTCATCAAATATCTCATGTATCTCGATTGTGGGGATTCTGGGATCCGACATCCATCTAAACGCTGCTCGTATACATACTTTCAACTTGTCGCTCCTCTGCACTGACAATATTGAATGTCGACGTTGTATATACGGCTCTACAGCTTCCTTCCTATGTCTCCCGATAACCTTACCCCTGTACCCAGGTGCAGTAAACATTTCGGCATAATCATTATCCAATTAATTTTTAAGTTCAAAAAGTCCATATACAAGTTCTCTCACTTCTTCATCCCTCTCCCTACAGCGTGCTAATACATTCAAATCCAACAATTGCTGCGGTGGTAATTTCCCAATTAACTGTTTCCATCTCTCCACCAAATATTCACCCATGCATTCCAACGCTGCCTGTCTTTCGTTGCTTCTTCGGAAGTCATACATCGAAGCCAATGCTGCCGTCCCATCATTCCCGTCTATATACATTTCTGTCTGTTGCTGCAATTCCACCTTCCTTTCTTTGCTGATCGCACTGCGAATTACCCTCGTGCATCTACTTTGTTCAGTCCCGCCTCTCGCCCCCGTGGTTTCAATTTCACCCCCGGGAGGGACGTACGGTACCGAGTCTGTATCTAAGGCAGGAGGTGCGGATGGGACAACAGAAACGGGGAGTGTCTGCTTTGTGCCTGGTTGGCTAATAGGAAGTGTTACGTGCGCGGACTGTGGCTGTGGGAGGGCTTGAGCTACAGGAAGGGAGAGTTTGAGCTCCGGGTGGCGTTTGGGCACTAGTTACTGACGTGTTTGGCCTCGCTTCTGATCTTGGGCCTTGTTTTGTATGGATCAATATGTTTTCTATCAATTCATCTGCTATGTGCAATTCTCGTTGTGGGTATATTTTTTCTATATTCAACTGGTCACGTCTACCTGACCTCCTTAGACTCTCAGCCCACTCCTCCTCTTACTTTTCTTCCGCTACTTCACCTTTAGATTTATGCCTGCGCGCATGCTTCGCTCTACTTCTAAATCGGAGCATTGCTTCCCTTCTCCAGTCCTTAACGATATCAAATGCTGCAGGACGCGCTTTCTTTCTTATCACCCTTTCCAAGTTATCTATTCTCGCTATCTCAAAACTACCATTAACCGGCCACTGATGGTCTTGTTGCTTTCTGGTTTGCCTATGCCAAGTCTCACAGAATATTATTGCACCCACTCCATACTTCACAGACATCTCATATGCCAGCGTTCCCCCAGGTGGTGCAATTTGGCCATCTTCCAAATATTGTCTACCACAGTGGAAAAACCCTGCTAAGGTGGACAATACCCCAGGCATGTTTCAACCTTCCCCCTGGTTAATCAACTTTACCTAGGGCGTTTGATTTTGCAAAGTCAACTCTCAACCAATATCGCCTCCTTGTTCTCTAGCCGGGTACGTCGATCAGGGATCAGATGTGTGCAGATCTGCAAAGGAATCTCATCACTTCTACAGGGCGCCCCGAACACCTCTTGATCCCGGCTCGATCGTCCCGTCCTCGCCGTTCTCCGCCTTGACTCAATTACAACGTATGTGATGGAACAAGTGGGGGAGGGTCCCTATTCGGGCGCCATCTTGAAAGGAGCGCCATCTTGAAAGGGGCCCCTAGAGGCCCCTTACGTCTATGGAAACAAGGCAAGTCACCACACATGATAGATACGCCAGACACAAGGTTGTACTCCCAAAGCTAGGGTTTATTGCAAAGCAAATGGTCTCAGTTGGCCAACTCGGTCTCACGCCCTGCGACGTGTATCTCTAGACCTCGAGGGACGCAAGAGAGCAAATTACGTACATCAGTTACATATATACAAAATGCATATCATACAATCAACTATGACATGTTTAACACCCCCCTTTATTGGGTTTCTTTGAACTCGGTGTGATGATGGACACTTTCGACAATTATGACACCTTCAAATATCTATTCTAGTAACAATATGCAATTTGCAAGTGCGGAGGCATCTTTTAGTTGTTGAACAGGACACAGTGCTTCTGTTCTTGGAAGCGAGCTACATACGGGGGGGAAGAGTCACATTCCAGACCTTGCTATCTATGAGGTGCTATTCGTGTCCTGGGAGCCGACACGCTCTACAGGGCTCAGTAAAAGGGGGGCTGTAAGAAGAGCATCTTTCAAGCTTTTAGCTGCTTTATTCTAGCATATTCTACCATATAACGAGACTGGCTGGCAGCTGTGAAATGATTAAATGCCCTGCAGCTCTGCTTCAAGGCTACATTCGGGAGGGAGCCGGGCATTCCTTCCTGGCGCTGCCTACGTTGTGTTTCAACGAACTCTTGTTAGCCACGCGGCCCTGCGGCCTTGTCCTTTCACGTTCAGACAACAATGTTTAACAGTCGAGCAGTGTAAGCAGAAAATGTGCTGCGAAGCAATGAGAACAGAAAGCAACGAGCAATTGTTAGAAAACAAAATGGCGATCCTTGTTACATCAAAATGGTCGTTCATTGGTAAACTCATAAACCTATATGTCTATCATATCGTGCATGAGACGGCTGGCCCACGGCCACCAAAATACTTTTGCCATCAATCATGAGAGGTATCCATTTTTCTAGACTGACAACTATGGTAAAGTTGAATTTAGAAGCTATTCCCAACATCATTGAGTATGCCCTAATAGCGTCACTGTGTTAGTTGAATTTAGAAAGTGTGCCTAATAGCGTAACCATGTTAAAATCTGATTTTAGAATCTCAGGCACTTGCACCGATATCCACCATATCACACCACTATGCTTACTCTCTTCTATATACCATAGCGACTGACCCTGAGTGAGTTGGAGGCGGATGAGCGGAGAGCTCAAGAATGAAGATATTTAGGAAGAGTGAGTTGAAGGTATTGAGGCCCCAGAAGGCCTTGTGGAGAATGCAGAGGGATTTGAACTTAATCCTCGCAGCCACTGAGATCCAGTGCAGGCATTTCAGTTCTGGAGAGATAAGATAAGGCTTGAGGCCAAGGACAAGTCTCGCAGTCCTGTTCTGGATGAGTTGCAGAGGTTGGAGAGTAGAAGCCGGCAGATTTAGAGAGAGGCTGTTGCAATAGCCCAGCCTACAGAAAACCAGAGCTCTAGAGACAGTGAGCTTCTGGGGAAGGAGAGGAATGGAAGAATACCTCTGAGGAGGTGCAGATGGTAGTGTGACTTCTTAGAGACGTCAGAGATGTGAGGAGAGAAGGAGAGAGTGGAGTCGAAGATGACACTGAGGTTTTTAGCCTCATGGGTGGGAGCAGGAAGGGGGCCAAGAGAGGCCGGCCATACAGTGACTGGAAACGAGGGAGTGGGTGTGCCGATGAGGAGTTAAAATATACTTCAGGCAGACTTAGAATTCAAGGACCACAAAATTAGAGGACGAGTGTATGTCCCTGATGTAAGCGTGGCACTGTTAGAGTGGTAATACCAAGCAGACCTAGATATCAAATTCAATCTGAATGCCAAGGAACAGATCTGGGCAGTGACGAGAAAATAAAAATAAATGTACTGGCACAGTACACAGACTTATTCAGGGACTCTAAGGGGCACAAATAGTTAAATGCATGACATCAAACTGCCAGAAGGTGCAGTACCTGTGAATTAGAGGGTGAGACCAGTTCCTGTGATGGCATTGGAGGATTTACAGAAATTGAGAACCTGCTAGAAGAAAAAATAATAGTCCATTCAAGCAACATAAATTATGCAATCGCTTCAAGGAGCACAACAAGTTCTCCAAGCTGGATATATAGAGCACATATCGCCAGGTAAAGATACACGTAATAAATCAAAGCAATTTTACAACATATCTGATGCCATTTGGCACATACCCGTACACACGACTGGCATTTGGGTTGCTTTCAGCTGCCTACGTATTCCAGAGGATTATGACAGATGCTACATGGGCTAGAAAGGCAAATACTTTCAAGACGACATCTTAATTTACGAACAAATGAAGAACATAAAAGCACTTTAGAAAAAAGTGCTGACAAAGCTGAGAACACACAAAATTGAAAAGTGTAAAATAGGCAAGAGCTTAGACTTCTTGGAATAGAGTCTCAGCAGCAGGAATGGAACCTAAAGAAAGTTGAACACTAGAACCTGCTCCCATACAGTGGCCGAAGTGCACGAAAAGAAGTAGTGGAACTATGTTCCCTGCTGGCCTGGCCCCGCTCTCCACAAACCCTGTCGTTGCGTGCCCCCTCCCACACTCAATCCAAACTCCTAAACAAACACACCTGCTATTTAAGGGAGTGTCCAGTACAGTGCACTGAAGTGCACACGTCAACTTCACCCTACACTTTTATTTTAAAACAAAACCATTCCGGAACGGTTTTATTTTAAAATAAAAGTATAGGAACAGTGAAACTTGAAAATAAAAAGTATAGGAGCACTGCTCCCACCCCACACAACGAGGAGAAATTAAAGTTGTCTATGGGGATGGCAGAGTATTCTGCAAAATTTGTAAAAGGCTTCTCAGACAAAACAGCCTAAGGGCAACACCTGCCCATTCAAACTGTTCCGGAAAGGGGAACAGTTTGAATGGGAAGCACCATGTAAAGCTATTTTAGATTTTTAAAAATGTGAAACAGCGGAAATAACCTAAAGCCTTTCAACCTGAGCAACGACACCATAATAGCAGTCACTGCCGGTGCATATGGAGTAGGAGCCGCGCTTATGCATAACTCAGAGAGAGCAGCGTATACTGTGGCATTTGCACCCAAAGCACGGACTGCAATGGAGCAACACTATTCTGCTATAGAAAAGGAGATGTTGGCGTCTACATGGGCAGTGGATTACTTCAGGACTTCTCTCTGGGAAAGGAAATTCAAGCTGTGGATGGACTACAAGCCCCTAGTGAACATACTAAGACTCAGACATACTGGAGTGCAAACTCCAAGATTAGCCCTCTTGGCTACAGGAATGCAGGAGTACGCCTTGAAAATAGATCACTTCCCCGGAAGCCAAAACCGACGAGCAGACTGTCAGCAGCCTGAGAAGAAAACGACCCCCTGTCTGCAGGAAGAACGCATAGTAGCCCAAGTAACCGATAACTCAAAACAAGGGAAACTAGCCATAAATCCAGAAAAATGGCAAAAAGCCCTACCGGTACGGTTCTATGAACCGTTGCTGCATGCTTTTCGCCAAATTAATTTTTGCAGAATGTTGCTTTTTTTTGTGGCAAAATGCGGGGGAGAGAGACGCCCCCTTACTAACTCCCACCCCATATATATCCTAACCCCACTTAACATCTGCATTTTGCTGTTGAAGAAAGTGCAAATGGACTCGGTGAAAGTGGGATAGACGACAGGAAGAGACAACCCTAAAGAAAAGAAAATGGTACATGAAAAAACGGTGCCTCATAGAGGGGGCACGAGCGCCAAGCTTACAGAGTTACTGATAAACAAAATCAGAACTACATCCACGGGGTGAGGTACTCGGTTCACAGCCTCTGCAATCCTCTGGGGACAGATAATCTGGGTAGGGCATGAAGGACATGGCGGCACAACCTTGGCGAGAAAGAGAATAAGGGAACAGATAGGGAGGTTATTCACTACACAACATGCAAAGGAGACAAAAGACTAAGCAAGATCCGTACCACTAATGAACATAGAAAGGTTAGATGAAATGTGGGTCAAGATTGGAGTCGAATTCAAAGGTCCCATGGATTATCTACCCAATAACTGGGGGACTGTTTTGATGGACTGCACATCAAAATGGACAGAAGTGCACGTCATGCCCGAGATCACTACAGGATCAACAGTGAAGTGCTTTAAAGAAGTATTGAGGTGAGAAGGGTAACCTAAATGGATTACTGACTGTCAACTGGGTTCAGTTCACATCCAAGAAAAAGTATCTAAAAAGCAATGGCAATAAACACAGGAAATCCACCTTAAACCACCCACCAGGAAATGGCCAAGTTGAGCGCATGAACGGATGCATCAACGGAATCATAAAGGCTTCATACAGACAGAACTTGGTCTGCGAAGAAGTGTACAAAGGCATATCGGTGAATGAACCACGCCCAACAGTCTGCAATGAGTGTCGCCATTCCTCCTGAAAAGAAAAAGACAAGCAAACGTGAAACTGTCTCCATCTTGGGTAGACGGCACAGCAATGGAAAACAATGTAAGAAGAGCAGGAGCCAAATCAAGGACAATGCAGCAAACATGCAAAGAGATCCATGATGCAAGGAGTGCAGTGGAACAATGCAGCATTCGTCAAAGAGACTAGGTAAAAATCAGAATGCCTCACAAGGACAGACAATGTCCAGGTTCAGAGTACCATTCCAAGTGCTAAGAGCAAAAGAACTCTACATCCAAAGAACGGATGGGAGAAAATGAAATGCTGAGTAGCCCTCTACAGCTGTGAACACAGTGGAAAAAAGACAGAAGAACAAAGCAAAGAGGTGAGTAATTCGATCAGCAAGGAGAAAGAAAAAGACCAGAAGGACTCGAACAAACTCAGAGAGACTGAGATCCACACGGCACAAGAGTCAACAAACAGAAGAGAATGCAGAAGTTACACAAGAAACCTGCAGCCCTCAGATCCCCTGTAGTAGTAAGATATGTGATAACGTGGCACGCGCACATAGGAGGGTCACAGGGAGAAGGGAGCGAGAGAGAGAGGGAGAGGGAGAGATCTCCTGACTGCGCATTAAATCAAATACAGAAAATAACTGAATAAGTCAACAGTAATTTGAGTCAGTCTTTATTTTTAAGAAGAAACTTGTATTTTCACAGGCATCTGGACTACACAAAATGCGTGCAAGATCAAGTGCCTTTCTCAAATTGTCTCTGCTTATTCTTTGGTCCTGGGTTCCTTTGTCCTGCCCGAAGTCACCAACCAGTCACTACAGTGGTGCTCTCTCCTTAAGGGGTCAGCACTCAGTAGCACCTGAGAGGCTTCATTCTTACAATGGAAACGTTTTCTGGTGGCTCCAATCCTATTCGGGCGCAGGACTCCTCGTGTGGCCGAATGCTCCGAGCCCACAGGCAGCACTCCTGGGGCGGCTTGGTGGCTTCTAGCTCTCCTCCACTCAGCACTCATGGGGCTGCGGGCAGATGGATCCTCACTCCTTCTACACTTAGCACACTCCTTAACAGCCCCCAATTTAGGGACAAGGAAGTCTGGCTGGTTAGGCCCTAATGAAGAATCCATGCACAGTAGCAGGCTTGGAGAGGATTTCTCTGGAATGCTTTGCCACACTTTTAGATGAATCCCATGAATGGACCAGGTGGTAGACCCTTCCAACTACAGTCTCCTTTTGTTGCCTCAGCCATGCAGAGGCACGTTCCAGTTTGTTGCATTTCTACAAATGAACTCTGGTAAACACTCTTGTGTCTGCCACAGGAACGTTCCAGATCTCATGTGGCCATCCCTTTAAATTCCCTTTCCGGAGGAAGAGAGACACATCATATGAAATCATTATCTATGCATTACCATATGTCAATAGAAACATTCTTCTTATATTTGTGTTTCTTGGGTAATTGTACATCTATATTGGTTTATCTGTTACCTCCCCAGTGGGACCAGAACTCAGTGTGGCGAGTGCACAACCGTGTAAATACATTTCGTTAATGTAGTAGTTTCAGCTTATTTTGGATTAGATACAATATATAAAACATCTCCATAAAATGGCAAAATCATAGAATCTAAATATATAAAAGTCAAATGTTTGTGTCATGAAGCGTTGTTCCTTATACAGTTCCACACTGTTTCATCAATTTGCACCAAATTTTGCATAGTTAACTGTTGATACCCTCCGGACATTACTGGCTACATGGCATTTGGACACCAACCCCTATCCCCGGATTTCAGCAAAAGTCAAAATTTGTTTGTGGCTTAGCGAAGCCTTGCCCCTTATACAATTCCACACTGTTTCACCAATCTGCACCAACTTTTGCATAGATACCTGCTAGGGCCCTCCTGACATTACTGGCTACACGACATTTGGACAGCGCATTCCTTTCCCTGGATTTCAGCAAAACGTAATGTATTTGTGGCCTGCCAACGAATCTGTAAACGATGTTCACCGGGAAGGGAAAGAAAAAATATATCAGGCGAATGGACACGAGAGGCGAAGGTGATGGCAGGTAGCACTCCAGAAGTTTCCAAATTGTTGCCGCATCATGTGACATTACTTTTACAGAGGATTTCTGCAAGATGGTGCCTGCCCACGAAGCCGAAAACCATGTTCACTGGGAAGGGAAACATTTTTTCTAAACAAGCTTTACAATGCCGTAAACCATGTTCACCGGTGAGGGGGAAACAAAAGTTGGGCCCAATCAGGTGAAATTACCTTTCCAGAGGATTTATGTGAGATGGTGCCTGCCGACGGAGCCGAAAAACATGTTCACTGGGAAGCGAAAGAAAAAATGTTTCCCAACTGGTCCTGAAACGAGGAGAAAATTTGAAGCCCCAAAAACCACGTTTCAAGGCCCTAGGATGCATGATGTGAGATATTTGCACAACAAAGAACAGCTTCACTCCAGGGTAAGGCAGAACAGCGAACTACAGCATCATTCTACAGCATCATTCATTTTCAACAATTAAGTGAGTGTTATCACCCCCAAAGTGTTTAAACCATTAAAATCAGCCAAACCGTATTGCATTTGACATACCTAAAATTCCGTAGTACATTTCTTTAATTTCTCAGATGCAGTTTCAATGTATGGCATAGTGACTTACTGTGTAACACAGGATACTATGGCAATATCTTTGTTGAAAGTATTCTGTTTGCTCGTGCCTCTTACCTTGTGTCATTTGGGGTCATCAACTGGTACAGCCAACTACGGAAGGCATTATTGCCTAATAAAGGAAATCTGTGACCTCCATGAAAGCGTTAGCAAGTATTTGAAGACACTGCCTTAAGCCACCATTTCGCACTGTCTCATTACCACATGATTTTGACCTGACCTGTACCTTTTTGTACCTGAGAGGATGCAGTGAATGATTCCATCAAAGGAGGAATTGCTGTTGATCGCACAGTTTGAAATGTAGTGAATGCATTCAGGGATTATTCCAAATTCATCAACTGCTTGCTAGGGGTGGAAACAGTCTCCTTCCAAGCCACATTTGACAGGGAATTTGCTTTGTGTGCACAGGTACAAAATCAGTTCGAGGCCCCAATGCAGTAGTCCCATTGTTTGCAGGGTCCAACCGTCCACTTTGATTTCCCTGATTGCTTTCTGGATCCCTGATTGCCTTGTCCCGAGGACCTCATTGATGCCCAATTTTTCTAGAGAGGGTAATAAGCTGTAGCATTTGGAAAACAGCCACGCCTGCTTTCTAATTTGGTTAGTGCACTTGAACCACCTCTTAAGTCTAATAATGTGGCTGTGGTCAGTTTGGCTAAAACTCTTCATTGCTTCACTCATTTTTGCCAAGGTTAGGAAAGGTCTGGAATTACTGGCTGAAAAAAAGCATTAACGAATTATTTACATTCTTCCTCCCTGGGTGAAATGATAGGTTTGTTTATTGGATTTATATAGTGCTTTAATCCAAAGCACTTTACAATATAACAAGATACAACAATAAAGAAAGAATCATATACAATCATGAAACAAACCAATGAAACAACAAATATATATAGAACAATTTGCCTGGATGGCCGAAGGGGAGGGGAAGGGCGGGGAGGAAGGGAGAGAGGAGGTTGTCAAGGGAAGGGATGAAGTAACACATTTCAATTATCAGATTCAATGTTCAAGGTGGAGGGGAAAAAGGGGGGGAAGGAAGGGAATAGGAAGGAGAGTGGGGAGTAGGAGAGGAGTGAGGTAGGGAAGGAAGGAGGTCAAGGGGGAGTGGAAAAGAGATTTCAAGGAGGTGTGGAAGGAAGTGTAGGTGGGTATGGAGCAGATAGAGGTAAGGAGTTCCAATGAAGGAGCTGAAAGGAACGGAATTGTGAATAGGTGCATGGGGAGGGGGGACGGTGAGTAAGAGGAGGTCGGCAGAGTGGAGAGAATGGGAGGGAACGTAAAATGAGAGGAGGGAAGAGAGATGGGCGGGGGGAGCAAGGTCATGGAGAGATTTGAAAACCAGACAGAGAAATTGAAATTTAAGTTGGGAGAGAAAAGGAAGCCAGCCAAGGTGAGAGAGCGAGGAGGAAATAGTCGCGAGGACCAAGGAGACAGAGTACGGATAGGAGTGTTAGATGGATTTGAGGGGACCAGGTGAGAGGCAGGGAGTCCAAAAAGGAGAGAAGAGCAGTAGAAGAGACGGGAGAAGATGAGGGAGGAGATTAAGAGTTTATAAGCATGGAAGGTGAGGGAGGGACGGATCTTGCGAATGTTGAAGAGCTGGTGGCGAAAGGCATGAGAGGGGAGAGAAATATGGTGGGAAAAGGAGAGGGAGGAGTCAAGGTGGAGGCCAAGATTGCGAGCATGGATAGAGATGGGGAGATTGGAAGGGAAAAAGTGGATGAAAGGAGGGGGGGTAGGGAAAAGTGTGTTAGAAGGAAAGAAAAAGGACTTCAGTCTTGTCGGTGTTGAGGGAGAGAAAATGGGAAAACATCCAGTTTTTGATAGCCGTAAGGCAGGAAGATAAAGTATGATGGAGGTCAGGAGTGAAAGAAGAAAAGGAGAGAAAGAGCTGGGTATCATCTGCATAGAAATGGTGAGAGATGCTGAAAGAAGAGATAACGGGAGCAAGGAGGTAGGTATACAGTGAGAAAAGAAAAGGGCTGAGTACATATCCTTGGGGGACACTGTAGTCCATGGGGAAGTTGGAGGAGGTGCTGCCGCCCCAGGAGACAGCAAAGGAACGATTGGAGAGGTAAGAGGAGAGCCAGGTGAGGATAGAGTCTTTGAAGCTAAAGTAAGAAAGAATATTGAGGAGTAAGGGGTGATCTAAGGTATCAAAGGCAGCAGAAAGGTATCCCCTCATTCCCCTGAGCCAGGTCATTGCATTACCTTTTTTGTGATAAAATACTGTCTGCTATGACACCTCTACCAGATGGCTTTGGGACTGTGGACAACCCAACCAGAGAAGCTATTGCGTGAAGCCCATGGAGTCTGTCCTCTCTGAGAAGAATTTGACAGAGGATGCAGGGTGGGGGAGGAGGAGTGGTTATGGTAACAACTTGTATGTAAAAAGAAAGAAAAGGGTATGCAAACAGAAAGCTAAGAAAGGGACAGGCTAGAGACAACCATGTTGGGGTATGTGCCAAAAGTTCTTTCTATATCAAAAAGCAGAAATCAAGACCATGTTGATTCTAGGGCTGAGATATCTAACACCCAAACTGAAATTCGACCCATTGCTTACTTCTAATCCTGACTCTGTAAAGGAGACCAACTTGAATCTATCCTACAAAGTGCAGCATGCATTTGTTTTGCAACTGTGTGCATGAGGGCTGAGAATACATTTGGCTTTGTTAATTTAACCGTATGTTGACAAGGTTAGTATAGCTCAGTGGCAACATGATCGGAAGCAAGACGATGCAGGGCAACACGGGTTCGAATCCCGGGTCTGCACTTAGAAACCTCTTTGTTCTAAATAAAACCAATTATAATTACCTTGTAAAGTATGATTTAGGGTCCAGCTGCTGATTAGAGGGCTTCCCCAAGCAAGACACCTTCTGAGCCTGTGCGCATTTGACCTGGGCACTGAGGTCTCTGATGAGGTAGGGGTTAACTGTTTGCCTGGTCATTCCCCAATGTACTGCAGATCCTGCTTCGACGGTGGTGTTCTATATGCCTAGGTCATGCTCTACGTAATTGCCACAGTGAAACGTACTGTGCAGCACAGCAGTAGTGTAAGCTCTGAGTTCGTAGCACTCACCATCTTTTCCATCACAGAGCACAGCTGATGTAGGGAGGAAATGTACTGAAACTGATTTTGCTTCTTTTTTGGGGCCGGTACTGCTTTTTTCTTGTTAGAAAATTCAAGATCCATGTGAATCTGCCAGTGGCACATGCGGCCGACCTTCATGCTGGTGTAATTCCGCTGGCAGATTCATGTTTACGGTTTCCCTCTCTCCTGTGGCCTGTGTATCCATGGCAGCGGGTGGTGCTACTTTTGTCTTCCTTTCGGGGGATTCTTTCCTTTTCCCCCAACACTCCATTTGACTTCAGCCCTTGCTTCGCTGTGTCACCCCCCCTCTCACACCTGTCCCTGTTGCCCCTCCCAGGATGACTTTGGTGTTTCCACACACCGGGGCACGTGGCATGGGTGTTTTTGTGTGCTGCACTTACTGCCGGTATGAATATCCGTTTCTCCTACCACCGATGGCGGCAACATGCTCAGTTCCTTTCCTGCTTTTACCCTCTGAACTACTATCCCATATATCCAACTCTCTCCTTGCCAGCCACCAAGGGATGTCACTTTGATGCCTCATGTTCATTTCCTCTAAAACCAAGTAATCTAGCTGCCTGCATCAACGTCCTCGCCCCTCCTCTCATGCACCATATCCTCTTCTCTCTGATCTACTTATATCATCCTTCAAGGCTCACAACCTTATGGTCCTCTTCGACAGTGTCCTCAAGTATTTCATCACCTCCAATGACACGGCTGGTATGATGGACCTTCTCAAAATATGGGAAATCCATCCCCAGCTCACCGATCGGATCATTAAAATCTTGAGTTTCCTCTACTCTAAACAAGGTACTGACCTTTGATACTTTCACTGTCTACATCCTCTCTCGATCCTCTGCCACCTATGTTCATCGCCTCCGCGCTGGTGGACTGTTCACGTACACATAATCCCCTTTCAAATGTCTCCTCCTAGTGTATACATCGCCACTGATTTCCACCTGCTCGCCCTCGCATTGCTTCCCCATCTGGCCAACTTCATCTCCTAATACGGTCCTTCCTACACGCCGTGCGCCCATATACTACTTAACTTACCCACATCCTCTCTGAGCTTCATTCCATTCGTGTTCCCTTTCACTTTGATGACTTTACACTAAAAGCAGAAACGTGGGTGCAGCCGAGGGATTCAAATTGGCTCTTAACTAAACACTGCCTCTACTTGGAAGGGACCATCCAGCTGCTTGGTGGAGAGGGGAAATCACTCCACACCAAGACCTCCCTCCCTTCTGCTGGTATATCCCTGTAAATATTCCCCAAACCTGCAAATAATGCTTAACAATTAATCTGCTGGTCCTTATTGTCCCATTACAATGTATCAATATGTCTCCTTCCTCCCTGGGTCTTAATGTAATAGCTTCTACCTGCCACTGCAAAGAGCCCATTAATACCTATGTGGTGGTCCCTATTCTGTAGTGTTTCTGCTAGAAGTCCTATTTTTTTCTTTTTCGTGTTATGGTTTATAAGAAACCTTTCACGTTTCTTCAAAGAGTGTCCAAAACATGAGTTGTAAAAGAAAAAAACATTACAGAAAATTTAAAAACATAGCCCTCTCTCCTAATGCAAATAAATATCGATCTTTTAGTGCACTTGATTATTTTTGGGCACGGTAGTACCGCCGTCAGTAGTTATTGACAGAATGACTGCCCATATACTGCATGGTGCTGCAATCTGGAGCAACCAGCAGGACACATTTGCTAACTCTTACAAGGGAGAATGTCTCTATATACTTCACATTTCAAATCTTCTGGCAATATTTGTTTTACATCCCCGCCACATCTGCTTTCATTCAGCCTTTGAAGGTTGCAATGCATATGAACAGTTGTAGGCTTGGAAAGGGCTCCAAGGCCTGGAGAGACAACATTACCATGCTATGTTGGGAACCCACAAATGGGATAATCCAAAATAAACACAACCTTTCTTTCATTGAGATTCCTCTTGTCGCTTCAAAGGGGCCAAAACACAAGGTGTGATGGGAAGAAAGGGAGGGTGTAAGGAAAACGAAAAAACAATTGTGAATTTGACAAAATGGAGGAGAAGCTCCTTGCTGATCAGACATTAGAAAGAGGAGTAGAAAAGCAAATTATGTGGTTACGGACAAGCTGAAATTTGAGCAAGAATTATTGGTACCTGGTGAAGACCCGGGGAAGTGTTGAATTCCTAGGGAGTTATGGGACCATGTGCAATCTGTGTACCCTTACACCATTGTTCTTGCTGGAAGTGCTCTGTATGGTGAAGGCACTTATAACCTTCAGGGTAATGTGAACCCTTGGGAAGGTCAGGAAGCTTCTGGAAGCATGTCATAAGAACTTGTGGCACAGAAAAAAAGGCTATGATCCTGAAATATATTGTGGTGAATTTATGGGATTTGCAAATTGAATAAAGAAAGTCGGATGCTTAAAAAATGCGCTGAGTATTGAAAGTGTGTTAAGTGCAGGTGTAGTGGGATCCCAGAGAAAGTTTTAAATGGGAACTGCTTGATTTAGAGCTTCTTGAATGATGAACTAATGTTGAAGCTGAATTGGCTCACCTTAAAACCAAGCAATGACGTGTGAAATTATACTTACTCTCCAAATAATGATGACTCTGGAAAGTGGACTGCCATTGAATCTCCCTCAAATCTATTCAAAAGTATTCTGCCTTTGTCGTTTGTGGTATGTTGGGTTCTTGCTTATGGTTGTATCCTAGGCTGGGTCTAAGTCATTGTGTGAGTTGTTATATATTGCTAAATGCTTTCTTTGACCGTTTTTCAAGGTTTGGGTTTGGTTAATATTTTTATGACCAGAGTTATGTTTGTTTCAATTTGATGTTTTATTGAAAATTGAGAAATAAAGAGATTTAAAAAAAAAAAGAAATCTGTATTCACCACTAATAAAGAATGTGTTTTTCTTCTAAAGCTTGACATGAGTTGGTTATTGTGATTAAGGTCCCCTCCTTGCTCTTCAGCTAAGAGATGGAGTGACACTGATGGCTGGGTACTGTCACCCACTAAATGATGCAGAGCCCAGGGGCGGGTCCCCTATGCTTCCCCTCCCAGCCCTGATTGCGTGTGAAGGACTCACTTGGCGCTATCAGACTCCCCCTTTAACAGACTCCTACATTGCAGATTTAACAACATTGCAGCAGGGAGACAAGAGCTGAGCTGCACCAACATGGGGCGCTTCTACGATAAAAATTGGCCCAAGTTAATGCAGACAGAAACTTTATGGGTACTCACAAGCCCTGCGTGCAGCAGCGAGGACATGTGAACCATAAAACACACCAAACGTGGAGTCCCCCCTATGCTTCATACCCAGCGGACATGTCAAACAGCTGTCCCAAGATGGTTCCGACGTCGGGCATCGGCTCATCCTGCGGGCCCTGTGAGAAGGAGCACCACGTATCTTACACACCTGGTGGACCATAGTGGGGAAAGAGAGGACATGGCAAGGCAGCGAGAAGGTGGCAAAGGCAGCCAGGTTATGAAGACGCGAGTAGGATGGGAATTCAAAGTGCAAATTGAAGGCCTTAGAAAATAGGGTGTATGGGTGCACTGTGGTGGTGGTAGGGAGTAACCGGGCCCATCCTCAGGAAAGAGTGACCCAATTCCACACAAGATTTGCTAGCTAGTGCCATTGGTCAGCCCCCGGTAGAAACTATGGGGACCAGACCTGAAAGCAAATGTTGCTGCCTAGAGCCAAAGACCTAGATTAACTGGTCTCTCAAAAAAAAGACTGGAAAAACATATGAAGGAAACCAGGAGTAGTTTCAAACGCTTTTTTAGGGAAATGAAAGTGCTAGGGAAACTCACAAACCCCCGATTGTGAAGGGTTACTGAGAGGAAGCCTTTATTGAAAGACTGTTTAATCTTGGAGACTATAATTTGCTTGACGCAGCACAAAAGATAACCTTCATTATTTTCAGGGATGTCATTTGGTGGTCGCCAGGGGTTGCACCTGCGACCTTTAGGTCTCCCTTGCTACCCCTAAAAAAAGAAGACTTAAAAAAGAATTTACTTGAAGCTCCTAGGCTGAGGCCATTGCCATGCAGATCTTTGTTTCTGGAGTGGCTGACTTGCTCTGGCCTCTTAAAACACTTTGAGCAGTGACCCTAAATAAGAAAGAATAGGAATAACTAATAGTTTGTCTTCCTGGAATTCGATTCAATAATTGCTAGACTCATTAAACGTTTATTTCAGGCACACTTCAGGAGTTGTCACTGATTTAGTCTTTTCTTAAACACCTCAAATTCACAATGCAGACAAACACTTCCCAAAAGCTTTTAGAGTACAATAAGCATCCATTTCGGACTATGTATTTTGCTTTTCACAAGTTGCAGTTATAGCGTGTTTTTTTCTGCTATTGTCTCTGTTATGGTCATCACAAGACATTCCATCTCGGTGTCCTTGGGCACTTGACTACATCCTTGTGCCTGAAAGCTTGTGTACAGTGTAGAAATGTTTGACCATAGCACATCAAGTGGCCCTTGATTTCATTGTGCCACAATTAATGCTTTTTTGTAATGTGTCTATCTTGCCTGTCTCCATAGCTTGCTGTTCAGGATGTCTGTTTGCATGTATTAGGTAATGAGTGCCCAGAGTATGGGATGCTGTGTGGTGGCGCTGCTTTCCCTTCGCTACTCTAAACTTTTTAATACACAGTTATGAACCCTCACAATGGTATGTATTTTGTCAACCTCTGAAGCCTGAAAAGTAGATCCGCGCAGGCTTGACATGTGGCCAACTTTGCACAAGACATGCAGATGAACTGGCCTGCTGTTAAATCTCAGTTATCAGTTAATGGTATCCGCTACAGAGTGTAAATTCTCTGACTTTGAGAACATTCATACAGGTAATTGCTCATGTTACTGTAGCCAGTAACATAGCTATAGCCGGTAAGATAGGTCCGTGGGTTGAGCGTTCGCTGCTGCGATGTGTGTGTGATATGCAGGTTCAAATCCCAGCAAGGCCAACTCAGCCTTTCTTTTTTCTGATGTTGATAAATGAGTACCAACACAGGTTGAGTGCTATTGTATGTTGTTTTTTTCTATATGAAGCGCTTAAGTGTAAGTGCTGTATAATAGACATCGTTAGCATTTGGGCTTGGACGTCTGCTTACATTCACAGTAATTTGGTAATATGGGCTTATACACACGGATATTAATGATACATATGGTGATCCATTCTTGTATAAAATGTATATCAGACTACAGTGACATCGTAACCATATCTTTCGTAGGGTACTTAGGAACAATGGTATATGATGCCACTTCCTGTTTTGTCAAGGGGTGAAAGGTCGTGTTCATTGCTTCCTGTGGTGTCACTTTGAGGAGGGGTCAAATGACATCACTTCCTGTGATGTCATCAGAGGTCCATGGTCGTGTGATGTCACTTCCACTACCCCTTGCATTTTGGTGAAATTACGTCCCTGATTATTTTGTGGCCCGCTTTGGTTTGCTGAAATGGTCATCAGGAAGGATGAAACCTAGCAAACTGCTCCTGATAATCCTGCATCCGTAAGGAATCCCAGGGAAACCTACTTGACTCCTCGAGAGACCTTTGGGTTGTACAGAAGACTTTTCCCCAAGCTCTACAGGTGGTCCATTGAAGTGTCATCTGTGGCCTGCGCACTGGCCCTCTGGACATTTCCCTAGACTTCTCTCCAGAAGAGAGGGAAGGGGTCAAGAGCTCTTACTTACTATGTTTAAGAAATTGCAGCTAATCTATTGACTATCCTGAATAAAGCACACATAGTTAAATGTTTCTTTTTAACTTGATATGGATGAATATGGCGACTGGTAAAACTTCTGATTATGAAACTCATTTATGTGAATGCTTAAATGTGTATACAATGGAAATTATAACTTTTAAAAACTAGTTTTAAGGTTAATTGGGACATGTTTTTACAATTTTAACTGAAACCGACAACTATTTTACATTTAGTACCAACAAGTCCCTGCCCTGTGGCCTGAGTGCAACGTTGACAATGTCGCCCGCTTGTTAAACTTCTCAGTCCAAGATGTGGGTCAGCGGGACTTCTCAGCGGTCGAGTGAGGATGCTCCATCCAGCTGTTGACCACTGACCACTAGCCGCAAGGGGGTGCAGCCCTTTGCATCAATGTCCTGGCATTAGAAGTCCTCTTAATGGTTTTATAATCTAGAATTCGTTTTCTCAAGGGAAAAGTAATCCCGGAGTACATGGAGCAAGTAACTGCCATGTATGCTATTAGTAATCGCCGTGATTTATACGCACAAAGCTCCTCCTGCATTTTATGGTCTATGCACCAGTAAAAGAGGCAGTGTAATGTGCTGTCCTGCATCAGGTTCTCTTGAGGGGGTAGAAAGTGAGGTGACTTCTTCAATGTGGGTCTTTGGATATGTGGAACCCAAAGGCCTGTGTCTTTGATGACTTTGCACGAATCTTGTGCAGGCCATGTATTTATGGTAGAACATCTTTAAAACTACAGCCAAAAAGGCAGGCCTTTTAAATCCCAAGAGAAACCAAAACACGTTTTTGTAGTTGATCGATGTATAAAAGGGAATGAAACTCCCTGCTCGAATTATAGATGTTTGGTCACTTGTTGGTTTACAACAAAGGAAACCAGCAATGGCAAAGCCAACAATTGTGGATTTGGTGTAGGCATGGGATAGGCATTTGCCAGCCACCTCCATAATGATACTACCTGGTCATTAGACTGTAACAATTGGAAAATGGTGTGAGTACCTGGGTCTGGCAACTCCTAAGTACTAATGCATAAAACAAACGGTTGACTTTGCCTAGGATTGTTTTTAACAAGTCTTCAGTGCAAGGAACAGTTATGAGGACACTTGGTTAAGACATTTTCTTTTTTTTTTTACCAGTAGTGCATTTACAGCTGCCTTTATCTCACAGAAGACTTCTTTAAAATAACACTGTCTGGCCCTCTACAGTACACAGTTTAATGTTGCTGTAGATAGAGCTTTTCCCACAGTGGTCCCAGGAGGTGGTGTTTTGGACAGGGAGGGGAAGATAATGGGTGGGACTGGACGAAGAACACCGCCTGCCCTGGGTAATGTTAAGAAAATGGCAGACGAGGTTCTGCAGAGAGCAGAACTGACAGTCGACCATCTCATTGATCAGCCGCAACAAGTTAAAAACGATTCTGATCAGGCAGGACTGGATACATACAATTTAAAAAAAAATGAAGGGATATAGACAGTACAAGAGTCTTTCGTCCCTGGACAAGCCCTTGGGAGCTATCCCCAAATATCTGAAAAAGTTCCCTAGTGGATACTGGCTCAATTATCCATAGTCTTGCTTTTCTGGAGGCTGCATATTTCTTTGAAAGAATCTCAAGTGGGGAGGAAACTGTTATTAGCATTGCAGTTATAACATCTTTGAAAGAAGCAGGACTGCGATGGTCATTTTTAAATGTGCCTCCTCTGGTCTTTTCTGGCTTTAAGCTGTGTATAATGATTTAATATTGGAAAACTGTTTTCATGTTTTTTTCATAGGCGCTTTAATTGCAATGTCTTTTCTGTATTTTCTTTGTTTCTTTTTGTGTAAGGTTGAGTATGTACAACCAGAATCACAATTATAAAAAAGGGAGAAATGTAAATTGTCCATTTTCGTGACACCATGAAAAATGTGTAACATGTTCGTTATGAAATTGTGTCAGAATGTGGGTCAGAAAAACGGTGTTCTCGGTCTTTTTCGACTTTGACTGTCTTTTGGTCTGAGAATAAAGGTAATCTCTCTTTTAAGAACAAACACCACATCTAGCGTCTTCAAAACGAGCTGTTTTTGGACTCTGGCTTTGACACTTTACCCACAGAGGAACATATTGAGTCATGGAACGAATTCTTTTCAGTCACGCGTAGAGTGTAAATAGCCGTAGTCTGCTGTAGGCATGCGCCTTACCCACACTCCTCCCCAACTCAACCACAACCTACATTGCTCACTGAGGCATGACCTTGTGAAAAACCATGCAATGAACAGCAACAGTGCCCACTCTAGCTTTCATTACATCAGCATTACATCTTGATCAATCTATGCTGCCCAAGACCCCCCTGCCCCCATCGAAAGAAGTAATAGGAGGCTGCCACAGACATCCGTCGCACACCGAATAATATCCAGATTTCATGGGTAATGGTCATTACACCACCTTGCTCTTCCTTGCCTCATTGCATACATATGAGGTGTGTCCATCACCTCTGACAGACAAATCCCTTGATCTACGCCACTGAAAAAAGAACCATATCCTCTGTGACGCCTTTAACAGGGAGGAGCCATAAAGGATCCCTGTGAAGACCCCGCCTCTGTTAAATAATATAGCGCCACATGCTTGATGCCAAGAGGCCTCAGAATGGAGGGGAGTTATCGAGAGCTTGTTGTTGTACCCCATGCAACCCCCTTCCTCATTCATCTCATTGACTGCACCGGAGCCAGGTTCCTCCTAACCTTCACTTTATTCCTCCACATTACAATTAATGTACTTCCCCTCCTTTGCTCCTCCCTTTCCTCCCGCTCCCTCCCATCGTCCAGGGCTTCCCTCTTAAAGGGGCTGTGTCTCTTTTCACTCCCAACACTTCCCCCTTGCTTTGATGGGACCTGCTTGGTTGCTCGTGGGGCTCCTCGGCACTCTTGTTGTGGTGTTTCATGAGTCTCTGTTCTCTCTTTTTCCTCCACCTCGATCGCTTCCCCTTTCGTTGATTCCTGCTCTTCAAAGTACAAGTCGTGGAGGAGGGAGTTCTTTGGCGTCAGTTTGCCGTAGTCCCTTGTCGCTAGGATGGGATCTGCGTGGTTCGTCTGTCCTTTTGGCTTCGTTTGCCTCTCTCGCATGTTGCTCGGGCATGTGGTCCTTCTTGTGGGTTACTTCAAATGACCTATAGCGGATGCTGATGAGTGCGTGCTGTAGTGCTGTCCGGTGGCTAAGACGGCTGCGCCCTATGGTGGGACTCGGTATCATTTGGATGGCGTCAGGCCCTCTGCGGTTTCCCTGGTTTAGGTCGCATCGCGACTGTCTTTATGGCTGTACTGTCTGTGCTGTTCTCCATTGGACGGCATGGTCTTGGGGTTTGTTTAGGGGTTGTTCTTCGGTCCTGGTCTGGTATTGTTGCTTTGTACCACCTTTTTTTGTGGCTTCTACATTCCCCCCCCGGTACGACGTCCCGAAGGGTACTGGGTGATTGTGAGGCTCGTTGTCCTCTCACAGGGCGGGTGAGGTTCGTGTGCCAAGTGCTGGTCCGTCCTCTTTTGGGTGGGTCAACACAGGGTAGAGGGGGTGTGCATGCCTGAGATGTCTGGATGGGCCGGTGTTCACGGTCTCAGTGTTTTTCCTGATGTCTGACCGTGCCATCGGTAAATCTTGCCTGGGCTGGTGGTGTGGGTTGGTATGCAGCACTTGTGGGTGCTTGTGTTCTGCATTTTGCTTGAAGGTGACCTTCCTGGCCACAGCGCCAGCATGTACGTCACAAGGCCGAGTATGGTTGTCCGTGTGTGTTTCCAGCCCCACCTGTGGCATTGCTCTTTTCTTGGGGTTTGTTGCCGGTATCTTCTGAGGTTTTGCTGTCTCCAGGGTCGAGTGGGCTTGGAGTGTTGCGGTTGCCCTTCCGTGAGGGCCGCGATGGCGTTGCGTTCAACCTTCGTTTCAATGGCGGCTGCCTGTGTGTCAACTCTCTCGTATCTTTTTGCCAGGTTTAGTATTTTCGCTAGGGGTAGGGGCTTTTTGAGGAGATGTTTTCTGAGCGTTGATGAGGTGCACCCTTCTATGATCCTCAGTCTTATAGCTTCTTCATCATTGAAGTTGGCAAAGTCGTAGTTCACTATCTTCTGCTGGAGACGTAGGACGAACCCTCCAATGGATTTGTGCGGACGTTGCCTGTGTTGGTTGAATTGAAGGTGTCCGTAGTCTTTGTTGGAGCCTACTATCAGCTTGTCCTTGATTGCATCGAGAAGGCGTTGGTATATGGTCTTGTCCATTGCTGGAATTGTCTTGATCACGTCCATTACTTCTTTTCCTACCGAGTTCTTGAATATGTTGAGTTTGTTTGGCGGGTCTTTGTCCCTTTTGGACTTCCTGGTCCTTGTCACAATGGGGCTTGCACTCCATAATACTCCCAACATGGTAGTCCAATGTGAAACCCCTTTCTCGCTCCATGCGATGGACGTAACGTATTCTATTAATAGACCACGCCTTCTGTGGCTCCACGCGTCTCAATGCTATTCGACGTGTGTTCCGTAGCTTGCGGTATTGTTTCCTTGTACCTGTCTATCTACCCGTTCCTTGCCCCTTCCTTTCCTCCTATTTCCTGGACTCTTGTGCTAGTTGCACCTTTCCTAGTTTCCCGGATTCCTGGACCCACGTCCCGGAAAATGAACGCACTATGGAGTCGGAAGAGACTCGGGCAGCCTTGTTCAAAACCAGGTCCGTCCGCAAGAAGGCAGCGACCAAGGACTCCAGCAAAGAACGGACCCAGGTGAGAAGGGGGGGGGGGGACTCCTTGACAGTTTGAGACGCCACCCGACCGTACTCGATAGCGACATGGAAGCTGCTGTTCAGGACCTGTTGCGTGACATGCAAGACAATTGGTCCTATCCTGGGATTCAGCCACAAAAGAAAGTGTCTTGTTGGGTGGCATTGTTGACAAATAAGATGGGTCAGCAAAAACCCTTTGTGGATTCCTGGATTCATGTTTGGTCCACTTTACATTTAAGCCTTATTACTTTTCGACTCCCAGGGCTAAGGTGGGGTTCATAATTTCCCACCTTTCCGGAAATGCCTTAACCTGGGCTACACCCCTCGTTAACTCCGATGATGCCCTCCTAGATGAGTATGATGGGTTCATACAGGCCGTTAAAAACATGTTTGATCGCCCTGAGCAGGTCTTTAGTGCCCAGGAACATCTGTTAAACTTTCAGCAGGGTTCCCAGGATATGCTCACTTATGTGACCCGATTCAAACAATTGGCCAAGGAAGCTGATTGGTCCTCTGAGGCGAGTTTCACCCTGTTCAGGAGAGGACTGAATGATGAGATTAAGGATGAGTTGCCAGAGTGGCTTGACCAAACACATTCCAGGCACTAATGGACCTTGCCATGCAAATGGACTTCCGTATCCAGGAAAGAAAGGCTGAAAAGAAGTCCAGGGGAAATCCTTCCAAGGTGTCCTTTGAGAGCACCGTCAGAACGGACACAAACCCAGGCTCAGTCACAGAACCAGAACCCATGCAGGTAGGAGCCTTCCGTGGACCCATAACCCCGCAAGAAAGGATGAAAAGGATTCATACGGGGTTGTGTATGCATTGTGCTTCGGACAAACATTTGGTTAGGGAATGTCCTCTAGCCCCCCCTCGGCGTTCGGGAAACACCAGCTCCTGATCCTAGATGGAGCAGAGCTTCGGGAGAGAGATGTTTGCTCCAAATCAATTCCATCCTTGAACTCTCCTGGACAAAACAAATTGGTCATACTACAGGCATTTCTATCACCCTCCAAGAGCAAGACCTATCCCATTTTGGCCTTGGTAGACTGCGGAGCAGTGGGGATCTTCATTGATCATGATTGGGTTGCTAGTCACCAGATTCCGTACGAGACACGAAGTAACTTGCAGCCTGTGGAAGCCATCAACAGAAGAAGACCCCTCACTTCAGGGCCCATAAGCCTGCAGACCAAGGAGATCCAGCTCTCAATAAATCACCATCAAGAGCTGATTAGGTTCGACATCATTAAGTCAGCCCACTACCCCATGGTATTTGGTATGCCCTGGTTACAAAAACATAATCCGTCTATCAACTGGACAGCAGGATCACTATTCCTAGGCTCAGAGTTTTGTATGTCTCATTGCCTATTCCTGGAACCTTCATTAACACCCCCTAAGGAACCTCATAAAGACCAAGAAACACCACTTGTGGTTTCCAATATCATACAAGTCCCTGAGGCCTACCAAGGTTACGCTGATGTGTTTTCGACTGCCATAGTCCAGGCCTTACCCCCACACAGGCCTGAAGACTGCGCAATAGAAACGGAACCGTCAGGAGTGATTCCCTTCGGCAGGATGTTCATCCTTTCTGAACCGGAGAAAAAGGCCCTCAAAGAATACCTGGATACCAACCTTGAAAATGGCACCATAAGACCTTCAAAATCTCCAGCAGGTGCTTTGTTATTCTTTGTTCCCAAAAAGGATACCCAGGAACTCAGACCATGCCTCGAATATCGTGGCCTAAATCAATGCACCCTCAAAGACCGATACCCACTACCCTTGATTTCAGACATCCTAGAAGCCGTAAGAGGCGCAGTAATATTCACTAAGTTATATCTCTGGGGTGCCTATAATTTAATCCGTATCCGGGAAGAAGACGAGTGGAAAACCGCCTTTAGAACACCCTTTGGCCATTACGAATACCTGGTCATGCCCTTTGGACTGGCTAATGCCCCGGCAGTCTTCCAATGTTTTATGGATAGGGTGTTCTCTGACATGTTGTTCCTCTTCGTCATTGCATATCTGGATGACATATTGATCTTTTCCAAAGACCCCCAAAAGCATGAAGAACACGTAAAGGCAGTACTACAAAGACTCCATGAACACCAACTCTTGGCCAAACCCGAAAAATGCTTGTTTCACGCGCTGGACGTACCTTATTCTATTAATAGACAACGCCTTCCGCGGCTCCGTGCGTCTCAATGCTATTGCAAAGTAGGGATCTGACGTGTGTTCCGTAGCTCGCGGTATTGTTTCCTTGTACCGGTCTATCTACCCGTTCCTTGCCCCTTCCTTTCCTCCTATTTCCTGGACTCGTGTGCTAGTTGCACCTTTCCTAGTTTCCCGGATTCCTAGACCCGCGTCCCGGAAACTGAACGCACTCTGGAGTCGGAAGAGACTCAGGCAGCCTAGTTCAAAACCAGGTCCGTCCGCAAGAAGGCAGCGACCAAGGACTCCAGCAAAGAACGGCCCCAGGTGAGAAGAGGGGGAACTCCTTGACAGTGGTGCGGGTTCAGGGCGAATGGGTCGGGCCTTCTCATGAGGCTGGCGAGGGATGTGGTGGTTGAATTTGCGAAGGCGTGTGGTCCTGCGTCAGGCACTTGCGATTGGTCAACCATGTTGGCCGGTGTTCGTGGTGTCTTTCTCCCCGAGCTTGTGGGAGCTGTGTCTGGGCATGGTGTGGCGGCGTCTTGTTGCTTCGATTTCTTTGAGGTCTGGTGAGGCCACGAGTCTTGGGCTTCAGCAAGTTGGCAGGGAGTCTTGTCCTGGAGTGCCACTCCCATGGTGGCGGTTGCTGGAGTGCCAGGTGCGTGTGGCACGCTCTTGTGGTTTAAGTTCATCAGCTTGTGTGGCTGTTCTTTGCGGTTTCTAAATTGGTGGGTGTTCACTTAGTGCGTTGGGTCTGTGCACAGTATTGCAGTTTGTACTTCCTGGAGGTTTGTTACCGCTCCCACCCGTGTCTGTTCGTGCGTGTTGTGGCCTGTGTGGCATGTTCTCCTTTACACAGGATGTTGGGCATCCATTCCTTGGGCCGTTGTGCGTGTCTTTCGTGTGGGTTTATGCGCTGTTTGGGGCAGCTGGGTCGTTTCGCCGTGGTTCACTGATGGCCTGCAGGCCGTTTATGCTTTCTGCGGGCTTCCTGCATGGGCATCCCGCCCAAATGATGTCTGTATTATGGGTATGTGCGCTGGTTGGGGGCAGCTAGGGTGCTTTTCTGTGGGCTTGCGGGCCTGCCTGAGTTGCTTACCCGCTTGTGCTGGCGTTCCGTCTCGTTGCTGGTCCCAGTTTTCTTTTGTTGTGGGCATACGGGCCCTCTTCTTTGTTCGTGTCGTCGTGGGCGCACTGGTCCTCCCCTGGAGCTCCTTTCTGTTGTGCGCATCCGGTCCTCCGTCGTCTCTGCTGCCGGGCACATGGGCCCCTCCTCACTGTGAGCACACGGGCCCTTCCACACTGCGGGCACACGGGCCCCACCTCACTGTGGGTGGACGGGCCCCGGGATGCTGCTGGGCGCACATGCCCTCCGCCTCCTCTGCTGCTGGGCGCACGGGCCCTACTTCACTTTGGGCACACGGGCCCTGCAAAACTGCTGGGCACTCGGTCCCACCTTCACTGTGGGCGCACCGGCCCTCGATCACTGCGGGCACACGGGCCCCCGGATGCGGCTGGGCACACAGGCCCTCCAAACTACTGGCCGCTCGGGCCCTCGGCTACACCGTCCACCGTTACTGCTGGGCGCCCAGGCCCCTCACCCCTGCTGGGCTCCACACCCATCACTGCTGGGTTTCCCTGTTGCTCCTCCTCCTCCTCTGTTCGGTTTCTTTCTGCAGCATTTCTCCCTGGGCCGGACCTCCTGGTCTCCCGCTGTGCTTCACCCGCACTCCTGCTGCCGGGCCTTTCCTGCTTTGTCACCTCCCTCCGGCGCCGTCCTGGGCTGCGTACCGTTGTGCATGCAGCAGCGCTACCGTCTTATTCTTGGGGTAGTTTCATCCCTTCAGCCGTTCCCACCTTCCTTTACTTCTTCTGGGCCCACTGGTCCCGCGCTGCACTGCTGGCACACCAGGCCCGTAGACATACGGTTGGGCTTGCGAGATCCACCGTCCTTCTGCTGGGCTCCATGCACCCTCCTGTCATCCTCGTTGGGCACGACGTGACGTTCGTCTGCCTCGTCGCCAGTTGTTGTACCCCGTGCAGCCCCCTTCCTCATTCATCTCATGGACTGCAGCGGCGCCAGGTTCCTCCTAACCTTCACTTTATTCCTCCACATTACAATGAATGTCCCCCTCCTTTGCTCCTCCCTTTCCTCCCGCTTCCCGCTCCCTCCCATCGTCGAGGGCTTCCCTCTTAAAGGGGCTGTGTCTCTTTTCACTCCCAATACTTGTCATGTGTATAATATTGAAAGACCCACAATGCACCGTTTCCCATGATGCCAGACCCGTTGTCTTGTTGTGTGAAAGGTACTCGAAAGGTACTCGATGTATTTCTTGTTTCATTCCCTGATTTGCCTCAAGAGAAACTAGCTGCACCGCTCCAATTTCACAATGGTGTCGTGCCAGGTCCTTCACATACCATTTTTATATTCAATATATTTTGAGAAATCTCAGGACCCAAACTTCATTTGACAAGAACAGTGATTTTTTTCCTTCTAAAAAAAGATTGGGCTATTCTGCCCTCACCAGCTTGCATTCTGTCACAGGTGTGTGGTATACATTTATGCAGAACACATTGGTGTGAAAAAGAAAAAGGAAAGGGAAAGAGTTCATTGGCTATACGTATGTTGCTCAGTTCAGTTCTGCACACCCTGTTCTTACGTGACATCTTCACACGTTTGGTGGACGGCTTTTTGGGGAGCTTTGGCATCTGGTTGCGCTTCAGGCACACAGTGGCCTTCAAAGCTCTGGGCAATAACATCTGTGTTTCTGTGGGAGGGTGCAGGCCTTGTCAATTTCTTTGCCTCCGTTGTCAGTGACTAGCCTAATACAAGAGCATTGATGGACTATTGCCTGGGTTTTTAAGCACACATGGGCCATTGCCCAGGCTGCAAAAACATTTGCGTGCTAATTGTGGCATGCCTCAGAGGAGGGCAGAGACGAAAATGGGGTGAAAGAATACGCGGTGGTCCTGTGGTTGGCACAAAGAGTAATGCCTGTGCAGTAATTCATTTCTCCTAATCTGTGTCCGGAATTTAACGTATTCTCATATCGTACGTCTATGTTCATTACTTTCCTCGTAGCGATTGTTGTACTTTTTTTCTTTCCTTTGGAGGGGGTGGGGTCAAATTTGTCTGTGCTGCGGCAAGTGCAGACAGTGGCTGTCTGTTCTTGTCTAATCCCAGGGGATGGGGGGGGGCATTTCATTACACTGTGGTCTTCTTGCCTGGTGGACAGGTGTGCTTCTGGGGCACTTAATATACAGTATCTGTGATGATGTGGGCTTGCAGCTGGTATGGACCCACAACAGCAATCACAAGAACTTTGTATTTTGTAGATCTCAGCACAGGAATACCAAAATGGATTTGTTGTGAGGGAAAAGGGACACGGACCCTTTAAGGGAAGTTAAGAGGGAAAGAGGGAGAGGGGCGGGGCTGGAGGCGGAGGGGAAGCGGGAAAGTTGGGGACGGCAGTTGTTAATTAATAAAGAAGGTGTTCAGACGTGTCCTGCCTCCGCGCTTCTTTTAGGGCCTAGCTAGCGCGTAACAACTGGCGACGAACACGGAGACGGACCGTGATGTGCAGGTGAGCCACGGAGGGGCTCCACACTGCAGGAGGCAAATCGGGACGCCGGTGTAGAGGCCCGGCAGCCCCCGTCACGAGGGAGCCACGCACGGAAGAACGCTCGGAGCAGCCGGAGTGAGGAGGAACCCGGCGCTTCAGGAGCCCAGCGCAGGCGCGGTGCACAGAGGTAACCGTGACCACGAGCAAAGGACGGAGTCGGCGCCAGAGCGCATGCAGCCGGAGTCAAGGAGGGACCCGACGCATATGAGCGCAGAGGTGCGGTGCTGGAAGACGACCGCAACTGACATCCACACAGCAGCCGGAGTCGAGGAGGGACCCGACGCGTGTGAGCGCAGAGGTACAGCGCAGGACGACAGCAGCAGGCATCCAGAGTGGCAGAGGAACCTGGAGCAGCAGCACACTGCACAAGCCAGCCGTGACACGGAGGAGGCCCACACCGGGAGAGAGGGCAAAGGGAGACGACCCAGCAACGCGGCCCAGAGCAGCAGGACCGCACTGAACAAAACCACAGGTACGGAGCACAAGGGGCCCGGCCCAGTGAAAGGGCGGCATGACCGCAGTACTGTAACGTACGTCATAGAGACACGAAGAAGCATCAGTCATTGTCATAAGCCACTAGAAAGCGAGGAAACCCGCCAAGCAAGCATCAGTCATTGTCATAAGCCACTAGAAAGCGAGGAAACCCGCCAAGCAAGCATCAGTCATTGTCATAAGCCACTAGAAAGCGAGGAAACCCGCCAAGCAAACATCAGTCATTGTCATAAGCCACTAGAAAGCGAGGAAACCCACCAAGCAAGCATCAGTCATTGTCATAAATCAGTAAAAGGCGAGGAAAACCTCCAAGCAAACGTCAACCAGTGTCCTACGCCACAGGAAAGCCACCAAGCAAACGTCAGACTTTGCCATCAGCCACTAGAAAACGAGGGAAATGCCAAACTAGCGTCTCTACAACACGAGGGCACGATAACGCACAACGGCCCTCGTGACAACCATAACCACAGCCGGTCGACATGTCACAGCCAGCAGATGCAGCAGTGGACACCACAGCACCCGCAAACCCAGGGGTAACACCCACTAACCCTGTGTCATTCCTTCGTCGTCCAAACCCATTTGCACTAGAACCGCAAGAGAACCAAGGCCAGAGATGGCAAGAATGGATGGTCGAATTCGAAGAATTTATGAGAGCGGTAGGGAACCAAGATGTGCCCAATAAGCTGGACATAGTCACAAACTTGGTCGGGAAGGACATTAAGATCGTCATCAAGACCATCCCGCAAGCGGAAAGGACTACATACCCGAAACTTATCAAAGCCATCAACAGTTGTCTAATAATAGTCCCAAACAGGGACTACGAACGCTACATATTCAATCAGTGCACCCAGATGCCCCAAGAAACAGTTGGTCAGTTCATATTGCGCCTCCAAAGAAAAATCACATACTGTGACTTCGCCAACTTTAATGACAATGAGGCCATCCGCTTGAGAGTCATAGAAGGATGTTTGTCATCAATATTCCGAAAACACCTGCTGAAAAAACCACTACCCCTGAAAGAAATAGCTGAACTGGCCAGAGTATACGAAAGGGTAGATGTCCAAGCAGCCCACATTGAAAACCCGAAAAAGATAGGATCCATCGCTGCCGTCACCACCAATCAATCAAGCCGCTACTACGCCAACACGTACAGCCAAGACCAAGGGAATACCGTCAGACGTCCTCCACCAGAACGACAATGTTATCGGTGCGGATTCGAATTTCCACACAAGGGCCAATGCCCTGCAATAGGACACATGTGCATGAAGTGTGGTCAAGAAAATCACTTTCAGGGCATGTGACGGGAGAAGACACCCCCACTGCCAGAGTACCGACCACCCAACCAACAGGCAACCACGAGAAGGTTTGAGGCACCGAGACCGCTCAATCCGAGACCATACCCTGAACGAGAATACAACCAGCCCTTCACCAACCCAAGGTCCACAAATAACACCAGGTTCATCAGGGCAGTAGAAAACCTACAGGTGGATCAGACAGACGAGACACACTTCAACCAGGAACAAATATATCAAATGCAAGCATATCCCGAAGAACACCATCAAAAAGAGTATGCCACCAGCGACCCATATGAGAACCCACCAATTGAGGAACACTCGATGGAACAGACACAATATGCGGAATACGACTGATACAGCAGGGAATATGTCCGACTCATCTCAGATGCCTCAGATGACAGCACAGCGCCCAAGGTGACGGTTCACCTAGGAGGAATAGACACACCATTCCTGGTGGACATGGGCGCAACCGTCAGTGTTATGAACAATCTAACATACCAACACTTAGAAGACAAATTCCCGCTGCAGCCGTCGCACGCCCAAATATTCCAGTGGGGCGCAGCACAGCCGCTAATGTCAAAAGGACAGTTTGCATGTGACCACGTCCATAGAGGAACACGAATACAGACAGTGATACATGTCATACATAGTCCCGCGATGAGAAGGTGCCTCCTGAGCCACAAGACCGCTCTCGCTGTAGGACTCATTGACATCCACTACGATGAATCAGAAGCCATTCAATGTATACCACCCGGCTCCCAACTGATACAGGCCATCCATCAGGAGACCCTAAACATCGAAGACATGAAAGCCACCTACCCAAAGCTATTTGAAGGAGTAGGGATGCTAAGGAACAGTGTCATCAAGCTTCACATACACCCAAAGGTACAGCCAGTACCACAACACCCCAGGAGAGTAGGGTTTCACCTACAGGCGAAAGTAACCCACGAGCTACAGACACTGCTGGACAATATCATTGAAAGAGCAACAGGACCCACACCATGGGTGTCACCACTGGTAGTCGTCCCCAAGGCAGACGGACGCCTCCGCATCTGCGTGGACATGAGGATCCCGAACATAGCTATCCAGCGGGAGAGACACCCCGGCCCTAACATTGAGGACATGTTGATCAGACTCAACCAAGCCACCAAATTCTCGAAACTGGATCTCAATCAGGGATACCACCAACTTGTCATCGACCCGGCATCCAGACCCATCACCACATTCACCACCCACAAAGGCCTGCTTCAATACAAACGTCTCAATTTTGGTATCTCATCCGCAGCCGAAATTTTTCAGGAGACAATTCACAGACTTATTAGCCCCGTCACCAACGCGTTCAATTAGAGTGACGACATACTCATATTTGGCGTCATCCAAGACCAGCACAACACCGCTTTACATCAGGTCTGCTGCATCCTCCAAGACGCAGGACTCACTCTAAACAGCCAGAAGTGCGAGATCAACACACGCACTCTATGCTTCTTAGACCACATATTCTCGGACCAAGGCATCAGGGCAGATCCAGAGAAAATCAGCGCCATAACAAACCTGCCCAGTCCAAAGGATGTCTCCGAACTACGCTCATTCCTGGGTATGGCCGGATACTGTGCCCGCTACCTACCACAGTATGCCTCACTCACGAGCCCGCTGCGGCAATTACTAAAAACGGATCAGCCCTTCCTACGGACACACCACTGTTAACAAGCTATCTCCACCATAAAACAGGAGCTCACCGCCAACCGACAACTGGCGTACTTCAACGGTAGATGCCAGCCCAGTGGGGCTGGGTGCAACTCTAGCCCAAACAGATCAGCGGGACAACACCAAAACCCACATTGTAGCATACGCCAGCCGTGCGCTCAATGCCACCGAACAAGCATACTCGCAGGCGGAGCGTGAGAGCCTGGCGGCCGAGTGGGCATGCGAGAAGTTCCACCACTTTGTTATCGGACAAACCTTCACCCTCATAACAGATCACCAGGCCCTGCTGGCCCTCTTTGGCAACCCAAGAATCAAAATGCCTCCACGCATCGAACGATGGGGCATTCGCCTCCAGGAATATGACACCATTGTCCACAAACCTGGAGGCGATGCCAACCCAGCCGACTATCTGTCATGACACCCGGACGAAGAACCCGACACCATGATGCAGGGAGAAGCCGACGGATACGTCGCATACCTGTCACACAATGCCCTTCCTCCGGCCATCACAGCACAACTATTTGCAGAAAAGAGCCGAGCTGACCCCACCATCAAGGCAGCAGTTCACCTCACGAATACAAACATGTGGCGTCTAGCAGCCATTGAACACTTTGAGCCGGGGGATGGGGGGCAGTCGACAGAAGAGACCTAGCCAGAATGGAGAGGATACACAATGAACTGGCCACGACAAGCCAAGGCATACTACTCAGAGGGAACCGTCTGGTAGCACCCAAAAGCCTAAGGAAGCCACTAGTAATGATCGTGCACGAAGGCCATCGAGGTGTCGCCAACACAAAAAAAATCCTACGGAACCAGGTGTGGTTTCCCCACATGGACACCATCGTGGATGACATACTAAGACACTGCAACCCGTGCCAACTGAACGCAGCTGGTACACCACCCTGCCCGCGGCCCATAGTTCCGCTCCCCGATGGACCATGGCAACGCGTGGCACTTGACTTTTACAGTCCACTGGAAGAGGGAGGCTACCAGCTAGTCGCCATAGACGAGTACTGCCGTTTGCCGTTAGTGAAGCACGTACAGTCTACAGCCTTCCACCACGTAGTAGGTGTAGTAGATGAGTTATTCAGCGAGAGGGGCATCCCCAACGTAGTGAAAACAGACAATGGGTCCCCATTTCAAGGACAAGAATTCAAAAGATTTGCGACGCATCTCAGATTCCACCACCAAAAAATCACACCACTATGGCCCCAGGCCAACGGGATGGTGGAACGGTTTATGGCGAATATCAAATGCACGTGCCGGAAAGCGGCAACCGACCAGGCCTCAATGCCACAGGCCATCTCACAGATGCTACGGAGCTACAGGCACACGCCACATGAAGCAACGGTCACACTCCAGCCAAGCTCATGATCAAATATAAACCACGGTCCCGACTTCCCCAACTGGAAGACTACACGCCAGAGGAAGATGAGGAGATCCGGAGACGAGAAGCTGACAAGAGACAAAGGGCCAAAGAATGGACTGACAGAAAGCAGAAAGCAAAGGAACCCCTGATCCCAATAGGGGAAACCGTGCTAGTCAGACGAACCCAACGCCGGAAAACGGACTCGAGACACCGTCCTGAGCCCATGATGATGACAGCGGTGAACGGACCCATGGTCACAGCCTCAGGAGACCAAGGTGAAATGACCCGAAACGCCTCACACTTCAGGCGATTGTTTCAGGAAGACGATACCGAGGACATGCCTCTAGAAGAAGAGGACTCTGGGGATCCGGAGCCTCCGCCCGACCCACCGGAGGAGACCCCGCCGGCCGGCCGGGACCACAATGTGGACGAGCCTGCAGGACGACCCCATCAGGCATCCAGGCGACCTGCCAGACTCATCGAAGAAATGTGAACTTGGACTCAGTTTATAAGTAAGGGGGGGATGTTGTGAGGGAAAAGGGACACGGACCCTTTAAGGGAAGTAAAGAGGGAGAGGGGCGTGGTGGGAGGTAGAGGGGAAGTGGGAAAGTTGGGGACGGCAGTTGTTAATTAATAAAGAAGGTGTTCAGACGTGTCCTGCCTCCGCGCTTCTTTTAGGGCCTAGCTAGCGCGTAACAGGATTCCTCGTGAACAGGGATGCAAGCCCTGCACCGGAGGTACAGACTGCACACTAAGCACACACTGTAGAATTACATGTTGGGATCCGCAACCTGCAAATCTTTTGATGTTTTGGACTACTACTCCAATTATCCCTCACCATTGACCATTCTGGCTTTTGCTGATGAAGTGTAGTCAACAATATCTGGAAAGCCAAAGGTTGCAGATCCGTGCATTTAGTGGAGTGACAAAGACCCTCCCTAATGCTGGGGAATGTTTTTGTTTTATGACGATTTGATGTGTTATCTCATTGTGTGGCATGATAATACTGAGCGTCTGTATGTACACCATGGATCCACTGTGTTAACCTGGTTTTTCGGTGCAACAAATGGCGTGTGCCTCAGAGCACAGCTTGCTAATTCACCTGAATGGGAGGAAGGAAGAGGAGGTAATCAAGACCTCTACAGAAAAGCTATGTTATATATACTTGATCAATTTAGAATGTTGTATGTACATGAAAATCTCATGACTGACCCTCACCCCCAACTGCATCTTTTACTACAGATGCTGGCTAGGGCCATCTGCCCAATGCCCATTGGCAACTGCAGCAACCTTGATGTTTTTGGGGATGGGTAACGATCTCTTTCATGCAAAAAAAATTAAAGGTTCTCTTCTGATATCAGCCTTATTATCAGAAAAACGGGTTGTCATAGTTGGGATAAGTATCATTGTCATTTGTATTTGACTGTTATACATATATGGACACCAAATGACAGCAATCAAACCAAACAAATAATTCAACGGGAGACTTTGATTGATGACAGTTATGCTATTCACCATCTGCAAGCCTGTTTCCAGACCAGCACAGTAGACCAAAGCTGGAGGCTCCAGTTAGTGTGCTTAAACATTTTCTGTACACAGTTATTCTAGATTTTAAGACCGCCTCTGATAGAGTTCCCAGGGCCAGACTGTGTCAAGTATTGAGGTGTATGAACCATGCCCCTGCTTTTTTTGAGAGCCATCCAGGGTCTATACCAGAGCAACGAGGCAGTGGTTAGGTGGAAGATGTACAGGAGTACAACTAAGCCCATTGGAATGGGTGTTCGGCAAGGTTGTGTTCTTGCCCCTAAGTTGTTCTGTTTATTTATTGATGGGATCTGCAAGAGGCTATTAGATATTCCCTTGGATGCCCCATTGCTAGCGGGCAATAAAATACCAATTCTCTTGTTTGCTGACGATAAAGTACTTGTGTCTCTTACCCCGGCCGGACTCAAGTGGCAATTGAACACATTTGTAGATTATTTTTACTGCCAATGGGCTGACCATTAATGTTAATAAGACCAAGTCCTTGGTGTTCAGGGGAATCAGAAAAAGCTTACAGCCAAGATTAAACTGGAACTGGAAGGGAAACCCATTGAGCAAGTACTGTCCTGCTCTCCCCACATCGATCAACGGGAAGGCGCTAGAGGCCGCCCTGATCACTGTGTGGCCTGGAAATCCAATCATTAATCCCCAATGCAGCCTACGACCTTGCTGCAGCAGAGGTAGGCCATGATGGACTGTAAACGAATTTCTTAGCAAAAAAATAAAAAGAAATGAATCCAAAACATTTACAAAGAAATCTACAAAGTGTTCTAAAAAAAAAAAAAAAGAAAACAACCTGTTGGCCTTGGTTTCTTGGATGTGCTTCCTGGTCCTATCTTTGACGCATGATTACTCGCAAGGCCTGGTTGGGCTTCAGCAATACAGCGTGTGGCCTCATTCCATGGCCGACACGTTTTCCATCCCTGCAGTGCCCCACCAGCCAGCCTTGCCCCCCCCACTTCTGCTGTGATTGGCCAGCCTTGGGACTTGATTAGCCAATCGGGGAACTGATAGGCTTAGCCAGCCCCCAGACTAAAGCCCACTACTAAGGCCCTGTCTGAGCCTGTCCGGGCCATGTAGGGCCAGAAGGCCCCCACCTTCCTTATCCCTGCAAACAATGAAGTAGCCACATGATTCAACTGGCCACTACACACAAACCTGGGCCCTTGCACCTCGACCTGTGAGTCATGTCTGAACTTATCAACTGCCTCCTAGAACATAACTGTGCCCTCTTCATAAATAAAAACATTTTGATTACTTTTTTTGGCAAAATGTATTCGTAAACATGACTGCCGATGAAATGACATAGAACTGTATTTTGTATCTTGCACCCCACTGCTGCATTGCATTATGTGCCCTTCTTTGATTTTCGAATTTGGGTGTATGTATTTTACATCCTGCACCCTAATTTCACTGCATTTGTGCCTTTTCCATCCTGCGCTCAATTGCATTGCTTTTGTTCTCCATTGTTACTAACTGGCCACCTTTTGAGATTAGGCCAGAACTGTGCAGTGCAGTAACCCTTCTCATTTTAACTTCCCACTGCCACCCTTAAGGCACTCACCATCTCTACTATCTTCTCTAATTGCTTCTCTATCTCCTACCCTCCTCTCTCACTAAGTCCAGGATAAAAAAGCACAAAAATGACATCCTGCATGCAAACCCTGCCCTTCCCATCGCAGACACTTATGTAAGCGCAACCTCTAGAGAGGTCTTCACCGATACCCTTTTCTCTGTCTATGGACTTATCTCTATTCTCTCCCATTTCACTTTGTAGATGAGCAGTTATATGCCTATACAGGAAGTCCTGCCCCCCTACCTCCTGTATGTTGGAAGTCTGAGATTGTGCCATGCTTGACACCGGCAGTTGATACCATACCACGGCGAATATTCAAAAGAAGATATACACTGAAAAAACCCTATCAAATGTATTCCCGAAGAGACGATAATCTGAGGGAGGAACTCCCTGAAGGCATATGAGAATGAGTAAAAGAGGAGCTGGTGATGTCACAAGAGACTAACGTGATGCACTGAGGATACTTGTTGAAGAGAATGTATGGACCATATAGAAACTGATGACAAAGTTAAGATTCGGGTGAACTTTCACATGCAAAGAGAAGATTGCATGTGTGTGATGCACTGCAGAAAATGCAAGCCAGTCAATAACTGTACAGATGCAGCAACACAAGTAGATTAAGTAATTTTATAAGATGGCTATACATAGTGAATAGAATGCATGCGAAGCCGACATTGTATAGAAGGTGGACATCAGTGTCATGAATTTAGTAAGCCCAGACCCATGGAGAGGAAAGGCTGAGAACTGTGTTGTAGCAACAATCAGCTGAGATTGTGGATACAAGAGGCGAGGCTGTTTGGCCTGGTGTCAAAGTGAAAGCAGCCAAGGCCAGTTATCTATTCTCAAAGGCAGTGAACGTGAGAAGCTGAATCATCCCTTGTTAAGGTGCAAAGAAAGAATACCATGCGTGCCAAGTTATATTAATTTAAGACATTTAAATGCTGCAAAATGGAACAAATCGTGGTCTCCTGAGCCAAGGATGAAAATAGAGCTGGGCTTGGGGTTCTATAGTGCACGCTCACACTCCATTATATTCCCACAGACAAGAATACTTTGCAAGGCCAAGTTCAAAAACAATCTTCATGGTAGAAGGCTTGGATGATTAGAGACGGTGGGCTAATTGGGTGAGGAGGTAAAGTCAAGTCCACCTCCTGGCATCTTGGTCTGAGCTCACATGCTGCTAAGTGAGCCGAATGTTGCAGACCTTGAACAAGCGTGCCAACCAATTGTAGAGGGTCATATAACTAAGGGCCTTATAGTTGGAGAGCCAACGATATACTGTATTCTTAATAGTATTGAAGCTGACATGTTTTAGAGGTAGGCATAAGTTGTCCATGTGACAGTAGATATCCAATCACAATCACACCCCCTTATAGAAAGTATACTTAGATGTTCCCCTTGAGCCTATCGCAACCCTTCGTAGGTTTTTCTCATTTGCCACGTAATGTGACGTCACCTATGATGAACTTTTAGTCTCAGTGAAATTCACTGAGAACTCGAGCGAATGTCCGTTGATGTCTGTTGTAACTCCCTGTTTTAGATCATTGTTAATAAAACAGCAAACTTTGCTGTCTTCCTGAGGTTGGTTCGATTATTTGGTGTCTGAGTTATTCTGCATCTCCATCCGTTGCATGCACGATACCCAAAGAGCTCTGCACTCAACTTCCTCTCCCATTAACAGTGGCACCAAGTGGGAAGTTCTCTTGGCTGGCTTCTCATCCTCGCGTTGTATCTTTAATGTCTACCACATGGGCACTATCCTGGTTCAGGGTGCTTAACCCAACCTCCTCTTTGATTGGATTCTGTCTTCCCTCATTAACTTCCTTCCTTCTTCTACCTCTCCCCCTCACCACTCTCACTGTCCCTCCCATTCTGACCCAAGTACCTCACCCCTGTACTCCCAGAAAATCTTTAAACACTACGCTGACATCTGCCTCCTTCTTGAAGACACTGACATCGACATTCTCGCTCTCACCGAGACTTGGTTCAGTTCCAGCTCAGCCATTGCTTTTGACTCCCTCCTCCCTGACGGCTACAAGATCATTTCCAAGCCTCAACCTCACTGTGCTGGTGGCGGGGTCGCCTTAATCTATCCTGAGTGGGTTCCTTGTTCCATCGTACCCACCCAACTCTATTCTTCCTTTGAGAGCCTAGTTTGCAAGTTGGTCATCTCTCCCTCCTCCACTCTGACCATTGCTACCATTTACCAGCCTCCAGGCGCTGTCAGTATCACCTCGAAAGCCCATGGGTTGGGACCATTATAACAGGGTAGCAAGTTCACTTTGAAAGGACATGTGGGGGCTAGATGGGTACTGGCTTTGCATGTCAGGCATTCCTTAGCACATGAACAATAGTGGGACCCATAGAGACACAAGGGGTTTGGGTGCCCCCTAAAATGGCGGTGTTAGGCAGAATCCTGTGCAGTGCCCTTAGGGACCACTACACACAATTAAGACTACAGGTGGCAATACAAGTTTTACCTTTGGTACAAGCCTGTACCGCTATGTCAGAGTGGTAGCAGTGGCGGAGCAGCCAGGCCTATCTCAAGAGTATATGAGCAGTGGCAGAGATTACACAAAGGGACCACAATTACTGTGACTCAAGCAAACACTGACTTCAGGTAGAAAAATATAAGTACATTTATATTTAAACCATTCATTATAAACACAACACTTCTATTAAACTTAAACAAAAACCACACGTTAAATATACTACAACTAACCAATTCACTTCGTACAGTATGTCTCAAGGTAAGTACCCTGTGTTTGAATGAACCAGTGTTGCGGACAAAATATGTTACCGCGAATGCGATTGCGATCACTTTTTGACAGTTCGGTATACTAAATAAACGTGTATCCGTGACAGGAAATGCTACCGGGGCAAAAACACACTTAACACCTGAGATACCCAGAGGGAGTTGGAGGCAAAAATCACAGGCAACATTTTGGTTAGGCAGACAGAATCGAGAAACACTCAGACAGGAGTTCAAAAGTCAAAGGGCCGGAGCCAGGGTCAAGTGACACTGGGGGCCTGTTGCCCAAGATCACACAGTCAGACAGTTCACGATTCAACATAGCCAGAAGTACTTCGATATTGTCAATGTTCGGAAGAAAAAGTTATAAGCAGGAGGGAAGACAAGGGCAATCCTTGGAGATAAAGAAAAGGGGTTCACCCAGTTTCCTCAAGCAGAACACAGTACCTTATTCCAATGGTGCAGCTGGTGCCCTGGCAGTTGTTCCTGTTGGTTTCCCACAGACCTGCGGTTCCTGGAGCTACGTTGTGAAGGAGGACGTCTGAAGGGGGTCTGCACCACACAGGGATGAAGCCGGCAGTAGCGACAAGGAATAAAAGGTGCACTCCTTAAAAACAGGAGAAGCTCTTCAGGTAGCTATCCGGACCACTACCGCAGTGTGCAGCGATTTCGACCAAGGAAGAGGACCCTCTGGCTGTGGAAGATGAGCTGGTTATCCCCACCAGGTTCAAGGGAAGAAGACACCGGACTGGATCTTCTCTTAGTCGTTGACGGGTAGATAGCTCAGGACTGCAGCAGGGCTTCACCGGGACGGGGTAGTTGCAGCAGCCGTCGTTCTCTCCGCTTCTCTTCGGTTCCTTGTAGTTCCAGTGGCGACTCTCTGACTTCTAGCCCAAGAGACCTGCCTTTTATGTGCAAAACCCCCATTCACACAGCCTGGCTGTCAATCACCCAGCAGGGGGGTTGTCCAGCCTGGACAACCACCTCAGCCAATCATGGCAAAGTGTGACTTGGGTTTCCTAGGATACCCTGTGCAGGGGGTGACTACACCCCTCCCTCACATTCAGCCCACCTAGACACCCAGGCGCCTGGTGGAGGGCTTCTGAGCAGAAGCCCGCCAAAAGACGATGAACAAAGAAGGCGAACCTAGTTTGCTGCGCAAAGTAAAACACAAGGAGGACTTTAACAAAAATAAATGGCAAATAAACCCAACCGGAGCCAAAAGAAAGACGATTTGGTCAAGCGGGTTTATGTTCTAGGCTAATATAATAGCCAAGAACAATACCACGTTTATCTAACGTAATCGCGGTAGAAAAGTTAGGGTAGATACCACTGCCACCAGCCAAGTCTAATGTTAAAAGAGCAAAACAATGCTCTAGGAGGTACAGATAAAAAGGGATACAAATTAACCCTTTCCAGTACTCAATGCAAGATGGGGTTTACTGGATCTGTGGTAGATTGACCAAGTAAAGTTAATGGCAACTTTACCCTTTTCTGGGGGACTGTAGTCAGCCTCAGAAATGGAGTCGGGGGAAGTCTCAAAGACAACCCTGTGCCATGGCACTGAAGGTGCTGTGTGACACACAAAAAGAAGGGGGCTACTGAAGTGGTGTACTTCAGAGCCCACAATCACAAAAACAGAGGCTAGAGTGGGGGAAAAGCTCACACTCTTACCAAGTGGAAAAAAATAAACTCCAGAAGTCCAGCAAAGCTGCTGGGGGACTTACTAGGTGAGGGAAATTAGCCATAAAGGAGAATTCTCCCTAACAGGCGGCCTGGTGAGCCGCAAGCTGAATTACTTCTGAGAACCAGTAGTTGGGCGTGGAGGACTAAGCCCTGACCGCACATTCGCACGTGGTTCGCGTTACTTCCGCTGACCGCTCTGTTCCACGGACCTGCAAAGTAAGAGAACGTTAAAGTAAACAGACTTGCCAAGTTACCAAAAATACACAGACAACAGATTCAATGTACCTGACCCAATTTCCGCAGCAGCCTCTTCAGCAGTGGAACTCTGTTCCGAGTTCTGCACCTCAGACCTGCCTCACTTCTTCAGCGGCCGCTGCATTCATCCGCTGTGCTTCAGAACTCTGATACAACGACAACCTGAAAGACAAGGTACTGAGTTTGACATACTGAACCAAAGGCCGTGCATAAATACAAGGCTACGTGCCCATACTTACCGCAGCCTATCACAAACCTTTTTGAGTTGTACAGACGCTCCACCGCCATAGTAAAAGCAAGCCTCAAAGGCCACATAGTTTTCTTGCTACACAGTGCGCTTTCCTAATTACACACTCAGACTTACCTCAATGATCCAGACATTGCGGGTGTTCGGAAACGCCTGTATTAACTACTTGAGGCCTTCCTGCATCCTGTTAGAGAGAGAGAACATGAAGAACAGAGAGTTAAAGAGACAACTCAAGACCATAGACTACAATATAGACCACTTTAAGGCACTAAAATCAAAGAGGCTATCTCAGGGGCATCGTGCTCGCCTTGGGAACAAGACAATGTGGAGTAACACAGGTTCGGGTTCGATTCCCCAGGTCCGCTCGTAGAAAATTCTGGGTATTAAGCACGTTATAAATAACCAATCATCACTCGAGGCTTCTCCAAATTCTTCAGTAAGGAAGTCCACGTGCCTTGCAAAATTGCCTCACCAACCAACGCTTGCCCCTGCATGACAGCAGGATGGAGAGTTTCCCAACTAAAACCCACAGGTGAGAAAGGGAAGGGTTAATCTGACCACAGTTAAGAAGCATAGTAGGGGGGAGAGGTAACAGGTATATCCTACAGTAGAATCATTCCTTGTTCCATTTCTCTTGTTACTGCAGGGGGTATACCTTTCCAGCACAGTAGCAGCAGCACCCATAGAACCCAGGCGATCTACGCTCCAGCAGAGATAAGGTAAGCCACCACCCTGTTCCTCTCTGAATGGTCTGGTTTCTGCTCCTCCTTACTTTAAACCATCTCCAACCTCCTCCTCTTGGGTGACTTCAACATCCAATTGGACTCCACTGCCTCCACATTCACTCTTTTCATTGACCGCTGCACCTCTTTCCCTCTCCATTCTCCCCTCCGGTCCTACCCACTCGGCTGGACACACCCTGGACGCCAGAATCCACTTGGACCTCCCTCTCCCTCTTGCTCTCCCTCCTGTCACCCCTCTCTCTTGGTCAGATCATTCTCTCCTCTCTTCCCACATGGGTCCCTTCGTCCCTCCTACTGCATCATCAAAAGTCCTGCCAACCACGTTCTTATACATCCGCCTGATGAAACGAGTGTCAGCTGTTGCCTTTACCTTCACCCCCCTATCCCCCTACCACAGACTGTATCACTGACTCTGTTCTCAGCAACCTTCACTAAGCCTTCACCAGTACTCTTGACATCCTTGCCCTAGTCATGAGGATCTGCCTGAAACCCACCTCTAAGCGTAACACCTGGTATGACTCTGAACTTGCAACCCTGAAACGAAAGTGCAGAGCAGCGGAACAGAAGTGGCAACCCTCAGGTTCACCCTCTGACAAACTGGCCTGCCACCTGCTCCATAGGCAATACAGACTCCATCTGTGCCAAGAAAAGAGCCCACATTCAGGTACAAGTATTTGGTGCATCCAATAACATGCTGAACTTTTCAAAATCTTTAGGGAACTAGCCAACCCTTCCGCAGTCTCCTCCTCCCCTCTTCTTTCCCAGGCCCTGTGCAACGCACTGGCCTCACACTTTGCCACCAAAACTCAGGACATCCTGAAAACCCTTGTTACTCACCCACCAAACTCATCCCACACTCTCTTGCCTCCCTTGGCCACTCGCCCTCCTCCCTCTGCCTTCTCCACCTTCACCCCTATCACACCTGAAGAAGTTACCAGAGGTGTCCACTCTATGAAGGCTTTTTCAAAACCGGTTCCCTCCTTCGAATGGATTGTGTCCTCCCATGTATTCCTCATATTGTGATGTTCGTATCCTGCCAGCTTCGTAAAAATGTATTTCTCGGCAGAGGGCGCTGTGCACAAGGTTGTGGCGTCGATGTCCCTCGACGGGCTCCATACCGTGACGACGTCACCATCAGTATAAATAGCTTGTGCCGTGCACGTTGGCTTCAGTTCCGTTTTTCCGATTGCTTCGCTCTCGAGAACGGCACGCTTCGAAATTTTCTTCAGAAAATGTCATCTTCTTCCACCCCTACTACACCCAAGACGGGGTTCAAGAAATGTATTGACTGCGGATCAAAAATGACGATTACAGATCCTCACCGCATTTGTCTTTGGTGCATAGGTTCAGACCATCGAACCGGCGACTGTGGCTCCTGTCAGTCGATGATGGAGAAGGCCCGTCGTGAGAGGAAAGGTAAACTGGCGGTGGGGTGGGAAACTTCCAAGGCCTCCTCAAAGGCCTCGTAAAAAAAAAAGCATAGAAAATTGAGCGATTCGAAAGAATCGGATCGCCGTAAACATTCTTAGAGGTCTTGATCATGCAGTAGATCGGGACGCTCTTCATCTTCCTCTTCAAAGAAGGTTAAGGAGAGACATAGATCTCCCTCCTCTTACTCTGATACGTCTACCAAATTGGTAACATGTCCGACTAAGTCGGATTCCCTGAGAAAATGGGACGAATTTAGAAGGAAGTTGATGAAGGTCTGAGAATGCGGCCTCGACCACCTCAAAGAAGCCTCAAAAGAGCCAGACCCTGGTCGCTCCGTAGGACGACACAGGGAAGTCAGGAACTACTATGTTATGTTACGTTACTTTGCATTTGTATAGCATCTTATGTATCATTGGTATGATCTCAAGGCACTGGTAGGTTGAACGCCCTCGGGAACCGTAGTTCAAGTCAGTAGAGACAGGGAGAGTCATAAGGTGCGTGGGTGCACCGGATATGTGTGCAGCTGGTGTGGCACTTGCATGATAGCTGCTTCTTAGCGGTAGGTGTGGTGGTTGGGAGGTCAGGAATATGTGTTCATTCTGGTCGGTTGTTATCCAGACTGATATTGGCTGTGTTAGGCCTGAGGAGACGCATAGGCTAGCGGGTGTGTTGAGCCAGCTGTGGTTAATTAGGATGGTGAGGAGTATGTGGCGGATGTTAGTATGAGAACAGCTATACCGAATGTGTCATAGTATCGCTGTGTTCTAGTTGAGTGGTGCTGTATAGGAGAGAGTAAGCGTGGTGATGCAATTTGGTGGTTTCCGCTAAGGTTCTTGAGATCGAGCGCACATCTGAACCGTTTTTTCTATCCGTTTTATTCACCCGTCCGTTCAATCATCTTCGTTTGATCATACAGTTTGCCTGGTTCATCATTTAGTTTACCAGTCTTTCCATTCATTACATCCGCTGCGTCTATTCTATTCACTCCACTTGTTCCATCTAGTTTATCCGTTCCGCCCACTCCATCTGTTCCGCCAACTCCATCAGTTCCGCTCAAACCATCGGTTCCGACCACACCAACCATTCCTGCCATCTCCCTCAGTTCCATCTATGCCATCCGTTCCATCTACTTCTTCTGTTCCATCTGTTCCGTCTACTCCATCTGTTCCGTCTACTCCATCCGTCCCATGTACTCCATCTGTTCCAGGTGCTGCCTCCGTTACATCTACTCCATTCGTTCTATCCGTTCCATCTACTCCATCTGTTCCAGGTGCTGCCTCCGTTTTATGCACTCCATTCGTTCTATCCGTTATATCTACTCTATCCGTTACATCTACTCAATCAGTTCCATGCGCTCTGTCCGTTCTTATCGTTCCATGCACTCTGTCTGTTCCATGCACTCTGTCTGTTCCATGCACTCTGTCTGTTCCATGCACTCTGTCTGTTCCATGCACTCTGTTCATTCCATGCAGGGAAGTCAGGAACTACTATGGAAGTCAGGAACTACTATGGAAAGATCCAGTAGTAAAGGTGAACCTCAAATCTCGAGTCAACTTCAAATCGTCGAAGATTCATCGAGAATCGAGAGTTTCCCCGACACCGACTAAAAAACGATAAGTCGTTGAAGCCCTCGATGACTTCATCGACATCCTCGGCGCTGACGGCTTCGACAATGAAGCCAAAGGGGTTTTCGACACCTTTGCCGAAGACGTCATCTGTGTCTTCGAAGACTCCATCAAAGATTCCTTCGATTCCTTTGACCCAAACTCAAGTACAGGAAAGGAGATTTACTCCTTTACCTAAGTCAGACTTCTTTAAGTCTATGGGCCTCATTACGAGGAAGGAGGTAACCATGCCGCTTTTTGCGGCATGACTACCTCCATTCCGGGTACCGGGTCCGGGTTCCCTGAATGGGGAAATACCGGCCCATTCCAACCTTGGAGGGCCCGGTATTTCCCCATTCAGGGAACCCGGACCCGGTTCATCCCCATTCCCATTTCAGCCCCCATAGGGCTCAATGGGAATGGGGATGATGCTAGCAGCGGGCCCGTTAATGATGGGCCCGTTGTTAGCATCCTGGTCTGCTAGCAGGACCCGCTAAGGACGCCTGGTAAAACCAGGAGTCCTTAACGGGTCCCGCGAGCAGACCTCATAATGGTGCGGTAAGGGGTTAACAGCTCCGGCACCTTTACTGGCGCCGTTAACCCCTTACTGCATACCTCATAATGAGGCCCTATGTCTTCTATATTTGAAGAAAGTTTCTTTGAGGAAGAAGTTTCTCCTTTTGGAGTACAATATGGTATCAGAGAGGTTCCAGGAGAATTAATCGATCCAGATTTGAAAATGAGAGACCTATGTGACACCCTTCACTCTGCTAGTGGCATTGATAAGCCACCAGAGCTAGAGTTTACAAAACCTGACCCTGCAGAACATGCAGATTCAGGGTACAGGAGTCTAATGAATAGGGTTGTTGAATACATGGGCTGGGGTAGAGCATTATCCACTTTTGATCAGGATATGACATGACTGATATACTTGATCAGGGCCCCCAGAAGGACCCAGTTCTCCCTTTCCATAGGGCACGTCAGAGAACAGTGAAAAAAAACTGGGAGTTTCCTGATGCTGTTGCTGCAGTCAACAGTAATTTCCCAAAAAAGTACAGAACTTCTAGTTTTGTATTTGTATTTATTAAGTTTATATAGCGCTTTACACCAAAGCGCTGCACATTTTAACAACAGGATACATTTAACAATAACAAAATAACAGTAACAGTAGAAGCAAATTACAAATTTTGAATCAGACCAACAAAACAGTATGTAGAGCAATTAGACAGAAGGCAAGGGGGAGAGTAGTGGAGTAGAGCTGGGAGGAAGAGGGAGGATGGGTAGGAGGAGGAGGAAGGAAATGGAAGGGGTGAGAGGTGAGGATGGAGGTGGAGGGGAAAGAGGAGGGAGAGGATTAAGAGGAAGAGGCAAATGGTGCGAGAGGGGGAGCAAGAAGGGGGAGGGGTATCATGGCGGGGAATGGAGAAGGAGAGATTTAAGGGACGTGCGGAATGAGGAAAAGGTAGGAATAGAGCGGATAGAGAGAAGTAAGGAGTTCCAGTGGAGGGGGGCTAGGAGTTGGAAGGAGCGGAAACGGGAGGAGGCACAAGGGGAGGGAGGAACAGTGAGGATGAAGTGGTCAGCAGAACGAAGGGAGCGAGAGGGAGTGTAGAAGGAGAGAAGAGAAGAGAGATAAGGGGGAGCAAGATCATGGAGAGATTTGAAGACTAAGCAGAGAAAATGAAATTTAAGTTGGGAGTGCAAGGGAAGCCAGCCAATGGAGGATAGGGAAGGTGAGATGGAGTCTCGGGAGGTGAGGAGACAGAGGGTACGGATGGCAGAGTGGTAGATAGATTTGAGGGGGGCAAGATGTGAAATAGGTAGACCAAAGAGTAAGGAGGAGCAGTAGAAGAGGCGAGAGAAGATAAGGGAGGAGATTAAAAGTTTAGTGGCAAGGATATTCTGACCCCGATTACTTAAGTAGGCATCCCACTCCAGAAAGTCTGGTTATTCAGGCAGCAACTTTGTCAAGACAAACAGCCTATCCATCTATCCCTCCAGATAGAGAGGATAAGAAGGTGTATGCTTGGGCCTGTAAGGTCTTTACCTCAGGACGCATGGCTCTCAAGTCAACTAATGTCACCTGTACCCTGGCCAGGTTTACCCATACCCTGTGGGACTGCATTTCGGTGGCGGCTGAACATATTCCGGAAGGCGAGGAAAGGGAAGTCTTCCTGAATATTGTCAAAGACGGAAAGGAGGCAATGGGGGAATGTCTCCAGTCTGGACTGGATACTGCTGATAGTATTAGCAGATCCATGGCTGCAAGCACAGGGTTACGCAGATTTGCGTGGTTGAAGTCGGGGGTTGCACCAGACGTGCAGGCCAGGCTACTCAACATGCCTTTTGATGGCTTGAGGCTGTTTGGTAGTAAAGCTGATGAAAGCTTAGAAAAACTACAGAGCTCAAAAGCGGCGGCTAAATCTCTTAGCGCCTCTATGCGACAGCCTCAGAAACCATACTCGGGCTCATCTTCCTGGAGAGGTCGTTCTTTTCGGTACTAGTACTCTTTTGGTAGGGGAACAGGCCATACAAAGTGGCAAAAGAAATGTAGCTGGTGGTGGACGAGGAAAAAGTGCAAAACCAGCCTCAGGAACTGCATCTTTGCCCTCAGCCGCTCCTGCAGCCACCTCCAAGTCACTCTGAGGCCTTATCACACAAAACCCTGGTGGAAGGCAGAATCTCTCAGCATCTGAAAGAATGGCGGGGCATTACTTCAGATGCTTGGGCACTGGAGACAGTAGCTCAAGGTTACTGCCTTCCCTTCCTAAAAAGGCCTCAGGACCATCCACTGGGAACCAACTCTGTCAAAATTCCAGTATGTCAGATCTTCTGCAAATCCCGAGCGCATTTGCTCAGGATCTACTATGGTGGGCTTGCAATGGCAATATCCTCAAGGGAGAATCTTTTTGTTGACCATGGCCGGAGATAACAGTAGTGACGGGCGCCTCACTTACGGGGTGGGGAGCCCACACCAACGATTTGACAATCAACGGTCGTTGGTCTCCATCGGAGTCCAAACTACACATCAACCTGTTGGAGCTGAGGGCAATCAGACTAGCGCTGAAGGCCTTCCTGCCCTCTACACAGGGAAAGAATGTCCTGATAATGACCGACAACACGGTGGCCATGTACTACCTCAACAAGAGAGGAGGCGTATGATCACTACCACTATGCAGAGAGGCAATGCAGCTATGGTTCTGGGCAATACGAGAAGGAATCTCTCTGTCGGCAGTTCACCTAGCCGCAGAGCAGAACACGGCGGAAGATGCTCTGAGCAGGCAGAGCACAGTGTCCCACGAGTGGGAACTAGCTCAGGAAGTCCTTCTGGAGATCTTCGCCCTTTGGGGAACCCCTCAAGTGGACTTGTTCGCGACTACAGTAACCGGAAGTGTGAACAGTACTGCTCAAGGGAATTTCGTCCTAGAGGAGCTCTAGGAGACCCGTTTGTGGTGAATTGGAAGTTCCCACTTCTGTGTGCGTTTCCTCCAGTCCCCGTGATTCCTCATGTAATCAGGAGGTTGAGAAAGCTCAGGAAAACCATGATCCTAATTGCCCCGGATTGGGCCAGGAGGACTTGGAGGAAGAGCATGGTTGAGTTCTCCACCCAGAGGTCAAAACATCAAACCTTCACACATGGTATCTGAGAGGTTGAGATACAAGGATTGGGATCTTCCGGATGACGTACTGGAGATTTTGCTTTCGGCCAGAAGGCCAGCAACAAAATCCTTGTGCCGGTGTAGTTGGAACAAGTTCAGTAACTGGTGCAAAGATAAGGATGTCGACCCTTATCAATTTGGCACCCCAATGGTGCTTTCTTTCCTACTGCATCTAGCCAATCTGGGGCTCCAGATTGGCACAATTAAAGGATATCTAGCTGCGCTGTCCATTTTCAAGCGCTTCTCAGAAGAGGTTTCCTACTTCAAAATTCCATTAATAATTCAGTTCCTGAAAAAGGGCTCACTAATGTGAACCCTCTAGTCCCCTTTCATGTCCCATCTTGGGATTTAAATCTGGTACTTAAGTTTCTAACTTGTATACCTTTTGAGCCTCTGCACTCCTGTCCCTTGAGGCTTCTAACATTAAAAACTGTCCTTCTTGTGGCCTTAACATCAGCCCGCAGGGTTAGTGAGCCTCAGGCTCTCTCATGTAAACCTCCATATACTACGTTTTACAAGGACAAAGTGGTTCTTAAGGTTAAACCCTATTTCTTACCAAAAGTAGTTTCTGACTTGCACTTGTCACAACAAATCATATCACCAACATTCTATCCTCCTCCTCATTTGGGCAAAGAGGAGAAATGCATAGACTGGACCCTAAAAGGGCTCTCAGTGTTTACATTTCAAGAATGTCAAAATTGCATCAGGATGACCAGCTTTTTGTAGGTTGACAAAACAGACTATATCCTGCTGGATCATTCTGGCTATGATTAAGTGCTACAGATTGGCGGGAAAGGACCCACCGAATGGGCTTCGAGCCCATTCCACTAGGGGGATGGCTACTTATGCGGCTCTGAAGAGGGCAGTCCCTACAGCAGATATTTGGTCAGCTGCAACATGGGCATCAATGCACACCTTCATCAAGCATTATTGCTTGGATGCCTCTTCTTCCAATGAAGGTTTATTTGCCAAGGCGGTACTTCATTCCGTCCATGAGAAAAATAATTAGTACTCCCTCCTCCAAAATTACCACTGCTATGGGAGTCTATCATAAGATGAGAAATACGTGGGAGGACACAATCCATTCGAAGAACAAGTTACTTACCAACTGTAACGTTCTTTCGACTGGATGTTCCTCCCACATATTCCTCATCGCCCCTCCCATCCTACCCCGCAGTACAGTTTACGTTCGACCCTTCGTGAGAGGGAAGTGTAACTATCCGTCATGAGGCACGCCTGGGTGTTCCTCGAATATTACCTCGAAAAAACAGAACTGAAGCCAACGGGCGCGGCACAAGCTATTTAGACTGATGGTGACGTCGACATGGTACGGAGCCCGTCGAGGGACATTGTCGCCACAACCTCATGCACAGTGCCCTCTGCCAATAATTTTTTTTCCCGGAGCAGCGAAGCTGGCAGGATACAAATATCATAAGATGAGGAATACGTGGGAGGAACATCCAGTCGAAAGAACGTTGCAGTTGGTAAGTAACTTGTTCTCATTCAGAACCATCAAGGACAGCTTTGGCTCTCTTGCCCCCACACTCGCTGATTTCTGCAATCACTCTTTCGCTGCTGGTTCTTTCCTCTCCTCCCCTCAAGCACTCCCTTGTGAGCCTGATCCTGGAAAAACCTTCAGCAGACCCTACCTGTCCATCCAACTACCGCCCTTCCTGGATAAACTGCTTGAGAAGCTGGCCTTGCCCCTCAAATCAATTCGCACACTGAACTTGTCGGTGGTCTCCACGATCATCAATCTGGATTCTGAGAATCCAGAGGCACGGAAACTGCTCTTCTGAACACCCTTGAAGAACTGCTCGCATCCATGGACTCCAACTCCCCTGCTGTCCTCATCCTACTTGATCTCTCCTCTGCCTTTGACACTGTCAACCATTGCATCCTCATACAAAGGCTCCATGATACCCTTGGTAACTCGGGACAGGTACTGGAATGGCTGGCCTCTTTCCTAACTGACTGCTCTTCCCAGGTCATATTGGGGACCTTGTCCTCTCCTACATCCTTCTCCACCTGTGGTGTCCCCCAGGGATGTTTCCTCTCCCCCTGGTTCTTTAACATATACATTGCTCAGCTGGCACTCCTCATCTCCTCCTATTCCCCCAACTTCCAGTGATATGCAGATGACACTCAACTCTTTTTCAGATTTCCTGCTGACTCACTTGCACCTTCCGTCATTCCTGACTGCCTACCTGCCATCCAGGCCTGGTGCACTTCCAACGATCTCTGCCAGCAAAACTGAGATCCTTCCGATTTGGACCCCTGTCCCCTCCTCCTTCCCTTTTCTCTGGCCTCCCACCTTGGGGCTCTCCCCCCTGCTCCTCCTCCTGAAGCCAGAAACCTTGGAGTCATCTATGACTCCTCTCTCTTTCTCTCTCTCCTTCGTCTCTCACACTCAGGACATTGCCAAGAAGTTCCACTTTTTTTTAATCAAGGTTTATTTATTCCACAGACTCGAACAGCGAGCAAAGTTTCAACAAATGCCTAAAATGTTACTTTACCATTACAAACATTACCTCTTTATAGTCCCTTTACTTAGCTCCGTTAGGTCAGTGGGTTTTAACTTTAGAAACAGCCCCCCAGTCTCCCACCTCCCCCCCAACTCTCCCTCCCCCCTAACCTCCCACCCCCAACTCATTCATGTCCCATCCTGTTTGCTCTTGAGAGGAGTCCGGTGAATATATTCAATTAATTCCTTCTTATTTCTATTTTAGTAAAAGTCTGGATTCCTGAGTATCCTGGGCCTAAAAAAGTGTGGTTCTTTGTCCTTTACCATTTCATGGAATGGTTCCCAAATTGACAAAAATTTAAGGTAGGTACCAGATTGCAATGCACAAATCTTTTCCATTGCCAGAACCCCCCATATTTTAACCCACCACCATGCAATTATAGGACCTTGCTCAGTTTTCCACCCTTGGGCTAGGGTGAGTCTTGCCGCTGAAAGCAAATGTGTAATTAATGTGGCTGTGTGCCCCTTTACTGGATATCGGCACCCTGCTGACACCCCCAGTAAAAGAACTTTCAGATCTTCTGGAGCTCAATTCCCGTCATCTTTTTAATATGCCCCAGTATCTCCTTCCAAAATACCTGCGCCATTAGACAGGACCACCACATGTGAAAAAAGTCTCCTATTTCCCCACAGTTCCTCCAGCAGAGCGGTGAGTATCCAGGATTCATTTTGTTCAATCTGGCGGGGGATAAATACCAGCGATAAGCAATTTTATACGCCGATTCCTTGATGAATGTTCACCTGGAGGTTTTATGGGCTCTTTCCCATAGCCTTACCCAATCTTCAACTGGGATGGTGGCCCCGATGTCTTTTTCCCAACTCGCCTTATATTGCAAAGTGTCTTCTGGAAGAGCCCTATCCAATAATTTATAAAGCCTAGAGATTCCCCTCTTTGTTACACCCCCTTGTATAAATATTTCAAGACTTGTTAGGGGTCTATTGGCCACTTTTCTGACAGTTTGGTTAGTGATCCAATGTCTTATTTGGAGGTATCTGTATCTCTGGCCCTCTCCCACCTGAAATTTTTGTTTACACTCTTCAAAGGAGAGTGGTTCTCCGTCTCGAAACATATCCGAGAGAACCAGAGATTCAGGTGTTGGCCAACCGTCCCAGAACTTAGATTGAAGACCCGGGGTGAACTCCGGATTATATGCTATTGGGGAGTGTGGGCCCAAGCCTCGCGGAATTGTCCTCCTTCTTAGCTCATCATCCCAACTATTGAGCGCTAGTTTAGTGGTTTCTAATAATTGACCGCCTGCGCCTCTGTGGTGTGGTAAAAGGGTGCATAAAATTTTTAGTGGCGTCCTAGTAGTCTCCTGCTGTTACGCTCACCTGGCTCCCACAGAGGCGTCGATCTGAACTGGACAGCTGCGGTCTACACCAATGTGATGCGTAGGGTCGAGATGACGGACTGGACTGGCCCACCTAGCTTCGTTTTGCTTGGCCCATAGGAATATTCTTCTGCAAATGGAGAAAGGGAATTAACCACCCGTGGAGTTGAGCATAAATCCCCCCACCCCCGCTGTTTTCCCCACAGATCACCTTTGATGCCCCCTCTTATAGTCTCACCTGATGGTTTGAAAAGATGAGCTCTCCATCCTGCATAGAGCGCAGGGGCGTGTTGATAACCAGTTGCTTCACTGGCTCGAAGGAATTGGTAAGTTCCAGAACAATATGACTCCGAAAAGTATGTAGTTCGTAAGAGTTCACATGTCTGACTTTCACTCTTGTCCGATTCCTTGCAGTTTGCAGCTTGACCCCAGCGAAGAGTTCCTTGTGGTAGCTGACGAAGTTTAGGTAAGGATTTGGCTTATACTACACAGTTCGATAACATAAGGCCAGAATGTAACCTGTTGCTTGCTCCCTTATTCAGGGGTGTAGAGAAAATATGAAGTTCGGGGAATAATGCCTCCGGCGGTAAAATTTGGTAAGTCTATTGCGGTGAGAAGAGTTCCCCTTGTTTGTCCCTTTGTCTCACCTTGTTGTCCTTTTGTTCCCCTTAGGGGCCGGGGTACGGCGAGGATGCAATGGAGACTGCGCCGACCCGTGAAGAGGAATAGTACCTACGGCGGTAATCGGGTAAGTCTATGGGGGTAGTTACTATTGCCTCTGTTTATTCCCTTGGCTCACCTTTGCTGTTCTTGTGTTCCCCTTAGGTGCCAGAGTGCGGCGGGAACGTGCAGAAGGACGCAGTGGATCGTGAGGATGCTGCGAAGGCCGGTGAGTTCAGCGCGGCGCTGCAGTAGGCGAGGCGGCGCGCGTAAAATGCTTCTTTCTTCCAGCTCGAAGGCGCGGTGGATCCGGAATTCAGGTAAGGATCGAAGGTTCTAACCTTTCTCCTTCTGTTCCTCCCTTTTTCTAGGAGCTGCAGACTCGAGGCGGGCATGGCAGAAGACTGGATGCAGGCTTGCAGACACGGTGAGCGTTACGCTGCTGGATGCAGAATAACGCAAAGCGTGTGCTGCTCTTCGGTTGTGGTTTAAATAGCCTCCAAAGTAGTCCCAGGAAAGTATTCCTCCCCAGCCCCACCCAAGTAAAAAATAGTCCCTAAGTAAAATAGTCCCTTCCAAGCCTCATTTGGCTTGAAGCTCTGCAGCATCGTCTGCATCAGGTAAGTTTTACTCTACGAGCCTGGCACCTATGGCGCCAGGACTGACTCTTCATATGAGCCTGGCGCCATAGGCGCCAGGACCGCACCCAAACAGCTCCTAGCAGGGGTTTTTGGGCTTGCTCAAAATAGCTTGATGCCTGCTTCCGGGGTTGCTGGACCTGGTCTGGTTCCCCAGGTGTAGGCATCATGACAGCACTCCCCCCCCCCCCCCCCAAGCCCCCTCCTAAAGTCATTCTTCCCCGTGGTTTTGGTTTCTCTGGGAAATTTCGGTGGAATCTTTTCACCAATCGAGGTGCATGCACGTGGTCACTAGGTTCCCAAGACCTTTCCTGTGGTCCGTAACCTTTCCAGTCGATTAAATAAAAAAGTTTTGACCTCACCATCTTGGAGTCCAGGATGTTCTTAACTTCAAATTCGGGTTCCGCGTCTATAAGGACGGGGTCTGGTGGCTTGGTTAGTCTTGTCCCTGGTTGCACTGGCTTCAAAAGTGACACATGAAAGACAGGGTGAATTTGCATATTAGCAGGTAAGTCCAACTTGACGGCCACCGGGTTGATAATTGCCTTAATAGAGTAAGGTTCCAAATATCTAGGGTTAAAGGTCCGCGTTCCCTTGAGAGGTATGTGTTTTGTGGCCAACCATACTTGCTCCCCTATCTGGTACTGTGGAGTATCACTTCTATGACGATCAGCATCTTTCTTATATTTCTCTTTCGCCTGTGTTGCCTCCTTAAAGGCTTGTGTAATCGTAGCGTGTAGATGGTCCACTGCGGGCATTTCTAAGTGTTGGGGTGAGTCAAGGTCTGAGGTTCGAGAGTGGTGCCCATATAGGGTATAAAAGGGGCTTTGTCCAGTTCCAGAATGTACTGAATTACTGTATGCATATTCGGCGATCCAAAGAATGTCCTTCCAATTACTCTGTCTGATGTAACATAGAACGCAGGTATTGTTCAAGAGTCTGGTTGGTCCTCTCCATTTGACCATCGGTCTGAGGGTGGTGACTGGTCGATAATCTCACGTCGATTTGCGCCGGTTGACATTTCTTCCAAAAATGTGAAATGAATTGACTGCCCCGGTCACAGACCAACACGGATTGAGGCTGAAGGTGGTCCTTTTAAAGGAATAAAGTGGGCCATCTTGGAAAAAAGATCCACAATAACTAGAATGGTGTTAAACCCATTACAAGGAGGTAGATCAGTAATAAAGTCTAACGATAGACGGAGAACGGAATGACTCCGAGGACTGAGAACGAGGGCACCCCGTAAAGACTTGGACAGCTTGGTATGGACTCAGAGGTTTCACCACCACCAACGTCCCATCAAACAGCAAGTATACGGGATGCATAATTGGGACATGGCCCTGGGGGGCTCGGGGGGCTCAAAATGAAGAGCTTCTAACGTGATCTGCCTGGCCGCGGTGGGCGGGCTGGTGGTTCGGCCAAAAGCCAGTGATGGCGGAACTAATTGGCTGGATGCTGGGAAGGGGGGGGGGGGTGCATATGAAAACTGGGGTTGTTCAGTTTGGGTTGGGGATTGGGGGGCAGTTGGGGAATAGTTTCAGGCCCACCCAGGGGGGTCTGGGGGGGCACCAGTTACAACCACGGGAGCACGCAGAAATGGGTGTTGAGAGTACGTCGACAGGGAGAGAAGCATTTCTAGAAAATGGGTGAAAGTCTACCGGCCCTGGGAGTGGGCACTCTTAATGTACGAGGCCTGAACACCCCCACAAAGAGGTCCCTGGTCTGTAGAGAATTCAGGAGGGCTAGCCTTGACCTTTTTTCCTACAGGAGACTCACTGGGCACAAGGGAAACAACCCAAGATGCGGGGGGGAGGAAAAGGGGAGGTTTTTAGCGCGTCCCACAAGGCCAAAAAGAGAGGGGTGGCCATCCTTTTGGCGAGGAATGCTGGCTTCGTAAAAGAGGAAATGCTGAAAGACCCGGAAGGTCGGTACCTGTTGGTACGAGGAACCCTGCAGGGGGCCCCGCTCACCCTGGCTGTGATATACGGTCCGAATGAGGGCCAGGCCCAGTTCTGGAAGGAGGTGGGTGAAAAACTCAAGCTCTTTGTCAGGGGAGGGTTGGTGGTGGGGGGAGATTTTAACATGGTCATGGATCCAACCCTGGACAGGAAACGAGTTGGCCCTCAGTTACCCAGGCCAACGGATGAGACCATGGCCCGGACGTTCCAAAGGGTTAACTCAGAGCTGGGCCTGGTGGACACGATCCCAACCCCTAGGACGGGAACACCCTCCTTTACATATTATTCACCCATTCACTCTTCTTTTTCCAAAATAGATTATATCCTAGTGGACGAGACCCTGCACCCATTTGTTACTGGCCACAAGGTCGACCCCGTCCCCTGGACAGAGCACGACTTGGTCCAAACCACCATTGCAAGGGGCTGGCTAAGCGACCGCAGAGGCAGATGGAGATGTAACGACTCCCTGTTGAAGGATGAGGTCCACGCTCAAGAGGTGTTAGAGGCCATTACAGACTTTTTTGAGTTTAATGACAATGGGGAGGTGGGTCCACACACCCTATGGGACGCCTTCAAGGCAACTCTAAGAGGCCTCCTTATCAAAATGGGTGCCCAAAATAAAAGAGCGAGGGAGGCCCAGGAGAAATCCCTAAGGGAGAAAATAGCTCGACTCCAGCAAGGGGGTCCCCCAGCTGTTCACTTGGATCAAGATCAACTGGCAACTCTGGCCGATTATAGGCTCCAGTTAAGAGATCTTCTCTTGCACAAAACGGAACGAAGTCTCCAACTGGTCAAGCAAAGATATTATGAAAAGGGGGATAAAGCGGATAGGATCCTGGCCTGGAAATTGAGGGAAGTACAGAGAGAGAGAATGGTAAAGGCAGTGAGGAATGAGGAGGGGACCATGGGCCACGACACTCCCCACATAGGGGAGGCCTTCCGCAGATATTATGAAAAACTGTACTCATCGGAATACGATGGGCGGGACGAGGAGATAGAAAGGTTCCTAAACTTGATACAAATGCCGGCCCTGACTGGGGAGATGGCTGCGGGGCTAGAGGGCCCGGTGACTGAGGACGAGGTGGGACATGCAATTAGCGGAATGAAGGTGGGCACCTCCCCGGGAGAGGACGGCTTCACAGTGTATTTTTATAAAAGGTTTCGCTCCACCGTTGCCCCCCACTTAGTGAAGGTCTTCAATGCGGTACTAGAGGGGGGGACCCTCAGGGACTCCATGATGGAGGCCATAATTGTTGTGTTGCCCAAGGAAGGTAAGGACCCCACGGAGTGCTCCTCCTACCGCCCGATATCCCTGCTAAACATCGATGTTAAGGTTCTTGCCAAGGTAATTGGGAGGCGGATGGAGAAGATAATACCGAAACTGATCCACGGGGACCAGGTAGGGTTTATAAGGGGTAGGCAGGGCTCGGATAACATCCGCAAAACCATAGACTTGATCCACCACGCCCAGGAGTCGGACCTCGACGCGAGTGTCCTCTCCTTGGACTCGGAAAAGGCATTTGATAGGGTCGAATGGAGATATATGGAACTCCTCCTCCAGAAAATGGGTTTTGGCACACACATCAGGGGATGGGTGGCAGCCCAATACAGAGCTCCGAAAGCAAGGGTACAAGTAAACGGCAGGTTGTCGGATCCCTTCCCCCTTTCACGGGGCACAAGACAGGGATGCCCACTGTCCCCCCTGATATATGTCCTTACAATGGAACCCCTAGCCATAGCAGTAAGAGCACACCCGGACATCAAAGGGGTTAAGAGGGGCGAAGTGGAATTTAAACTTTCCCTGTTCGCCGATGACATCTTGGCTTACCTGGTGGACCCCAGCTCCTCCCTCCCCCCCTTTCTGTCCCTGGTCGGCACGTTCGGGCACTTCTCGGGGCTGAAGATTAACGCTTCCAAATCTGTTCTACTCCCCATGCGAACGAGGGACCCGGGCCCGTATTCTCTTTCAACTGCAAGATAGACATTCCCTCCTCGCATGATGTGACACGATGGGATCTGCCTCCCCATGCAAAGATAAGACCGAAGGGGTACGCCCATTGATATCTTATGTGTCTGGTTGTCAGTTCTTTCGTCACCGGCCTCATCAGCCTTCTCTTATGTAGGGTCGAGAGGGCCACATCCTGGTAGAGTTGTACTCTGCTGCCATTAATTGTAAGTTCCGATTGTGTTCTAGCATTTTTTAGAATTTCTTCTTTCTGGGCAAAGCTAGTGCAAGCGACCAGTACATCTCTAGGTTTGTGTCCCGGTTCGTTATTACTTTGCGGGCTGATCCAGTGTATTCTATCGAAGTGAATCTCTTCCGGGGGGGTATCCTTCATGAGACTGCTGAAGCATTGATGTAGCGTGGCACGGAGGTCCACATCAAGAACTGTCTCGGGCAGGCCCTTGAGACTTATATTCGATCTGCGGGATCTATTTTCTAAGTCTTCCGCCTGAATTTCCAGATTGGTTGTAGCTCTAGCCAATTGCTCCAGCAAAACACAATTCTGATTAGTATCCTCTGCCACAGAATAAAGGCCATTTTCCACTGTATCTACTCTCTCTCCGAGATCATTAATTTGTTTCTTGACGTCTTGTAGCACCAGCTTCAGCTCATCTTTCAGTTGACCAATCTGATTCTGGAATGTGCTCAACATTCTTGTTTCCATTCCCTTCAGGGATGCTAAAAGTTCCTCCTTATCCAAGGCCATGTCTATTGACGCTCCTACAATTTCAATATCCGTTTTCTTCTGCAGTGTCGTTGGTGCTAGGACTGTCTCCCCTTGCTTATTCTTCCAGCACATCTCAATCTGGAATTGAACTTGGGGTTGCGCCCCTTTAGACTTCCTTGCGGCCCTTCTGGAATTTACACCTGGCATCAGCCTCTTCCAACCTGTTCCAGGCTAACACTTGAGTGAGGCAACATCTGTGCGGTTTGGTTTAGCTTTGAGTGCTTCAGATGGATACCTCCTTTTGTTTCCTTTGCACTTTTCAGATTAAGGATATCCGGAGAAAACCACTTGCTTGGCATTCCCAATATGCCCTCTGTTTTTGTGCTCTATTTATTAAATGGAACTCACACTCCGCCCCCAGTTCACTTGGCTGACTTATAACATCACCAGGGTCAGGCCAGTCCAATACCAAATGTCTTCCAAATGGGGTAATGTGGCTCAGTTGTGAACTTTGTGACAGACTACTTAATGTAGTACCCTTAACTGCTCCAGGGACCACAATCTGCACTCCCTGGCCTGTGTAACATCAGGTGCTCTGGCTCTGCTTGTGCGCCTTGGATGATTCACTGGCGTGGGGGGGGGGACCCTCAAAGGCCAACGGGCCCCGCACCTCACCGCCCACCCCCAACAACTTGGGTATTGTATCCCAATTGTGCCCCCATATTGTATTGGTGACAATGCCTCCAACTTTGATGGCGCGGGCTCCCAGGCTTTGCCGCCCCCACTTTGAAAAGTTGTCAAGTCAAGACTGTGCCCCTCCAACTATCTCCCCCTCCCCCAGGAGGCTCGTACCTTTCTCTCAGCAGTTCTTCATGACCGGCAGAAAACAGGCGCAAAAGGTGTCTGCGTTCACTTCCCAGAGCCCCCCAGCGCTGATGCCACTCACCCGGAATTGCAGTTTCTCTGATTTGGGGGGAGGGGCGCAGCCAGCAGATGGGCGCCCGCGCTGTCCCCGCTAAATCACTGCAGACAACTGGAACAACACGCGGGGCAGGCCGCGATCGGTGGGTCCGGAGGCAATCAGATGCTGAAGGAGACGTCCGTGCTCAGTCCCCAGCACCTCCCGGTGCCGCCGCTGCTCCCCCCTCAGCCCCCAGTCAGTGGGCCGCTCTCTGCACGGCCACACTTGCCGTTCCTCTGATTCGGGGGGTGGGGGGGCAGGGGGGAGGCTGCCGTCAGCAGATGGGTGCCCACGCTGTCCCCGCCGCACCACTTCGGAGCCTGGAATGAACACGAACCGCCGGCTAATGCCACAGGACAGACCGCAGGATCACGAGTACACTTCCGTAGATGGCCCCTCGCCGCTCTGCAAGCATAAGGTGCAAATATTATGTGCTGCAGGCTCTTTTAGGAAGGGGACAAGGACCGCCGCTGATATTTTCCTTCTTTTCAGCACCTTTTCCTCAGACGCAGCGACAGAGAGTACGTCTCTCCTACACGGCGGCCATCTTGGATCCCAAGAAGTTCCACTTTTAACCCTTCCTTCTCAATTTTTCTCCCTTTTCCCCCCAGAAGCTTAATGCTTCCTGAGCCCTGGTTCTCTCTAGGCTTGACTATTGTAACAGCCTTCACCTCAATCTACCTTCTTCCACTTTGCGACCCCTTCAGCTAATCCAGAATAGAGCAGCGAGACTTATCCTTGGCCTTAAGCCCAGGGACCACATGTCTCCTGCCCTAAAACATCTCCACTGGCACCTGGTTGCTGCACAGATCAAATTCAAATCTCTCTGCATTATCCACAAGGCTGTCTGTGGCCGGGGACCACACTATCTCCAAATCTCTTACAAAATACTCTTCTTCTAGACCTCTACGTTCCTCTGGCACCAACTCCCTGTGTGTAAAGCGTTTTGCCAAACAGAGAGCAGGAGGTTGTTCGCTTTTTTTAGCTGCATCCTTCCTATGGAACAGCCTCCCCCTCCCTCTGCGCCTTCAGCAGGACCATCTTAAGTTTCAAAAGTACCTTAAGACTTTCCTCTTTTCCTGCTCCTTCGCTTCTTCCCTCCTCTGCTAATCTCACAGTTGCTGCGATTGGTGTCATGGACCCTTATGCATCTTCGGGGCCCATGACCAATCTCCCCAGATTCTGGTTACCTTCAGCACTTGCCTTGGCACATCCTCCACACTGGAGACTTGCACTTTTCCACCCAAAGAGGCTCCTAGCACTTATGATACTGTGCGCTTAACCGTGGCTCACCCTAGAGCATGGACACCTCAGCACCTACCCCACTGCCCTCTTTCTTGCTGCACTTTCACGTTCTGAATGCTCACAAGGCATAGTAGGTTCAGCCCTCCTTTCCCCCACCCCATTTTCTGTATATTTTAATTTGATTGCAATCCCATGTTCCCTCCCTGTTGCCCTGCGGGTGCTTTGAAACAGAATTAGTTTGCTGTATAAATGCCTAACAAGCAAACAATACATAGTTATGATTATCTGGGGTTGAGGGTATGAGATGATTGTTGATGGGCTGCCCAGATCGACAAATTTTGCTTGTCCCTTCAGAGGTATAGTGGAGCAATTTAGGTTTGCTCATGACCATGGGTGTGGCCCAGTTAAGGTGTTGATTGTGGCCTATAAACAGCAGGCTAGACAGGTAGCCTTGTATGAGGCAGAGCTATGGGGTCATGTTAATTGTGTCCCGCTCTCAGTAATTGAAAATGGCTTTATCAAACAAGTGTTGGGTTTGCCAAATAGTGCGCCAAATGTTCAAGTTTTCCTGGAGGTGAATCTTCAGAGGGTGGATTTGCTATGCAGGTCAAAACCACTGTTTTATTGAGTAAGTATTTGGCAAACAGAGTTGGCCAAATATAGCGAGGTAGTAGACTATCTTATTAGCCAACCGGGAGGGGTGTCGCATCCCGGGTTCCAACATATAAGGAAATAATTTGACACTCTGGGACTGAATATGTTCTAGTCTGAGCAGGCCATGATCAACACTTCATCAAAGGGCTTATTGAAACATATGTTGAGGGAAAGATTTTATTTGGATATCTTGAGTAAAGTGAGTCACAATCTTAGGTGTGGGGATTACTGGGATCAAAAGACCACTGGCGGGTATGAATCATGTTTGGATGTCATCCAACCAAAGTTTTAGATTTTGCATACTAAATTGCCTCTGGATATTTTGGCTGTTAAGCCAATGGACTTGCAATTGGAGTAGCAACAGAGGAGGCATGTCCAGCTTGTGGAATAATACCTGAAAATGTTATTTTATGCGTATTTGTACAGGTTATCTGGATTTAAGAGTGACATTTTTGAAGCCATTATTTCTGAATTGACATATTCGAACAGCAGATGAGGCCCTGAAACTGTTATGACTTCTCTGACGGTCTGGCAGTCCACTCGCTTTGTAATTATTTGTCGAGAGCATGAAGGAGAAGGAGGACCAAAATTCCAGAGCATCTTCCAGGCAGTCGGCTACCTCTTAAAATGTTATAGTTGATTATTCAGACTGGTCTTTTAGTTTCCAGAGCAGTTGCAAAGGTTCAATTGTTCTTTATTGGATTTTGGACCTCATTACAACTTTGCCGGTTTGGAATTAATGTGCCGGTATTACAGTATGCTGGCATGTTTCTGCACCGGCAAAGTACAAGTTTGCCAGTCGGGTGGAGGAATTACCTCCAGCTAATACCTGGAGGTAATTCTGCCAGGATACCAGCAAATAACAGCTGGTATTACCAGTGCCGGTAATACCAGGAAATGGGGATGTACCATTGTTACTGGCACTCATAATCTGGTGGTAATACCGCCGGAGTGAATGCTGGTAACTACGCCCATCCCTCTACATCACACGTGATAGACGTCACTACAAGTATTGGTTCAACTATCTATAGGACCCTAGATAACTTGGTCCATTGTGATTGGGTAGGTTACACCCCTAGGCATAAATCTCCACTTTAATTAGCAGCATGCAGAATGGACACCCAGGTGCCTTGTGCCCCAAGATTCACCCTGCCTCCCTTCCATCAATCAGCATCTTAGGGCTATGTGTCAATTAGTTGGTTGAGTATGGCCTCGGACTTGTAGCCTCTTATCAGGAAAATTTATGGCATCCTCTCGGTTCTGGATGACATCAGGCGGTGGTACTTCTTCGCGCCTGGCTGGTCACGTGTCTGTTCACCGTGAATCTGCTTCAGTTTCCAGCTTTTATTGTATTTAATTCTGCTTCGGCTCAGCCACCAGCCTGGGCCACTCTTGCCTTGACCTTCACGGGCGAGCTGGTATGCTTCAGAGTTGAATTCTTGCAAGTTCACGCTCCCCTCCCCTTCTCTGGGTGACCTCGATTTCCAGAGCATGAGCCCCTCTCTGTTGAGTTTCAATTCCGCTCTTTCTCTCTGTTCTGGCTGGGTTGTGAAACCTGGCCCATCTAGGCCTCGGGTAGCCTGGGCACATTTCTGCTTTACAAAATGGAGTCACACTTGTTTGATGTGCATCATGAGGTAGATATATAGTTGGCGCACACCGCTTCTATTAATCTACTAAGCATAGCAAGCAGTATCGTTTTCCCAGCTTCTTGCGTTCCAGGCCTATTTACACACGTTTGACTGGTCGGTTACTTCCATCCTGTCTTGTAACACGTTTTTTATATTTTAGCATCGCGTCTCTCCTGTGTCCATTCCATCTATTTTCATAACTGCTCGCGCTGGTGTGTTATCTTCAATAGCCGTTTTGTTCAGTTGTGAGTCTGTTCAGGCATTTGTTATTTCTACCGGCCTTCTATTAAGGCTTTTGGGGTCTCTTCGTGGACTGCCTGAAGATACTCCTCATTTCGTATCAGTGGCTGGGATGGCTGTCTGACAGGGTACCGGGCTGCCCACGGTTGTCTGGTTATGGGCACTTCAACAGGCCTAATGTACACTGGGCAGAGTCCCAATGCGGCTCTCTGTTGGTTCATTTGCTCTTCATACGTCACGTCCCTTGGCGAGTGCCTTCCTGGCATATCAACATGAGGGGCAGGGGTGCAGGTCATGTCTGGAACCTCCTCTACACTCCCCCCTCTGGTCGGTTTATCGACCACCGTTGCTTCAATTTTCATCTCCATTTCTCTTGGTTCTTCAGTGTTTTGTTCATCTTCAGGGTTGGTACATGATGGTGTGAACATATGCGTCTTTGGAGTCCATATTTTTATCACGCCTTTCAAACTCCCTGCTGTTTTGACATGTTCATCCTTGTTCCAGGTCATTAGCTGGCATTGTCCATTTGGACTGCAATAAATCCATTTTCCTTCATACTTTCTTTGTTTCTTAGGATATGCAAATTTGGTTCCTACTGGCGCAAACTCACTAGCCTTCACAAGGTCCTTTATCTCTTCATCAGTCAGGTCTCTGGGCTTCCACCCTGGCTCGACATCAACCATAATCTTCATCCCAATGGCTTTCTTTGCTGTTTTCTGGCACTGTGGGATGAATATTTTGATTACACAGAAACCTAGTAGTATCATTACTAGCAGGGCTCCCAAAAACTTGAAAATATCAGCCATCCATTGTGGGACCCATGAGAACAGGTTTCCAAACCAGCTGTCATCGTCCACTTAATCCGTTTCATTAATCATTTGATTTTTTAGATTTGTCAACATGCTTATGGCCTCGGTGAGGGTTCCATTCTCTTCATCATGGGATGGTGTGAATGTGCAACATGATTCTCCAATTTTTGCGCAAACACCTCCATCCATTGCTGTGATCATGTCAAGCTCATATCTGTTTTGGAGTGCCATCAGTCTGATTGCTCTCAGTTCTTCTTTGATCGCGTTGAATCCCTTTATAGTGGTATTGATGGTCTGCAATAACTCTTTGGATTATCTATTTGGATCTCTAGACCAAGGTGTAAACTTTACTTTTACGCCTCTCTTTTCTGCTTATTATTATTTTTTCCTCTGTGAGGACCTACAGTGACCAAGGACATGCAGGAGTCTAATAACCTTCATGTTGTTGTTGTTTTTCAAAAATGAATTCTCTTTTGACTTCTTTTACTGTCCCCCCCTGTTTGTAAGCGGCACACCAGCGCTTCCTAGGGAAAGGGTTTTCTCCTAAACCTTAGGGTTAGGACAGGTTCAGACAACTTTTCCCTCTCTATCCTACTGTCTTCCGACTGACCCTGTACCTCCTTGGCCACTTCATTCTAGTGTTTTTTTGCCCTATACCTAATGGGTTTCTCCCACTGCCTAATCGTAATGACATACAGTTGTGTGTTACCCTCTTTTGTGAAACAATACTAGTCTGTTAGGGCTTCACCCTGCTTACTGCACCTGGAGTGCCCTTCTGTTTATAAACCTGCAATAACTCCCATCTGGTTATCTGCAGCTATTTAGTATTTGCTCCAACATGGATGTGTGGCAAGAGTATTGTTGTGAATACTGATGAGGTTAATATACACAGCCTATGTTCGTAGGGGATTGCATGAAATGCTTCCTCTGATTTGGCAGAGAAGTAATTCTCTCTCTTCTTTCGGGATATCAGCTCTGCAGATCTCCTTTTCCTCAGATGAGCATTTGCTTTCGGGAAACTGTCCAAGTTTAGGTCATTCTTTGGGATCACTAGTGCAAGAACATGGACGTTCACTATCGTGCATATACCTCCCCAATTCTTTGGTGATCTTATATATGCTTTGGATCCACACGCCCAGTAATGGTCCATAATCACTGCGGTTCCATGTACCATTCCTGGGGCGTCAAAGACTCGTCCGCAGTTCTGATTCTCTCCCATCTTCCTCGTACCATTGTTTCTGAAGCAGAATTTTGGGTTGTCCAGTGATACTATCTTCAGGGGTCCCCCTCTGTCTTCGACCCATGTAAGTAATTTTGCAAGCTTTGGCCATAATGGCTTGCATCCGTTCCGCACTGATGGTAAGTTTGTATTGACCAATGACCATCCAGGCTGTGCAGATCACCACTCCTTCCTCCCATCCGTCTGGCGAAAGCACTGTCCCCCAGATCTGCATTTGGCCTCTATTCTTCCAACTTCGAGCCTCCTTTGGAGTTTTTCCTTGAACGTTTAGCTTCTGATTCACTTCCCATCTAATTACAGCCCCTTTTACTCAAGGGTTCTCGTATCTGATTACATGATTCTTAGTATGGGCTCCATTTCTCGTCTTTATGTCGTGAACATAATCATCCTCGTCAGGGTCAGTTGCTTCTGTTGCCCATTTCAGGGAGGCATCACTGCCCATGAACTGGCCTCTGGTCTTGCACATTGCTACATGTGACTTACAGTGTGCTGTCTGGACATCAATTTCTACGGCCACAAAGATCTTGGATTTTCCCATACTGTAGGGCAGGAGTGCACAGACGAAGCATTCTTCCCCTGACTGTCTTCGTCCTACTTCCTTCATGTGCTGGTACCATATGTTGTTTCCAAGATGGGCTGTGCTGTCCAGGTAGTCGTTAAGTTCACTGTTATCTTCGTGAGGGCTTCTCTTGATTCTCAGCGTTCTTCTGTAGTTTGCTATGACTACGCCTCTAAATGCATCTGTGCTGCTTTTCCACTTTGGGTATCTCGGTGGGGCAGGCTGCCTCGACTGCATCGCTGTGGTAGGGGAAGGATTTGTGTCTCCTTTCCTTCCCATCTGTAGTCTATTATAACCTTCCCTTAACCACCATTGGTTCATCAATTTCCCAACTTGTGGCTGTGTTGTAGGCCTTCGGCTTGTTCCTTGAGTTGAGGCAGGCGTGCTTGTTGTTATAGTTTCTATAGTTCTGTTGTTCAGTTTCTCGTGCAGTTTCTTTGCTTGGGCTATGAATGGGAACAAGTAATTTATTAGCATTTGTGTCTTCTCTGTGAATTCTTTTGTAGCCATTTCTGTTCTTTTGAGGGGTTTTGCTATTGCCTCCATCTTTGGTAATTCACTTGGCTTTTCTTGGTCATTTCCACTATTCTCTGGAATTGAATGTTCGTCAGGCAGTCTCTCCTTTTCTGCTGCATTTGTTGGAGGCCTTGTAGCCATTGACACTTGCCCTTGTTTGTGTGCACTCTGTGTGTGGGTGCGTGCTGTGGTCAGTGCTACATTATCATTCATTTTGTGCTGTCCTTGTCTCATGCTTTTCTCCCCATTCATTATCCCGTGTATGTATGTATCACTGTTAATTACATTCAATTTCAGATCATTTGCTTCATCATTAGCTTTCCTTGGAACTGGAATCAGTACGTAGAGTCTGGGTGCTTTTATGGGACCCTTACGTTCATTATTCTGTGGTCGTGCTGACAGTGGGACACTTCCTTCACCAATAAAGAAAGCAGTTCTGATTGTTAATAATAGAAAGACAACAATAATCACTGTACATATGCACATTATCGTTCTGAATGACAGTTTACAGCATTTTCTTCCAGGGATGTGGAGGCGCCCTTCTGCTGGGGGTAGAACTATGTTACTGTTCTGGGCCCCCATTTCGATAAAGTTCATAGTCAATTATTTATTCTTTTTGTGCTTTGATATCACAGTTCAAAAGTCTATTACTAACGTGTCGAGTGCTTTTAAGTGCCCCCCCCTCTTGCGGGTGATGCCTATAGTTTGAGTATGCAGCACGGTTCTGTTCACTAGACTATGGAAAAAGGTTAGGCTATCAGTTCTGATACATCACATTTATTCATGCGTATCTTTAGTAGGTGAGGTCCCAGTGGATGCCTCGAATTTGCCTTGGTCCTGAGGACATATTGGTGACAGTTCAATGCGAAAGAATAAAACAAAGGGACTGCTACAAATTACACAAAAATAGAATGCTGAAAAAATAAAATTAAAAGTGAACGTGTGGCAAAAATAGGAAAAAATGAGCTAATCTTACAAAAATAAAGTTGTAAAAATAGGAAGAAAAATAAAATAAAAATGAACATATGGAAAAAAAATAGAAAACGAGTCAAAATCGCAAAAATAAGATGTTGTACAAACAGGAACAAAAATAAAAGCAGAAGTCAATATATGAAAAAATAGAAAAAATGAGAAGGATGCAGAAAAGGAAAAATAAGATGGCAATGTTATTGTGTCTGCTCCTTTGGTTCGGTCTCTCAGCGACAAGTTGAAGAACAGTGTCTCTTTTCTCTCTCTGCTCCACGGTGAAAAGATGACGAAAAAGTTCTATTTTGGATTTCCTCCTTCTAAGGCTCTCCTCAGCAGTGGATGTCCATAATTGGTTCTTAGTTGCGCTATGATAGCCCTCAGGAGCCTGTTTAATTGAGCGTTTTTTGCTGGATCTCTGAGGAATGTGGGTACGTCAACATTGCTGGGTCCACCCACTAGTTCTGGAAAGTTTTCAATGAGGTGGAAGAAAACACGGTATGCATATTGGCTGTCTTCTGGTGTTAATGACATTTGCTCTGATTTTCTAGCCTCTAGATCACAGGCCTTTCTTGCAGCGTGAACAGTCTTTGTCTCCTCGATCTGTCCCTCGGCGAAAGGTCTCACTGGAATCTCCTTAGGAATTCTCACTGGAAGTTGAACAGTTCCACTTGGAGCATTATACCATGGAGAAGTGTGCCCATGTGTGGGGCGTTGGCCGAATCACTAAGGAAGGTGACGACGTCAACATCTGCAGGCCTTCCTACCATTTTTGGATAGTCTGTGACTAGTCTGAGCATGACATTGTGGGCCCGCTGGGTATCTGCGGGAGTCAGGGACATCTGCCTTGTTTGCTGGGTCCTGATCACAATCCTTTCTTTTGACGTGAACAGTTTCTACACTTTCCTGCTGCGTGGATTGCAACCATGTAATTTAATTTGTACCACACTTGGTTTAGGAATTCATTGTTTCTTGGATCTCTGATAAAGGTTAGGGTGTCTGTGGTTCTCCCAACAGGTCCTGGGCACTCCTCTATGTTTCGGAAAAATAGAGTGTAAGTCAGTTCATCGATGATCACTTGAGGTGGAAGCATTTGTCCTTATTCCCAGTACTCTGGCACTTCGGCAAAAGCCTCTGCGAGGACAGTCAGTAGTTGCCGAATTATCTTCCTGTTGGCTGGATTTTGGATGAAATCTCGGATGCTGGTTTCTCTCCCTACAAGCGATGGATATGTCTCGAACACTAGCCGGAAACAGGATAGCACATCCTTTGTAATATTTCTACTGGGGGATACAATGCATTCTTGTGATAAAGTCTTGGTACTGGTTGCTTCAGGATACTGCTTTTTGGTTCTCAGGCAATGTCTTATTTGCAGTCTATCAGAGTCTTGATTCTTTGTACCATTTGGACCTGACGTGTTTTCAAAAGTTTGTTTTATCAACGTTGTTGTGGCTTTCGAAGTGCTTCTCTTTACCCTGCAACTGTGGTGCACAGTGTGTTTGTATAACTGTTGTTTTATTACTTTTCACTTGGTTTGAGGAACTGTCTTTGTTTAAAAAGCCACAATTTACTGGATTATTTTGCCGTCGTTTTGCTGCTCATGCGTCCTCCTTCCTCGCCATGGACCTCGTCTGCACGTGCTGAGGTTCTTCCTCGTTGTCTGTAGATTCTTCATAGTTAGATGTATCAGGAGGGCTCTCTGCTACAAAGGGTTTAATGTCATTGGTCCTGGTTGGTTCCGAAGAGCATACAATGCCAGTGGTAGACAGTGCAACCATCCCTTTTTTAATGTGGGCTTCAATTTGGCTATCTTTTCCTTTAACAGGCCGTTGAGTCGCTCACATATGCCATTTCCCTCTGGGTGAAACGCCGACGAGAACTTGTGCTTTATACCAAGCAACAAGTTAATCTGCTCAAAAACTGTGTTAACAAAGTGAGCCCCATTGTCTGATCTCATTACCTCGCATTACCCCCATCTAGGGAACACTTCCCTCACCAGGAACTTGGCAGCAGAGGTAGCGTCTGGGTGTGTGCAGGGGCCTGCCTCTATCCATCTAGAGAATGGACACACCACCACAATTAAATACCTTTACCCATTGCACACCTGAATCATATCGACATAATCGATATGCAAGTGCTGAAATGGCCCATTTGGTCTGGGAATGACTCCTCTCACTACTTTTAATGTGTGCCCAGCGGTGAATTGCTGGCAGACTATGCAGTTCACCATAAAAAATGCTACATGCTCCGCCAAATTCGGTGTAAACCAGTCTTCTGCGAGCGTTGCAGCTAGATTTTCTTTTGACATGTGAATGGGGTAGTGAAGCTGTTCTATCGCTACCTTTAGAAGGGCGACAGGTATTACTGGTTTACCAGTGCCTCCACAACCCGTCAGAGGGGTTTAAAGAACACCCTCGACGCTTTCACAAGTTTTTCTCCTCCTGAGGTGCCTCTCCCTGGAGCTCCATTAGCTGTGTCTGCCCCATATTGCTATAGGTTTCTGGTGTGGCTCGCGCTACCATCATCCGCTCATGGGTACGTGCCACCTCCACGTCCATGATTGTTTCACTCTTGGATGCCATATGCTTGGCTTCCGTGTCAGCTTCATGGTTTCCACGTGACACGAAATCTGTCCCCTTGGTGTGAGCGGCGCATTTCACGACCGCTATGCCCCCTGGGAGCTGTAGTGCCTTTATCAGTCTGTCCAATAAGGCTGCATGTTGCACTGGCGTGCCGTCTGCTTGGAGGTAGCCCCTCCTTTTCTAGCGCGCTAGTCCTGCGTGCACTGTGGACGTCACATAGGCAGAGTCACTGTACACCATCACTTCCTGGTCTGCATGATTCTCAATGGCGAGTATCAATGCTAACAGTTCTGCAGCCTGTGCCGAATAGTGAGATGGTATTCGTGCACTAACGAGTACTCGAAACTCCCCATTCGCTAGCTGTTTTACCACGACCAAGCCTGTATACCTTTGTCCGTCTTCTTAGTCGATTCTTGAAGACCCGTCAATGAAGACGATCTCTCCACTCGCCAGGGCATTTTCCTTTACCCTGGGGATCTCATTGTAGAATTCCTCATAGTTTGCACAGTCCTGTATAGGTTCTCCCTCTGTGACTGGCTCAGCTATGAATGTAGCAGGGTTCATAGTGTGACATCGAACTATTTTGATCGATGGGTTAGAGATAATCACCTCATAGGCGGTTGTTCTGAGACGTCAGTGTGCCCTTTGGCTTCTCTAGTATGGCGAACAGCGAATGTTCAACATACAATGTCATGGAGCACCCCATCACGATGGATGACGCTTTTTTGATAGCAAATGCGGCAACAGCTATGTTTTGTTCGCATGGGAAGTGGCCCTTCATGACGGGGTCCAGACTCCCGCTGTAATATGCCAAGGGCTTGTACCCCAGCGATGTTCGCTGAGTAAGCACTGCCGTCATAAAGTTACCATCAGAGAGTGAGAACAGGTAGAATTCCTCTGCATAATTAGGAATCCCAGGAACCGGGGCCTTACAAATTGCCCCTTTGAGTTCTGCAAACCCCTTTTCCATTGCCTGAGTACACTCGATATCTGGGCCTTTTTTAGGGCCTGTAGCAAGGGCTTGGTGTATGAGCTTTGGTCAAAGACCTATGCTCTGATGTAATTGCGCAGGCCTAAGAAACTTTGCATTTGCTTTATCGTGTGCGGCTTAGCCGTGTTCATGATGGCTTCAGCCCTTTCGGGGGTTACCTTTTTCCCCTCATGTGAAATCAGCTGCCCTATGTTCAATACTTCTGGCTGACAGTACTGCAGCTTCTTCTTGTCAACCTTGTATCCCTTCTCAGCCAGTATAGTTAGTAGCTGGACAGAGTCGCGCCTGCATTGCTCTTCGGTGGTGCTGCAGATCAGAATGTCTTCCACATACTGCAAAACAACACTGTCCACCGCAATATTGCTTAGGTCCATTTGCAGGACTCTGTTGAAAATAGATGGGGACTCACAGTACCCCTGCGGCAACCTCGTACTTTTCAGGCACATTTACCTGAATGTGAATGACATCGGGTGTTGCGAGTCATGGTGCAACGGAATCGAGAAAAACGCATTTTTCAAATCGATCACCGTGAAATATTTTGCCTCAGTGGGTATGTTGCATAGGATTGTGGAGGGGTCCAGGACTAGAGGGAACTCGGCTTCAACAATATCATTTAAGGCCCTTAAATCTTGGATTAAACGCCAAGACCCTCCTTTTGATTTCTTGACAGGGTAAATCACTGTGTTACACAGCGATTCTGACAGCACAAGGATGCCCTGCTCCATCATGGCAGAGATTGTCTTTGCGATCCCTTCTTCTGCCTCTCTGGACATGGGATATTGTCATGCTCGTTGCAAAATTGCTCCTGGTTTCAGTTTAATCTTCACTTCACCTGCCCCCTTCAGAAGGCCTACGTCATAGTGCCCTGTAGTCCATACTGCAGCAGGAACTTGGGCCAGGGCGTTATCAAAGTATTCTGGACGTATCAGTGCCAACATCATTCTCTGTGGTACCTCCCTTCTGATCATTTTGACCCAAAATATGAGACTCACTTCCACTCTTGTCTCTTCTAGGTCAGGGTGTTCTTCGAACAGATCGTCATCGGTGACGTCAGTCACTCGATACCTTTCTTCAATGGTGATAATCGCACCCCATTGTCTACCTTCATCGTCACATCCTTCGAAAATACCACTTTCCCTCGCACTGCGGCAGATTGCACCCTTAAAGGAAATACTTGTCCCTCCTCTTCGTGCATGGGTATTCTTGGTCTGAATAGAAACTCATCCGGGGTTCTCATAGGCCTGTCCGCGAGGCCTGGCAGTCCCGCCATAAGCACCCGCACGCCATATGCGAAAACCTCTGGTTCTAACGGCATAGCCCTCATTGCTGCATGTCCTAAGTATGCTCTGATCATTTCGCACACGTTTGAATAATGCATTCCTGGGGTGGAGCATACTATACCATCCTCGGTAAACGAGATGGTCATGTTCAATTTAGTCATCAGGTCCCGACCCAGAATATTTACTGGTGTCTGGCGTGAATATAACAGGGGTACATTCATTTCACGCTCTCCCACTCAGACTGGGAGTGCGTCTGTAAAGGGAACTCTACTATGAACTCCAATGAAACTCTGAGTATCTATAGCCTCACCGGACAAGGAAAACTTGCCTTCTTGTATGCACGAACGTGTTGCACCCGTGTCAACTAGGAAGGAATATTCTTTACCCCCTATGGTGACATCTACTCTGGGTTCCCTGTTAGGGTCTGGTGTCACTGATAGGATAGAGCACATCAGAGTCCCCCGTGAGCTGTCCCATTTTATACATAGGTTTGGCCCACTGTATGCTTGTAAACTCCCTCCATTCCCAGGGTTAACTCCTCCTGCGGGGTTAATATCCTGTGCCATTTGTGGCAGTGCCTGCTGGGGTTGTCCCTGTGTCAAATTCCCCATGTTCGGTGGCTGAATTACTTGCTGTGCACCTTGCTGCAAGCCTGACGCCTGCTGCTGCATGGTGTAATTTTGTGCACTGCCCTGTTGCGGGATTGCAGGTTGATTCGTCATGCCTGCCCCATCCCTTGGTTATTTTGCCACATGCCATGACTTCTGCACATGCGTGCCACGTGTCCAGTCATTCCACACAGCCAACATACTTGCGGTGGTTGGGCCATCTGTCCATCTGGCGTAGTTGGACTGCCCATCTGTGTGTTCTGGAAGCCACTTGAATATTCTGAAAACCTCCTTGGTTACCTCGAAACCCTCCCTGATTATTTTGCCAACCTCTTCCTCCAAAACCTCTTCCTCTTAGGTAAAATCCTGTGTTGTCCTGATTATTCTGTGATGAGTTAGTCACGTGTTGTGCACTTGGCTCGGCTGGGCTGGTGAGCATGGCTCCCTTGAGAGCATACTTCGAGAGTTTCTTTTGCACTAGCTTGCAATTGTCAACTGTATTTCGGCCCATGGTTTAGCTTCGATTCCTACCAATTTCTTGAGCTGTTTTTGCACCGGTTCTGGTAACCCTTGGCACAATATATGGTAGAATACAGGGATGGATTTCGTCCAAGATTCATGCGTTTCGAGCACCCACGCATCTTGAAAATTCTGGATATAAAGCAATGGATCCTATGACTCTTTCATTTTTTGAGTCATTATAGTTCCCATATCAGACGTGTCTGGATATAGCGTATGCAGCGCTTTCCACACTGCTGCTCTACAGTTATTAAATGGCGCTCTGTCATGGGAGGTGTTTGTTATGGTTACCCTAGGGTAGCCTGCCCTTTTCCACACATCCTCTGCTCTTTCACCAAGTATAGCAATTAGGAGGCCCTTGATGTCCCCTATGGCTAGGGTGTCGCCCCCTGTCTTTTTCTCTATCTCATGTATCCACTTCCCAGCCCCCGACGTCAGCATTGGAAGCTTAATTTTCAGGTTCTCCCGATCCATGTGTGGCCATGGAATATATTGTGGTCTAACTCCCCTTTTCTCTAGTAGCGGAAATTGGAACGCACAGTCCTCCTTCTCTTTCCCCACAGCTCTTCTGTCTACTGGCAGGGCATTATTCCCACCTTGCCGTCTACCCGGCAGTGCCCTTAATCTGCCTGTATAGGTAGATGCTGTCTCCCCCCTCTGTCAGTGGGGAGTTCTCTCATGATGGCCTTGCACTGTGGCAGGCATTGTTGTACTGGGCTCTGATTTGCTAGCATCGGAGCATCGTACTCCATGGCCCTTCGGGAGCCGCGTCTCGCACTGTCTCCCTTCCTCTTGTGCCTCGTCCTCCGTTTCCCCACCGGAGTCGGTTTCTGAATGATCCCAGTTCACACAACTCCTTGCATCCTCTTCATTCTGCTTGATCTCCAGTCTATCCAGGGATAATCCCCTGCTCCCACTACTCTGGGTAACATCCTCAGTGTCCTACAACTGAGTGCTTTCTAAGCGCTCATCTTCCCTTCCCCATTGGTAAAATAGTTCCAGCCCTATCTCGTCATAAATTTTATCAATCGTTTCCCCGATGCTTCTGGTGTTGAAGTCATCTTCAATATGTGTCCTGCTTGTACCTGGTACTGTGTCGATTGCAGGAAAGAATTCTTCTATGTCTTCCCATTCTACTGTAGGATTGAGTTTAATCACTTCCTGCTCCAAATATTCAAGATCTTGTGCCCTATGTCTGCGCTTGCGCTCTGTTTCTTCATCTATTTCCTTTCGTTTTTTCGCTTCTTCTCTAGCCTTATCTACTTCTCTCATCCGTTCATTTCTACGTTCCTTTGCCCTTCTAATCTCCTCATCTTCCCGCTTTTTTACCTTCCTTTTGTGCGCCCTTCTTTCTTCCTCTAACTTTAACTTGTTCTGCCTGTACTTTTCATAGGCTGCGTATTGTGTGTGACTGAGCGGTATTCCTTGCTCTTCGCGATATAGTTGTTCTCGCCTCAGCCTATCTTTCCTTCTTGTCCTCTCATCCCGTACTTCTTTTTCCTTTTCTTTCTCCCTTCGTTGCTCTTCATCAGTCCTTTCTCTCGGCCTTACCTCATCGCTTCCTTTTCCATCTAATTTCAATAGTATCTGCCCTCCCATCCATTCGTCTTTTGTGAATGCTAACTCATCACTTCCTTTCCTTTTCTTTCCCTCTCTCACTTTCTCGAGAGATGCACTAGTGTGCGCCTGATCTTTTTTCCCATCATCGCGTCTCTCCTTGTCCGTCAGGACTGCGGAGGCAAGATTATTCTCCTGCTCCCTCTCTTAGACCTCGTCACTACTGCACGTAGGTGACTCATATGCAGGGTTACTATACCCTGTAGCTGCCTTAAGTTCTCTTAGTGGGTAGAGCCCCTCTGATTTACTCCCTTCAATAACTGTCTCAGGCGGAGCAGGTGGCGCGGTTGGCGTCTCACCCCCCTCCGTACACACGTTTAGTATCCAGTCTGTGGGTGGTTCTTCCACCTTCGGTTCCTCAAACATTTTCCACAACTCAAGAACAGCAAGACGTTTCTCTAGCTTCTTGCCTGTATATGTGGAGTGTAGGAAGGTGGTCATGTGCTGTAAAACAGCCTTAGAAAGTGACCCATTCTGGGGCCACGGCATAAACATCTTATTAGCGGTACCCTTAACCCACTCCTGGCTATATTTCTTCAGTTTTATTGCATGCTTGGCAGTTGCTTGCATAAATGCGCAAGTGGGGTAACTTCCTCCATTCTTAATTTTGTCACCAACAATATTCACACAGTTCTTTGAGCTTTCCACTTGTATGAGCGAGCACCACATACGCAAGCTCCAATCCAATTTTTTCCTGCCAAATTTTGTGCCAACAATTTACTCAAAACTCATCAATTCAAAGGCGATTCGCTATTAGTTACGAAATTGCGTAAAGCCAAAATGCATTTCAATCAATCATCAGTGCAGTAATTTCACATTTAACATACACAGGACATATATGACAGACGCTTGACAGACTAGACGGACGCCAGCTGGTCACACATATACCTGCCTTCTAATCAATACCCCACCATGGGATGTGAACAAACCCCTTTGTGACGTCTTTAATCGTCACCGTAGCCTAAATTGTCCCCCCACTGTGGGCTCTGGGTTGACGTTCCTTCTGACCACTCTTTAAAGCGCAGGAACAAGGCGAATCCTTACGTTTTTGCTCAGGTGCCCCCCTGGTATTCCTTACTTTTTTTTTTCTCGGGTGCCCCCCCGGTATTCTTTACGTTTTACTTCAGGTGCCCACCTGATATTCCTTACATTTTATTTCAGGTGCCCCCCTGAAATTCCTTACGTTTTAATTCTTATGCTCAAGTCATTACCCCCTATATATATATACAGTCTTCTCAACTTCTAACTATTTTATTTTTTCTCCACCACCCTCAGTTACCTTTCCCTGATTTACTCTAATGCCTACACGGCATTTGCCAAAGTAACGAGTCTGTTGTTTTACTCACCGATCGCATCTTTTCCTCTCCGGAGCTTCGGGATCACTGCCCCTTCCTCTTCCTGCTTTTAAGATTTTCGTCCGATCCGCTGCCCGTGGGAATGAGAAGGGTTATGCTTGGAAAGGCGGGTTTCTTCAGACCCACTGCAGATTTTTGAATTATTACTCTATCATTGTCCACAGGGAGCTTCTCAGTCTACTCAGCCGGAATGGCGAAAGGACTCGTGATTTTACCGAAGGCCTGGAGTTACTCCGTGCCGTTGGTCTAAAGGTGTCTTTTAACTATCAATCGATAATCAATCGATGGCCGAAACCATCCTCACGCTACCAAGTGTTCTAGAGGGGAAGATAGATGCTGATGGGCCCATAGGTCAGCGCTCACCCCCTAGGACTCGTAAGACAAGATAGCTGCACCATGTGAGGACAGGGGATGCAGGATTCACATACTCCAGCACAACTTTATAATGAGGACTCAGTAAGTTGGCAAAGGGAAGTCCGTTTAATGACAAGTACATCAAACAGGGAAACAAATGGAAATCGGCAGCATTGCGATCACCTCTCTCGCTCCGACTTCCTCAAACTTCAGTTGAACAGCAACTTTTATGCTCAAAACTCGTCATCACTGACGTCTAACTTCTACGAATTCGTCATGCAATATAATTGGTTAGGAAAGGTAACTTAAGTATAGGTGCTATATCTGTATATGGTAACAGAGCATTCGGATTGGATAACTCTTATCAGGTGGGCATCTACGCCCATCTCTCTACATCACACGTGATAGACGTCACTACAAGTACGACGTCCTATTGGTTCAACTATCTATAGGACCCTAGATAACTTGGTCCATTGTGATTGGGTAGGTTACACCCCTAGGCATAAATCTCCACTTTAATTAGCAGCATGCAGAATGGACACCCAGGTGCCTTGTGCCCCAAGATTCACCCTGCCTCCCTTCCATCAATCAGCATCTTAGGGCTATGTGTCAATTAGTTGGTTGAGTATGACCTCGGACTTGTAGCCTCTTATCGGGAAAAGTTATGGCATCCTCGGGTTCTGGATGACATCAGGCGGTGGTGGTACTTCGCGCCTGGCTGGTCACGTGTCTGTTCACCGTGAATCTGCTTCAGTTTCCAGCTTTTATTGTATTTAATTCTGCTTCGGCTCAGCCACCAGCCTGGGCTTCTCTTGTCTTGACCTTCACGGGCGAGCTGGTACGCTTCAGAGTTGAATTCTTGCAAGTTCACGCTCTCCTCCCCTTCTCTGGGTGACCTCGATTTCCAGAGCATGAGCCCCTCTCTGTTGAGTTTCGATTCCGCTCTTTCTCTCTGTTCTGGCTGGGTTGTGAAACCTGGCCCGTCTAGGCCTCGGGTAGCCTGGGCACATTTCTGCTTTACAAAATGGAGTTGCACTTGTTTGATGTGCTTCATGAGGTAGATATATAGTTGGCGCACACTGCTTCTATTAATCTACTAAGCATAGCAAGCAGTATCGTTTTCCCAGCTTCTTGCGTTCCAAGCATATTTACACATGTTTGACTGGTCGGTTACTTCCATCCTGTCTTGTAACGCGTTTCTTTATATTTTAGCATCTTCTCTCTCCTGTGTCCATTCCATCTATTTTCATAACTGCTCGTGCTGGCGTGTTATCTTCGATAGCCGTTTTGTTCAGTTATGAGTCTGTTCAGGCATTTATATTATTTCTACCGGCCTTCTATTAAGGCTTTTGGGGTCTCTTCGTGGACCGCCTGAAGGTACTCCTCATTTTGTATCAGTGGCTGGTATGGCTGTCTGACAGGGTACCGGGCTGCCCACGGTTGTCTGGTTATGGGCACTTCAACAGGCACGGATCTCCTAATGTACACTGGGCAGAGTCACAGTGCGGCTCTCTGTTGGTTAATTTGCTCTTCATACGTCACGCCCCTTGGCGAGTGCCTTCCTGGCAGATCAACATGAGGGACAGGGGTGCAGGTCATGTCTGGAACCTCCTCTACATCCCCCTTCTGTAGTAGATGGTTTGCATTGATAAACATTTGTATATTATGCACGAAGCAGGTTATCGATTGGTATGTGTTCTCTGTTATGCATTATGTGTGTGATGTATTTATGATGATGATTTTTAATGCCTAAATTATAACTGCTTTTTATTGTATGTGCTTTTATGGTATAATTTTACTGAAATAAAGCTGAGCACAACAGATAATTCAACAATACAACATTGATGTTTATTTGTATTGACATGGATGAGTTTTGAAAGACATGCTATTAGCGTCACTGCATGTTGATGTGGGATGTTCATGCATGTTAAATCAAGATTCCACCTTGGGCTTCATCCAGTCCTACAGTTGATAGTGCCACCACTGATATTACATTTATTTACATACTAGCAAAAAGTACCCGTTCTCCGAACCGGTTCTGTGGACAGACATAACACGATCATCAATTGTTGAAAATCCATGATCCTGTAGGTTGCTGTTCCGATTCGGTTATCGCTTGATGTGCTTTGCACTCTGAAGTAAACTGCACTGAGAAAGGGCATGTGTGGCTGGCTGACACACCCCGGAGCAGACATTGGAGGTGGCGAGAGTTAGTGTTCTGCTGCATACTGGGACCTACTGTGTTCTCTCCACACCTGTTGCCTCACCCTGGCGTGGTGCAGTTTGTTGCAGTGCAAATGTCCCAGAAACCATACATTCTAGGGTTGAGGACTGGTCCTTCTACGACCACATTGATGTTTGGCTGATTTTAGGTAACTGTCTCATGTGTGATGGTGTTGAAATCTGGGGAAAGTGGTGGGCTGCCCAAATGTCATGTAGCCAGTAATGTCCCTAACGGGTAACTATGTTAAAACAGTAAAGTTTGAATATATGTATGCTTATGTAACCATGTCTAAAGTTGCGCCCGGATGTCCCCGGGCCTGAAGGTGCGCGTTACAAATAAACGAACAAAACAAAAAGACCGATTTCTTTTGGCCTTTCTTGTGTCTGCTTTAAAAAGCGGCAATATTACATGCCCCTCCCCTTTGCGGTGATCTTTTTTTTTGTGTTTGTTATTTAAAATGCGATACTATCGCATGAAACCATTCAAATACTTTACCAGAGCAAGAGCAGTCCGTTCCACTTGTTCATTGAGCCCCATTTGGTGTTCTTATTCTAAATATCCATACTGATTTTTTTGTGGCTTAGACTGCTTACAATATCGGAGCTGTAGTGAACCTTAACTATATACTACAATAGGTCATTTTCATTGTGTCCTTTATCCAAGTAATGTTGGACCAACAGGGCAGAGATGTTTTTGCATCAGATTCTAGATCTTGCTCTGTTGTTAGTTCACTGACTCTACTCACAATTTGGCCAATTTAGTATGGTCCACACGGGAATTCTATACAATAGACCAGGCCCTTACATTTGCAATAACTCCATTCGCACAGGTCCCATCGTTTGCTATCATAAAGGAATTCATTGATAGGTTGTGTTGGCAGCATCTGCATCAACCGCAAGGATCATCTCCCACAGCTGAATGTGAGCATCTAATGATTCGGAGATTAGAATGTTGGGAGTGCACTAGTTCATCTTTGAGGTTTTTACCTCGTTTCAGAGCAAATCAGGGAATGTGTTCATCCTTCAGACTTTGTTGACCTAGTGACCAAAATTAATTTATAATGTTTTAACAGTCGGAGTGGTAGTGTTGATCATGCGTAATGACTGCAATGGTTGCTGGATGATGCTCGGAGGCGGCTCTTTGTGGGCGTGGCTTGAGCCCGTATTGACACGCTTGTCATGGTGGCAGAGAACGAGCGAGTAAGTTGTGTGTACTTGCAAGCTGTCGAGCTACCGAGAGCCGACGATTGCTTTCCGTGATCGGCCCCCGAGAAGCGGAGAGAAGGTACAGCACTGCGCGTTGTTTCAACTTTTGGCGCATGGCTCGACAAGTCACTGTGGGAAACGCCCAAAGGCTGGATAGATATCCCGGGGGCACAAGGCCTTAGGTGCATCAGAGGGCAGAGTAAGAGCAGTGTAATTATTAAAAACCCCTGAAGCCTGGCGCAAGTGAAGTGAAGTCACTGCAGTTTTTCTTTCTTTTCGCAGAAGCCAGGCGCATAATACGTTCTGAGCCTGCCCAGACTTCTGTAGCTCCCGCTATTGATATGTTAAACGACCATCCTTGTAGCTGTGCAGGAGTTGAGGAATAGGCGGCAGCAGTTTTAAAACACCCGTCTATTGTCAATAGCTGTTTATCAAAGCAACACCTGCAAGGTGCATTAGCCAAAGTGTGGTCACCGCTGCAGGGTGCTTGTCTACTGGTGTGAACGGCAACCAAAGTGTTTGTGCTGGAGGTGAAGGCTGTTAAGAACCTGGACTAAGGTTTTTTTTTCCTTCTGTGCCTTTAACCTTGGAAGTCCAGTTTACATATCTCCAAAAGCAGCTTTGGTGTGCGAGCTGTGTGTAAAGCAGTGTGCAGCAGTGGCAGTGTGAATGACCCTTTCTGACTTTGAAGTCTGTTTTTAGTGCCTATACTTGGAGGTGGATTACTACCTTTAAAACACCTGAGAGAGCGTGAGCTGTGTGTAAAGCAGTTTGCAGGAATAGCGGCTGTTGGAGTTGCTATAGTACTGCAGAAGGAAGAGTGTTAGAAGCGGCTTTGGTAGTGAAATTGCGAAGTGCAGCTTGACACTGCATTGTGTTGCGCTTACGTTGCAAGGTCTTTTCCTTTAAGATGCTCGGCCGGTGCTGGTAGGCGAGAGGGGAGCAGCTGTGGCTGGAGTGAGACACGAAATCTCTGGAGTTTTGGAGTTCTGGAGTTTCCTGGCACCGGTGTGTGGTAAGCATAATCTAGCTTGAACTTGCAGCAGCAACAACAGCTTGGTGGTGGCTGGTACCAAGGGACAAAGTGCACAAGTGGAAGTCCAGAGGAGGTTCTGAATTGCACGAAACGCGTACATTGATTGCTGTTCCTCGCTCCATGTGGAAAACCGGACTCTTTTGGAGGGCCAGTGGTGTCTACATCCTGGCAAATATAACGTTTATACCCTTGCATAATATACTGACATTGTACTAGAAAATACGATATTAATGTAAAAATGTAATGTGCTACGTACCAAGAAGAAACTAGTTAAACTGCTACCTCTTTGTCCATATTCTTTGAGCAGCCAAGGGGATTGCCACAGGCCTACTGTCAAAAGAAACCAGGTAATTTCCAAATCACGCCCTATGCAGGGGTGACTGATTTTATAGACAGGGTGAACATGAACACCAATGAACAAATCTTGTGCAAAGAGAGGGTAGATAGCCCTTCTGCATTATTGACGGTGGTTCCTGAACACACTAAATAACTAGAAAGCTTGCAATGTGCTAGGTTAACACAGTCGGGGGATGGATTGCCATGGGAGCAAGAGAAGATAACAAGTTTTTCTTCCAACTCTATCATCAAAAACCTGGAAGCCCTCCTGTAGTAGCGAGTTCACCTAATTCTATGTTTAACATTGACAACAATAACTCCCTATTAAACATGTGCTTGAATTTAAGATGAGCATCCTTATCAGGAAATGCACCCAGCATTGAATTTCCTGCATTACTTTCCCAACAAATTTGTCGATAACACCTGATCTCGAAAAAATCGCAAACACACACTTACCCACTGTGGTAGATTCAAGCTTGGATACTTCAAAAAGCACGATACAAGAATCTTTAATGACTCTACCTTTATGACAAGCTTGAACACAATTGCTGTTACAATGGATGCTATCTGTCAGGGGAATATTGCCCTCGTGGTGTAGCCGAAGAATTCTTCTGACTATTATACCCCGCTGGCTGAAAGTGAACAACCAGTGCGATCTAGTAGCCAAAAGATAGGATGCCAAACGAAGACCAGGATGGCTGCAGTACTCAGGATAAGGTGCGCAGACACAGGAGTATAGGTAGACTGGAAGCGACTGTAAGGAAAGTGACGTAAGTTATCCACAATCCGTAACAGTAATACAGTGTGAACAAAGAATAACGGAACCCTGACCTTTGAGTTAAACACTGTCAAACCCAAAGAAATTAACCAGCCAATCTACCCGTTTACCCCTATGGATAAGAAAATGAAACAATAAATGCTAGCCACTGGAATTGACAGGCTAATGATTACAAAAAGGGAAACTCAAAAGACACCCTTACCGTGAAGGAAGCTGTACTGGAGCAGTTGAGGCAATGATGATTCGAGGGTCCGTAGAGGAATGCAGAGAATCCATACAGAAACTACTCCGACGGAACGAGGACGCCTAAGCAGGACTCACTGGCAGTCTTAAGTTCAAAGTACACACAAAGTTTCAAATCCAAAAGGAAGATCCAGAACCAAAATCCAAAGTATCTGTAAACCAAGGCAGCTCAAAGGCAGTCCGTAGCAATCCAGAAGGCAAACAAACGTAGGCTAGTTCGAAATCCGTGGACGTTCCGAGGTCAGAGCAGTACAATGAATAGATCAAACAAAGTTCAGACACCAAGGAGGCAGGAGACAGGCAATATCCAGGGACAGTCCGAAATCCGATACACAGGAAGGCAGTTCCAAGATGGGCGGGGAAAGGGAGGGAAGGTACACAAGATTCAATGATACAAAGTAACGCCACTGGAAACCAGGAAGTTCAGAAGCACCGAGTGATTCCCGGCGGCGCTATTTAAACAATCACGTGAGCACATAGTGATCACGTGAACACGCTAGCAGCACGCCGGAGGCGGGGCAATGAAGAAATGACAGGACGCCAGCGTTGCCAAGCCAACTTCCATGCGCCTGGTAATCCTAGTCTTAAAGGGCCAGAACCTGTCGGATCACGGCTTCTCTTACGAACAACAAAGGGGGCCACAAATCTTCTTGAGCCTGAAGCTTTATTCATGACAGATTCCTCCCTCAAAGGGGCCCTCACCCTACGAGAAGCCCAGAACTGCGAAACAAGGGCCGGGGCATGGACGTTCACAGCGGGTTCCCAAGTGCGGTCTTCCGGACCGTATCCCTTCCAGTCTATGAGATAGAACCCCCTACCACCACGGACCTTGGTGTCCAACAGTTTACTAACCTCATACTCATCCGTGCCCCGAACGGGTAATGGCCGAGAGGGCAGCCGGGCATCCGGATGACAAGGCTTCAGCAACGAAACGTGGAACACAGGGTGTATTTTCCAAGCGGCCGGAAGGGTTAAGCGATGGCCGCAGCATTAATAACCCGTTGCACTACATATGGTCCCCACAAACCGCGGCAACAAGGGCTTCCGTCCAGGAAGACGCAGATTCCAGGTCGATAGCCACACCCGCATACCAGGACGGTAAACCGGAGCAGGCGTGCGCTTAGCATCAGCCAAGGCCTTGGTGCGCAGGCGCGCCTCTTGTACATGTTTCTGCACCTGTGCTCGGATCTCTGACAGGTCTCTAATGCAGGCCTCTGCGGCCGTGTTACGCACTGGTATCTCTGGAGATAGTGGCAAAGAACGGGGATGCTGGCCATACAATGCGTAGAACGGAGACACTTGGGCAGTGGAATGTAATGAATTGTTGTAGGCGAATACAGCAAAAGCCAACATAGAGACCCAGGTATCCTGAGAGGGGCAGGTCAGACAACTGAGGTATTGCTCCATGGTGGCATTTAGTCGCTCGGTCTGCCCATCCGTCTGAGGGTGGTAGGCACTGGAATACCTCCTGTCAATCCCGAGCGAAGAAGTCAAAGCCCTCCAAAAACGAGATGTAAATTGTGGGCCACGATCAGTGACCACAACAGAAGGTAAGCCGAATAACCTGAACACGCGTTTCAAAAACAGGTCGGCTAACGCAGGAGCACTAGGAATGCCACGACATGGTACAAACAGAGCATATTTAGTGAAGTAGTCTATGACCACCCAAATAGTGTCAAAACCATCCACCCGCAGTAACTTTACAACAAAGTCCATCGAGATAGCTGCCCAAGGATGATCAGGGATGGGCATTGGTTGTAATAGGCTGATTGGGCTTACCTGAAGTCTGTTTACACTGAGCACACACCGCACATGTTGCCAAATACGAGGCCACATCCTTATCTAGAGAAGGCCACCAGCACCACCTCTTAAAGAGATCCAGAGTCTTTCTAACACCCGGATGGGCAGCCAAAGACGAATCGTGGCACCATTGCATAGCGGTATTCCGGGTGGATGAATCAGATAAGTAGATCTTTCCCAATTTATAGGCTATTGAATGCACTATTTTGAGTCCCAGCATGTTTATTTCAGAAGGCGAGTCCTTAACCCAGTTCTTCAGAGTTTCCCTCAAAGATGGCTGCAAGGTACATCCACACACCACCTGAGTGGGCAAAATCGGGACCCCATCAAGACTACTGGGACCAGAGGGACCGTGCAGGCGGGAAAGGGCATCCGCCTTAGAATTCTGGGAACCAGGGCGGTAAGTGATGGTAAAGTTAAATGCCGAAAAGAACTCATGCCATCGAGCATGACGTGCGGTCATGCATTTCACTGACTGGAGAGCCAGGAGGTTTCTATGATCCGTAAAGACCTGGACTGGCTCTGAAGTGCCTAATAGATGGTGCCGCCAAACCAAAAAGGCGTCTCTGACCGCCAACAGCTCTCTCTCTGTTATAGTGTAATTACGCTCATAAGAGGTGAGCTTCCTGGAATGATAAGCCACAGGATGTAGACCACTAGAGTCTGAACAATACTGGGATAATACAGCCCCAATCGCCACCTCAGAAGCATCAGCTTCAACCACAAATGGTGAGGTCGGATCCGGATGTTGGAGTACAGGGGCGGTCGTGAAAGCAGTTTTCAAAGCCTCAAAGGCGTTCTGTGCCTCCTCATTCCAAAGAAATGAGTACTTCGAACTGGTGAGAGCAGTAAGAGGGCTGACAATTGCAGAGAAGTCCTGGACGAAGCGCCGATAAAAATGGGCAAATCCAAGGAACGATTGCAAGGTCTTTAAGTTAACAGGTGTTGGCCAATCCAATTTAGCTCGGCTCATTTCCAGCCCCTTATTGGTGGTGATGTAGCCTAGGAACTCCACCTCGTTTACGTGGAAAACACACTTCTCCAACTTAGCATAAAGGTGGTTTTCCCGAAGCCGTTGCAGTACAGCCGAAACATGGTCAACATGCGTAGAATAAGACGGTGAATAGATCAAGATATCATCAAGATACACAATTAAGTATCAATCCATCATATTGTGGAATATTTCATTAACAAAGTACTGAAATGTGGCTGGGGCATTGCAAAGGCCAAAGGGCATGACCCTATATTCAAAGAGACCATACTTGGTCTTGAAGGCAGTTTTCCACTCATCCCCCTCACGTATTCTCACCAAATTATAGGCCCCTCTTAGATCAAGTTTGGTGAAAATCTTAGCTGAACCTAGTTGATCCAGCAAAACAGAAATCAGCAGAATGGGGTACTGATTCCTAATAGTGATGGAATTCAAAGCGCGATAATTGATACACGGGTGGAGATCTCCCTCCCGCTTGGGGACAAAGAACAAGGGGAAGGCCGCCGGGGATCGTGAGGGGCATATGAAACCAGATGCTAGAGATCTGTCAATGTAGGACTTCCAAACCTGATCTTCCTTAGGAGTCAATGAATATATGCGCCCGGAGGGGATTTTAGCCCCCGGAATTAACTCAATAGGGCAGTCATATGGTCTGTGTGGTGGCAAAACATCAGCACCCCCTTCATGAAAGACATCCTGGTAGTCCACATATTCGTCAGGAAGCTGTGTTTTACCTACCGCACCTACAACAGAAGCCGTGTCCAAAAGCGCACGACTTATTGTTATGGACTCCTGATTTATCACTTGGCAGTTCTTAGCATAGAATTCTGAAGGAAAGCACACCACCCCGGACTGCCAATCCACCACTGGGTTATGCAACTGTAACCAGGGAAGGCCAAGGATAAACCCGAACTGGGGGGCGGCTATCAGGTCGAATGTGATAGTTTCGGTATGCCCGTCTTCCGTGTTCATAATCAAGATGGCAGTGCTTTCCGTTACCATGCCAGACAATAGGGATGAACCATCGACCGCCTTCACGATCACCGGACATGATTTCAGGACAACTGGTAACCCCAGTCTTCTAGCCAGCGCATCATCCACATAGTTACCTGTCGCCCCGGAATCCAGAACCACCGTAACTAACCATTCCTCACCGTCCTCAGTGGAAAGAGCCACCGACACACCGTAGTGAACCTGACCGTTGGAGTCTCGAGAAACACCACCCGACAACTGGACTCCAATTATTGTCGGGCTTTTGCGTTTCCTTGTTTCTTGTTGGGTTTCTTGGGGCATGAGCGGAGCAAGTGATCAGAAGCCCCACAGTAGAAACAGAGTCCATTCTTTCTCCGGTGTTCCCTTGTCTCAGGTGATATTGGCCCTCGAACGGCTCCAATCTGCATAGGTTCTACCGTACTGGGAGCAGAGACATGAACAGAGGAAGAGGTGGGTTGGACTAGTCTCTTCTCCCCTCTCCTTTCTGCCTGTCGGGAGTCAACCTGTAAGACAAGGTCCAATAACTCAGCAAAGGCCGTAGGTATCACTGGGACAGTAGCTAGCGTGTCCTTTAGGGGATCGGAAAGTCCCTTATAAAACAGGGAGGCTTTCTTGTCCTCTGGCCAACCAGTTTCTGCTATAAGCTGGTTAAACTTAGCTACATAAGTCAGGAGGGGTGTATTCCCTTGTTGTAATCCAAGCAATTCCAAATCGGTAGCCTGTGTGGCATACCGCGTGTCAAATACATGACTCATTGCCTCTATTAATGCGCCACAATTGTATAACAAATGACTCCCTTCCTCAAGCAAGGGATTAGCCCAAGCTGCTGCAGTACCACCCAAGTGTGACAACAAAAAGGCCGCTTTTCTCCCCTGGTTTGGTTGCGCTGATTGCGCTTATACATCACAACACGTCTTTCAGAGTATGCATTAACAACAAAGGCCTCTTGACACAAGCTATTCCGACAGCAACTGGTGTTAAACAGGGCTGCAATCTTGCAGCAGTTCTGTTTAATTTATACCTCTCTGACATTGAAGGTATTTGGGATCCCTCTAAATCTAATGTAGCTGGGTAAGCTTCATCTGTCTTGGCTTGCATATGCTAACGATGTGCTGTTATTTGACAGCACTCACTCGGGTCTCCAAAATAAATTAGAAGCATTCAATTCATTTTGTAGAGGAAACAATCTTACCATAAATTCTTCCAAATCAAACATTCTGTACTTTCTTCCAAAAAAAGGTCCTTAAGTTTCGTTGGCATTTAGATTCCAAATACCTTCAAATTGTCTCTCGGACAACTTATCTAGGGTATAACCTCGCAAATAACTCTTCTGCAGTCTTTTGGCAACAAGCCATTGCTGAAAAAGTTTTTCCTTTGTAAAATCAAATGAGAATCATTTTCCGCAAATATTGTAAATTCTCCCTAGTACCTCTGCTAGAATTTTATTCCAAAAAGGTAGAGGCCATCATTTTATATGGACTTGATTTGAATCTATTAGATCTATCAATGTTCTTAAATAAATTGCAAGCCAAGTTGTTGAAAGTAACTTTATGCCTTCCGGCATATCTTCCAAATGCGATTTTACGCCATGAACTAGGCTTAAACTCTTTGGCTTCGCGCCACAACTGGCGACTCCTGAAAACTTACCTCAATATGAGTTTCTCTGTGGAAAACTCATTATATGAAGACTTCCTCACTATGTTGAGAGAATCCCATCCTAGGTCTATTGCATGTTTTCAACAGCGCATACGGATTATTCTATCTAACATCAATATTCCTGCAGAAGATTTATAAAACAAACTCAATATTGCTCACAGGCGCTTATTCTTGAACGATTGGGCAGCCACTTGTCTACAAATATCGCAATATCCCTCCGCGGAATACGCGACATATAGACAGGCTCAGGTACCCCGCTTGCAATACGTTATGCTCTCCCCTAGCGTTGAAACTTGCGCATTATATATGCGTTTTCATTTAGATTTGCTACATACTAAAATGAGAATCAAACATTGGTTTAACAGGGGCATTAACTCAGACGATACCATTTGTAGATTCTGTAAAATGCCAGAATTCAATGAAACCTTAAAACACCTTTTCCTCATATGTCCAACTTTTGAAGCTGAGAGACTAAAAATTATTACTTCATTTAATTCCACCAACACTTTAAATGTAAGAGAATTAATTTGGACTCGTTGTATGTGGGGATCTTGTAATGCGATAATTTTGGCAACTGTCCGATTAGTGAAAATCATTGATGAAGCAATCACTCGGCAGGTGGAGAACTAGTGAACATGTGAAGCTTTGAGGTTTTGCTCTTTTTTCTCTCTTATGTTTTGTTTCATTTTATAAGTAAAACATGTTGATCGGTATGGTGGAAATATGTTATTTCTGAATAGATTTGCAGTCCTATGCGCGTTACGCGCTGGTTCTTGTTCATTTTGGTAACTGTTTTTCCTGTTTGAGGAACTTTTATGAATTTATAAGCTAAACCTTTATTGTATTTGTATATACAATTGATATGTTGGATAAGCTTTGTCTTTTTTAATCATAAGTGGAGGAAAAACACAAAAACATACTAGGATGAATGTAAAACGTATTATATAACCCTGTAAATATTTGTTTTTTTTCAATGATGCACAAATAACAACAAAAAAAAAAAATTCTGTATGTAAGGATGTGAAACGATGTATGTTGTAAAGAAGAGAAAAATAATTTTGTAAAGATGCGTATGCGTCAAAAACAAAATCATTAAATAAACTTTAAAAAAAAAAAGGCCGCTTTTGTTGTGGAGTCCGGAAATGAAGCAGGCCTGCAAAGAAAATGCAACCTACACTGGTTTAGGAAAGTCCTATAAGATTTAGGATCCCCCATAAACCGCTCCGGTGGAGCCAATGGAAATTGGGCCGTCATATATATCGGGCCCGCCTCCTGCTGCGGCTGAGACAAAGCGGAACCCGAGGGCACTGCAGGAGGGGCTATCAAAGCACCACCGGGTTGTAAACCAGCTTGAAGCTGATCAATACGCCTTTCAGTGGCGGAGTGGGCAGCAGCCATATAAGTACGTAATTCAGCCACAAGCTGGAGAATAGCTGTCAAGGAATCGTTGGCATCCATTATTCATGGCTTCTGAATCTGTCAGGGGAATATTGCCCTCGTAGTGTAGCTGAAGAATTCTTCTGACTATTATACCCCGCTGGCTGAAAGTGAACAACCAGTGCGATCTAGTAGCCAAAAGATAGGATACCAAACGAAGACCAGGATGGCTGCAGTACTCAGGATAAGGTGCGCCGACACAGGAGTATAGGTAGATTGGAAGCGACTGTAAGGAAAGTGACGTAAGTTATCCACAATCCGTAACAGTTATACAGTGTGAACAAAGAATAACGGAACACTGACCTTTGAGTTAAACACTGTCAAACCCAAAGAAATGAACCAGCCAATCTACCAGTTTACCCCTGTGGATAAGAAAATGAAACAATAAATGCTAGCTACTGGAATTGACAGGCTAATGATTACAAAAAGGGAAACTCAAAAGACACCCTTACTGTGAAGGAAGCTGTACTGGAGCAGTTGAGGCAATGATGATTCGAGGGTCCGTAGAGGAATGCAGAGAATCCAAACAGAAACTACCCCGACGGAACGAGGATGCCTAAGCAGGACTCACTGGCCGTCTTAAGTTCAAAGTACCCACAAAGTTTCAAATCCAAAAGGAAGATCCAGAACCAAAATCCAAAGTATTCGTAAACCAAGGCAGTTCAAAGGCAGTCCGTAGCAATCCATAAGGCAAACAAACGTAGGCTAGTTCAAAATCCGTGGACGTTCCGAGGTCAGAGCAGTACAATGAATAGATCAAACAAAGTTCAAACACCAAGGAGGCAGGAGAGAGGCAATATCCAGCGACAGTCCGAAATCCGATACACAGGAAGGCAGTTCCAAGATGGGCGGGGAAAGGGAGGGAAGGTACACAAGATTCAATGATACAAAGTAACGCCACTGGAAACCAGGAAGTTCAGAAGCACTGAGTGATTCCCGGCGGCGCTATTTAAACAATCACGTGAGCGCATAGTGATCACGTGAACACGCTAGCAGCACGCCGGAGGCAGGCCAATGAAGAAATGACAGGACGCCAGCGTTGCCAGGCCAACTTCCATGCGACTGGTAATCCTCGTCTTAAAGGGCCAGAACCTGTCGGAGCACGTCTTCTCTTACGAACAACAAAGGGGGCCACAAATCTTCTTGAGCCTGAAGCTTTATTCATGACACTATCTTTGGTTTATACTCCACATTGACAAATGAACATAGAACAGTAAAGAGGATTTTGACCTGGGCAGTGAACGTGATCCTGACAAATAGTGCAGTGGATAGGGGACAGACGTGAGAAATACCAGAGGTGGATCTTGTATAAGTGGATGAAGAATCATCACTTGAGCCAAGTATGATAAACACCTCTTTCAATTTCAATTTCTGATCACTTAGTCATTTGCGGATACATATCAAGGGAGGCTTATGCAGGAACAGCCAGCTCTAATATCTCCTACATTCTGTAGCTCATCACCCAATAACCATTTGAAAACAATAAGGAAACACAGAAAGAGAAAAAACTAAACAATCGTCTAAATACAGAAAATACGCATCTGCGGAAGCACCTAATAACACATCTGTATTGGCAGCTATTCCTAATGTAAACAAGAAGGTGACGCCAATGAAGATTAAGAGAGCCAATCCCCAGCACATCATTGTTGAAAATAAACAGCTTAAGTTATGATCCAGTATTTTAGATAAATGGCTACAATTTCCTGAGTAGAGTGTTACACAAGTCAACAACGAAAGGTGTAAATATACCCACACAAGGATTTGCATTGATCCACCGCTATAACCAGCAGCATGATAAATCTGCATACTATCCCCGATGCATCTGCATTGAGGAAATTGAGCCTACTAGCCATAGCCCATTTTTAAATAGAGGAAACCTGATGACACTGTTCCAACAAAAAGCGGAGTTGTCCGTCTTGACATCGCAAGATATTGAAAGGATAGAACTACCCGGCTATCATAGCCAATATAATTGGGTGGTGGTAAAGTTTGTCAGTTCTAGGGTTGTGGAAAGGCTCATGCCATTTACTGATGAGATGTATACAATGGGCTACTGTATGCAATTATACTATGGGACACTGAAGAAGGAACGTTTTAAGACCCCTGTGTACGCCATGGAGGGAAAAGCAGTAACAAAACCTGTTTGGTCAAAAAAGAGGCAGGAGAGGTTATAACGTACGGTTGGGAGGGAAATGAGAAGAGGCACCAAGCACTAATATGGAGAGGCAGGTGGACAGGGGAAGATGTTGCGCATGTGTTACATCTAAGGTAGCGGCAGTGTTTCTCATGCTCCTTGATTGCAGCTTCAAAAGCACTTCGTAATTGTTCCCCCCTGTAGAATGGTGTGTTGCTGTATATACAGAGGACTGTTGTCTTTGAAAGGTATTGATCAACAGCCTCTTTTATTGCTTGCAGGGTAGCTGGTGGGATTTTGTGTCCCACAGAAGTAGGCTGTCTGGTTACAGTACTGGTTGAGGAAGATGAGGTGGAGGAAGAATGCCTACTACTGGCTAAGATAGGAACAGTCTTTCTGAGAGCATTGCAGTGGTTGATTGGGTATGGTGGCGCTTGGATGTGGTCACGTATTAGTACTGTCCAGGTAGTCCACGACTGATTACAAAGTTGCACTCAGTGCATTTCACTTTGGTAGCCCTAGCCTTTGATACATTCCCAACAATGGTAAACAACTGCCATAACAATTCTTCTCTCTTTGTGCTAGATGTAGGCACTTCTTCTACAGCGTCTTCTTGGTCCTCTTCATTGTCTTTGGAAGTACTGCACTTTTTGTTTTTGTTTAGGTCTTCGAGCTGGTGGTGGTGGTGGTGGCTCGTGGGGAAGAGGGATGGCAATAGTTGATGCAATTTTTAAGCTAAATAGCAGTTTTACTAATATTTCATTTATTTCATGTATGGTAACCAGACTGGGAGCACATGCTGCCCCCATAGTTGTTCCTTTTTTTAAAACTCTTTTTTTTTTAATAGGTTTTACAAATATTCCGCAAGAAATTACAAGTAACAAACAGTTCATACAATAAAGTAATACTAGAATTTATTATCTACATTAGCATCAAACATGTGAACAACTTTACACATCCTAGAAATCAGCAATATCTAATAATGCAGAACAATAGTCAAGATAGAAATGTAATACCATCAGTATTGGAACATAACTATCCTAATTGTTAATCCAACAAAGCGTAAAAGACAGACAGACGAAAAGAAAGACAAAAACAAAACACACACATATTTACCAGACACACACAAATGCACACACAGCCAACTATAATACCAGGATTCTTAAGTGTTTCCTCAGATCTTCTACCATATAATTCTTTTCTATGAACCATATAGATAATTAAAGGGTGTCCAAAGTTTCAGATAGATGTCCTCCCAATTCCTCCTGCGATAAGTGAATTTTGCAAAATCTGAGAGCAATTGCACATAGCTCCCCCACTTCCCAATTTGTGTTTTCTTTCCTGGTTTTCTGTAGTTTCAAGATCCATAGTTATTCTTTTTAACTTTTGGAAAAATTGAACATCACATTCAGAATATTTTCTTTCTAACACTATAGTCATTGCCTGCAGTATAAATGGAATAGGAATCTTTTGCTATTGCTGTGATCTTTAATATACTAAACAGTGCTGATGCACTCAATGTCCTTTTGCAGCTGGATATTTGCATTCACGGCTTAAAAATCAAGCACAACAAGCAGTTGTTTCTCCTGATTAAATGGAAAGTTTTCAATCAAATTATAGATAGATTTGTTTGTTGGCTTTATGTTTTCAAAGAAACATCTAAAAAATTACATAATGGCACACGTGCTGTACCACAACCAGATACTGTCTGTCTCCTTGGTGGCTTAAGGACATGCTTATGTATTTTGGGTAAAGCATACGGAGTTAGTATGCAAGGTGTTTCAATGTTCAAATATTCATAATTGTCTCAATTGATTCACACACACTCTAAACCACCAAGTATTAGTTCAGATATCAAAGACTGAATTCTTGGTGTTGGATCCTTGGTGAGTTTCATGTAATGATGCTCGTTCAAAAGATTCAATATCCTATCTTCAGATTGAGTTTTTGTCATAATTGTGACAACCCAACAGTGCTGTGGTGGGGGAGCAGTCATTCGTGGCACCTACCGCTCCCAGCAACGTCCCACCACCAGGGAATAAAAAGGTAAAGAGATGTGTTTAGTGCTAGATCGTACCACGGGGGCGGCCATCAGTTGCAAGGTAAAGAAAGCATGATAAAGTGTCATTGTGAAGCACAGTAATGCTAGAAATGAGTAGTTTCATGTAGGATGTTGGGGAGTAATTCCACATGTCTGTGATAAATGGTGACATTGTTTTAAAGAAGGATGGGTCGAATAATGGAGGTTACAAACTTCAGCATAACCTTTACATGCCAGCATAGTGATATCTCCATAGGAATGGCTTATTTATGGCTTTACAGAGGCTCCTTCGTGTTGTGAGCTGTTGGCTCAAGCACAGTGATGTGCTCAGGTACAGCAGGGAAGATTGGAAGTCCCAGAAGGGAGTTGGTGAGATTGTTAAAGTTTAGCAGCCTATGGGCTCTGCCTTCCTCGAGCTAGAGGAGGAATGACGATATCAGAGTTCTAGGTGTGTCTGATAGTTAATAACATGTTACTATTGTACAATGGAGATATATCTGATGATGGCAGCAAAAAATTAGATAGGATCTTGAAACGTCTGCATGCTATTGGGAGCGTCGGATGTGTCTGAGATTCAAAGGAACTATAAGGGGAAAAGATTCTCACCAGTGCTTCCTCCAGAAAGAACCTCACCGACATCCTCTTTGTTGTTTCCTCTCCAGGCCTATGGACCTCCCCCTTATGGTCTCTGTTCTCTCCCCTTTTTCCTCCTCTTCCATTTCTGGTGCAACCCGGTGCGAGGCCCTTCTGGCCCCCTTTCACTCCCTCAAGACCATCATAAATGTCTACTTAAATGCCACTGTCTTGGTCCAGGGCCCTGAGGCCAATCACCTCCTTTTCGATGGATGCTTCCTGTGTTTCATCAACTTCCTTCCTTCTCCTGCTACCCCTACCTACTCTTCTCTGGCTCCTCCGCCACCTTCCTCCTCCACCACCTCTCTGGCACCCTCCTTTGCTTCTCTGTCTGCTCTTCCTTCTTCCTCCACCACCTCACAGGCACCCTCTTCTTCCTCTCAGACAACCCTGCAATCTCCTCCTTCCTCCTCTGCCCACCTCTTAACACTTCCGCAGGGCATATCTCATGCCTGTACCCCTCCACAGAAGTCTTGCAAAAGTGGCAATCTGCTCCACGTCGCTACTCTTAACTCTTGCTCTGCTGTCAAACACTTCTTGGACATCTGTGGTCTCCTCGAAGAGCTTCATCTGGATATACTCAGTGTCACAAGACTTGGTTCGCGGCCAGGTCTGTCAGGAGTTTTGACAGTCTCCTCCCTGATGGCTACAAGATGCTCTCCGAACCCAGAACCAACCGTCCTGGAGGTGGAGTAGCCCTGATCTTCCCAGAGTGGGTACCTGCTTCTGTCATTCCTATGCAAGCCTACTCCTCCTTTTAATGCGAGTCTGCAGGCTCTCTATCTCTCCTGGCCTGTCTCTCACTGTGGCCAAAATCTACAGGCTGCCTGGCTAGGTCGCCCTCTTCGTCTCTGAGTGGTTGATCTCTCCTCCTCCTTCCTTGCCTCTACTGCTCAACTTCTCTTCTCACACCTCAACATCCACTTGGATGCTTCTAGCCCCTCCTCTGTGCTCTTTTGCAACCTCTGTGTCTCTCTCCCTCTACTCTTCCCTCTGGGCTGACTCACTCTGCAGGGCACACCCTGGATTTTCTGATCTCGTCAGATCTCCCCCTCTCCAGCCTTCTCACCACTCCTTTCTCTTGGACTGACCACTTTGTTCTCTCTACTCACCTGTCACACACTGCCCCTCAGGTTAAGCTATCCCCATCACTGCCACCCACCTTCTCGGTCATCCGGCCCATGAAGCGTGTGTCGGTGGAGGCTTTCACTGCTACTTTCTCTCCTCCTCCTACACCTGTGGCTGACTTTCTCTCTGAAACCGCCCTTTCCAACATTCATCTCTCAATCTCTAATACTGTGGATGTCATTTCCCCTGTGAAGCCTGCATCCAAGTGCAACATTTGGTACGATTCCACCTCAAATTAAAAACAAGAAGGGAGGTATGAGGAAGATACAATCCCAATTCTAGTGCATCCTCAATATAGGCGAAGCCTTGAACATGAGACAACAGGACACTAGGAGATAACTCATCTCAAGTCAAAAATAGAGAAATTAGACTAACTGGTCAAGTTTGGTGCACCTCAAGTCAGTATAAACACTCTCGAGACTGCCATTGTACAAAAAATAAATCAATACATTTTTATTAGTATCAAACCACAGTAAAAAGTCATAGTGCTCAGTACACTACAACATTAAAACAAACCACCAAACTGAAAGAAATGCAAAAAAGCAAATCGGCAAATAAAATCTATATACACATATGCAAAAGGGGATAGGCAGACACTAATGGACAATACCTTGTCAGTTTATGGACAAAATTAGTAAATACCCATCAATTGAAAAAGTGTCATGTGCTGTGCAAATTAGGACATCTATCACACGTTGTCACTTCAATCATACTGATCCATCACTCAAGCAAACTCATTCTCATTCAAAATCATCCCAACATGTTTCATTCTGGAGTGTGTCATACGGAAATTGAACAGAAATTCATCAGGGGAAAGTCTGCACAAAACCCAAACATATGTTATTTGGAGTTGGTTAGGAAGACAAAATTAGACGTACAGTAATACAAATGTACGTAAAGCATAAACGGGAGCATATTTAATCACTCCCAGATATAATGGTAAGTAACATATTCAAACGGCCTCTGTAAGGTCAACTCCTAATGTGGGTCTGTTTTTTTCTTTTCTTTTATGCTTCACCAGCAGAGTGATTCCACATCTGAAAAAGAGAGTGTAGAGGGCATCAATTACTAAACCCGTACTAAATAGACTCTATAAATCAGTCAACAGAAGCAGATAATTAGATAATCCATTCTAATTGGCGAGAACACGCCAAAAAAGCTGGGGGCACGCCTTCATGTGTAATGACAACAACAATAGACGTGACTACTACTCATCACTAAGGGGATATAGCTCCATAAGGAAGGAAAGGTCTGGAGAAATCTAGTCTGTGTAGTGCGGGAGCAGAGCTCAACTAGTCCTCATATATGGCTAAATACATCATTGAGGAAATCTAAAAATCCTCTCACTGTTGTAATTATCGATGGGTATTACTCACCACTTCAGATGTGGGCCAAACACCCCCAAGTGCAGGGTATTCCGTGGTGGAATCGAAAAGCGGAAGACCACTCTGTGTTCAGAGACTGTCTGTGCTTTTTCTTGGTTCTATCAATGGTAAACTCTACTATTCTTCCGAGCTGAAAAAAATCCATCAAGAGGAGGAGAGAGGTGTAATATTTCTGTGTACATAACCGTGTTGGAACGCTCAGACAAGTATAGGAGTTACTGCTTACTTATAACATCGAATATGCCACGTGGAAAGGTAAACATAGATAAAGCGTTATCATTTAGCCTTGGATTTCTGCTACCAAGCATAAATTGCGCAAATGTGCAGCCGTCCAGCAAAAAGGGACCATCTAGACTGGGTTCAACCTAAAGTGAACGGCAAAAATCGAAGGGTAAACCGTGCCCCAGTTAATAGGACCACATATACAGAATATCAATGTACTAGTACTGCAGCTCTAGATGCAGTTACATACCATTCGACCGTGAGTCCAACCTCGCCACCCTTAAGTGCAAGTGTAGGGTGCCTGAGAGGAAGTGGAGGGCATCAGGCTCATCCTCTGACAAACTGGCCTGCCACCTGCTCCAAAGGCAATACAGACTTTCTAAGAAGAGAGCCTACATCCAAGCCCATGTCTCTGCAGCCTCTAACAACTCGGCAGAACGTTTCAAAATCTGCAAAAAGCTGGCCAATCCTGATGCAGTTTCCACGTCTCCTGTTCCCTCCCAGGCCCTTTGCACGGCTCTGGCATCTCATTTCACCACTAAAACTCAGGACAACCTGTCCACTCTCTCGCCTGTTCCTCTCCCTCTCCCACCCCAGGACCCTCTACGGACGTCTCCTCCTTTTCTCTGTTCACTCCCTACGATGTTTCTAGACAAGTCTGATCTATGAATGTCTTGTCTAAGCAGCTGCTCACCTGCTCCCCCAGGACCATTAAGGACCACATTGACACCCTTGCTCCAGCCTTGGTCCATTTCTGCAATCACTCTTTTGCCACTGGAACCTTCCCCTCCCACCTTAAGCGCTCCCTTGTGCACCCCCTCCTTAAGAAGCCCTCTGCCGATACTTCCTCTCTGGCTAACTACCGCCCTATCTCCATCACTCCTTTCCTAGGCAAACTCCCGGAAAAGCTGGCCATCTCCAAGCTTAATCTGCTTACTGAATCTGTTGGTTGTCTCCATGACCCCTAGTCTGACTTCAGAGCAGCCAGAAGCATGGAAACTGCTCCCTTGAACACCCGTGAAGATTTGCTCTGCAATCTAGACTGTAACCTACCATGCTTCTGTCCTCATTCTCCTTGATCTATCCTCTGCTTTCGCCACAATCAACCACGCCATCCTGCTCCATCATCTCCATGACACCCTGGGTATCACTGGTCAGGTTAACAAGGGTTTTTTTTTCTTCTCTGTGAAAGATAGTGAGCTAAAGACTCTGGGTAAGTCTCTCGTAACCAGGACCCCCATTGATAATTTGCATATTTAAGTAACTTTGAGTCTCACCCTAAGTTACTAGGGGAATCCAGACGTGGACCCCTTGCTCACTATTCTTAGAGAGGCACAGCTCCTCCCTACTGATGAGGTCCAACCAGACCGAAACACATATCTGGGGATGCTGTTGGTACTCTTGTTCAGAGGAGAATTGCCTAGCATTTCGGTGCTGGACTGCCCCAGGGCAGGACAAAGACTGATATGTTTGGGACATTTCTTCTCTGTGAAAGATAGTGAACTAAAGACTCTGGGTAAGTCACTCGTAACCAGGATAAATGTCTGGCAGAGGGACTCCCAGGACCCTCATTGGTAATTATCGCTGGTCAGGCCCTAGCCTGGTTGACCTCCTTTCTCTCTGATCAACCCTCGTAGGTCGAATTTAGGCCCTTCCTCTCTTCTAACTCTCTCTACATGTGGTGATCCCTGGGGGTCTAACTTTTCTCCCAGGCTCTTTAACCACTACCTGGCACCTCTGGCCCACTGCATCTCTACCTTCTGTTCTAACTTTCATTGTTATGTGGATGACACTTGGCTCTCCTTCAGGCTCTCCTCAGTCTCTTCTGCTCCTTCTCTCATACCCGACTCTCTCTGCAATTCTGGAATGGTGTGCCTCCAACGATCTCTGCCTTAATGGCAGTAAGACTGACATCCTCTTCATTGGGACACCTGCTCCCACCTTTCTTCTCACTGGCTGCCCACCCTGGGCCCTTTACCTAACATTCCTGTGAGGATAAGAACATTGGTGTCATCTTCGACTCCACCCTCTCCTTCTCTCCTCACATCTCTGACGTCTCTAAGAAGTCACACTATTAGCTGCACCTCCCCAGAGGTTATTCTTCCTTTTCTCTCTTTCCCTGGGAAGCTCACTGTCTCCAGAGCCCTGTTTCTTCCTAGGTTGAACTAATGCAATAGCCTCTTTCTAAATCTGCCTGCCTCTACTCTTTGCCCTTTACAACTAATTGGCCTCAAGCCCAGTGATCGTATGTCTTCATCCCAGAAATCTCTCCACTGGCTCCCTCTGGCTGCAATGATCAAGTTCAAGACCCTCTGCATCGTCCACAAGCCTTTCTGGGGCTGATGACCATACTACATCCAACTTTCTCTTCCTAAGCATCTTCCTTCTCGAGCCCTCTGCTCATCCACCTCCAAGTCTCTTGAGGGTCAGACGCTTCACCAGGCAGAGAGTGGGGGGTAGATCTCTGTCCTCGGCTGGGGCCTCCCTCTGGAACAGCCACCCTGCCTCTCTCAAATTTCAACAGGACCAGGTAAGGTTCGAGAAGCAACTCAAGACCTACCTTTTTGCTTCTGCTTTCTCTCCCCCTCACCTTGGTGATGCCCCTGTCTGCTGCATAAACGGGTTACTTGGCCACCCTTTGAACTTACAGGACCAGGCTCCTGCATGACCACTTGCCCTTGCACTGCCTCTGGGCCTCCCGACCACTTAGGGACTGTATCTGCAACCCTACAGTCCCCTGACTCCCTGCACTTATGAGCCACCTCTCTGACAGCGCTTACGCGTTCCTTTGCACTCTCCTCTGACCCCTCACCCATGCTGGCACTCCTCCCCCCCTCGCACTTGTGCGATCTGAATGATACAAGGACTAGTAAGTTTGTTGTTTTGTCCTCCTTCTGTCTTTCATTCCGGGTCTTGCTGCATCTAGAAACACTTGTGTACAGGCACATTATAAATGACTTATCATATCATTTGGTCAATAAAACGGTACTCACAGCGATCGACAAGCACTGGAAAAAATGTCCAGCACTCATCAATGAATCATTTCATTTTGAGATGGAAACATTAAAGCTTAATGCTAAGGGCAGTGGCAGGTACGGGAAGGAGAACATGGGCACTGCAACATGGAAGTCTCAGAGGTGGCGTTTAATTGTGAAAGGGTCGCAATAAAAAGGTGTGGTATTCGATAGTGTACAGACTGCGAAAGTTAAAAGTTAGTATAATGACATTTTCGAATTCAGCTGCAAAGATGTTGGTACTGTGAGAAGTGGCAGAGATGTTAGAGGATATACTCATTATAAATATAGCGTGATGCTGCAGTGTTGAATTTGGTTCTATATTTCAACAGTGAGATTTCTGATGCAAGCGCAAATGGCAAGCATCTTTGGGATATAAGTTGCTCTATTACATATTTAAGCACGTGAGATATGCTTAATGTGATGTTCTATAACAAGAGCAATATAGTGTTATGCGTTAATTTACAAGAATGCCTCTAATTATACCAATGGATATCGCTTCCACAGATGGAATTAAAGTTCTAAAAAAAGAGGGTAATTGTGGCCAATGCATTGTTAACTTCATGTCAAGTGATTGCATATGAAACCTTGCCGTAGTATAGCTAGGTGCAAGGTATATCAAGGGGCCATTGTCTTGTCTTGAGTAAACGTGTGCATGTTGTGGCCTAGTTATAAATTGGTTTTAACTGAAAAAATCCCATATTAAGTACCACAAGGTCGGAGTTTTTATTGGAGCACAAATAAATAAAAGGTAGTTATCTACAGCCAGAGCTTGAATGCGTGAATGTAGTTCTGCACACTGGTAGAGCTTCAATGCAATGAAAGTAGCCTCTCTACAGATACGACTTAAATGCGGAAAAGGTTGTTTGACAGCAAGGAGAGCTGAAACGCGTGTGTAATCCTGTCTACTGGTGTAGCTTAAATGCGATATACGTAGTCCAGTCTACAATATGAGCTTAACTGCAAGTGTCAGTCGTAGTATATTCCAAGAATACCATAGTTTGAATGTTAACCTAACTCGTTCACTAATGTACACGCCATATCTTGTTTGTGGTGTTTTCTATAGAGAAGGAGTTGGGTTGATGGTTTGTCCTTTGTGTTCCTGTTTGTGTAAGTGTGTTGTCCAGTCCCTTAATGGAAGTGGGTGCTTGTTCATGGGACGAGATACATCTTGGTACTGAGAAGGGGTCTGTGAACCTCTGAAGTGCTTTAAGTGTCCTCCACAATTAGGAGTTATCTGCAAGGGCAGAGTGTGTAGACATGCTTCATTCGACCACTGTTTATGTGTATAAAGGAGAGTGAGGTGTGGTATCCTCTTTCCTTCCCCTGTGTTTATGCTGGTGTGTCAGTCTGTGCTCTGTTTGTTTGTCATGTCATATTTTGGGAGGTCACCTAGTCTTACCCACCAGGTTTTCCAGAGATGGCAGTTGCAGCTGGCTACCTGGATGCTGGGTCCCTATTCCTTCATACACGTAAAGATGTACTTGTAACAGTAATATGAATAAAGGAACTCACCTGGTGAGCTGTTCTGCTCAAGGGGCATTGAGGAACACTCTGGTGCTGGATTGCAATGTCAACCTGCTCTGTGTTTCCACTAGCTGCTGTCATCTCTGGATCTCAAGAGGCTAGAGATTCAAGACTACAATGAACTTGATTGGGCTTAAAGGACATGGTATTACAATCTCCCTAAAATGACCATCAGCCCTCATTGTCTTTCAGTGATGTTCTATTTCTGCTCCCAGTCGATTGGGCAAATGCTTTCCCCAGACCTAAGCGGGCTCAGACTCCATACGTGGCTACTAAGAGCCGGGGCAGAGAGGTTGGGACCTTTCAGAAGATGTCTGGAGGTTCTCCCCTGTGCCTGGATGCCCACCACCGGGGTACATTTATAGTTGGCGCTGGAGGAATTTCTTATTTTTGTGCGGGGGAGGGATCTGGGCACATTATTCTGCCCTACCGCTGTGATGCTGACCTTTCTGCTGTCCTGGTGCAGTAGAGCCTACATATTGGTTCACCAAAAAGTTACTTGACTGCCATTTTGGTGCTTAAGAGGTCGGCAGAAAAGAGCTGCTATTTTATGATTCCAGCCACCAGGCAGTTTTTCAAAGGAGAATGAACTCTATGCCCCAGACCTTCTTTTTGCTCTAAAAATATGTCTGAGTTTCATTCAAGTCAGAAAATTCAGCTTCTAGTCTTCTACCCCCACCTCATCATTCAAAGGAAATGAAGAAAGAAACGTTCCATCATTTGGGCCCTAGGAGGGCTCTCAGTTTGTATACTGCAAGAACGAATTACCTACAAAAAGATTACCAGTTCATATCTGTAATGAGACTGGAATCAGCTGTGTTCAAGGAAGCACTTTCTCAATGGATAGTTTCATGCATTTCTAAATGTTATGACCTTACCAGGAAGAAGGTGCCGGAACGACTTTGGGTCCATTCTACCAGAGGGCTTGCTACAATGTTTGCCTTGGAAAAGGGTGTACTACGCTGGAAATGTGTTTTGTGGCAAACTTGCTTCATACTTTAAAAAAACATTACTGCTTGGACCCAATCTAGTGAGAATACCTCTTTTGGAGAGGCACTGCTGTCAAATTTGCACTCCTCCATGGCGTTTGCACAGTTTTGAGAATCTATCTAAAATGAGGAATCTGTCAAAGGATGCAATCAATTGGAAGACCTCTGGCTATTTTCTTTCTTATGGAATCTCCTCAGTGCCCTCCCGTCATGCTCCAAACATAGCGAGGTTTCCCCAGTTCGTATTGTGATTCCCTCAGCTGCTGAGCCCTCGGAACAAAGGGGGGGTGTCAGAGGTTACAAAGGGGGGGGGTCAGAAGTTATGGGGGATTGTGTGCTCTAGATAAACTTCTAGTGGTATGAATTCCAGAGCTTGTGACAGAGCATCGATGTGGGTCGACTCAGATTTGCACTACACCCTCTGCTGGGCCAGAGTACAGCTAAAATGAGGAATCTTTGAGAGGTGCATCCATCAGAAAGAAAGTAATTTGTTCTTCTCCTCCCGCTCATCATACTCTAGTATACTTCATGAGGATGGGGAGACAATACCAGCAAATTATCGGGTAAAGGCACTAATCTTCGAGGGGATTGGATCCTCCGACGTACTCCATATCTATGACAGGTAATGTCCACAGCTGTGCTGCTTCGGAAAATCTTTGGCGTCCTGCGTCGATGACATCGATGCGCCGTCCCCAAGGACCTCCTCCGACGGCCAACGTCATCCGATGTGATTAGTAGGACGCACGACGCCCATAGCCTCAGTTCCGTTTTTTCCGCGAACGTGTTCACTTCGTGAATCTCGGTATGCCTCGACTCGTTGGAGTTTGCTGTTTTCTATTTTCGGTTCGTTGAACCTGTTCGGTTTGTTGCAAAGACCTGTCCGTGGCAATGTCTTTCTCATCTTCGACCCCGCATCCGGGCATCAAGAACTGCGGGGACTGTGGGTCCAAGATGTCGGTCACGGACTCGCACGACGCCTGCCTCTGGTGCCTCAGGGAGGCCCACGATACGGACGACTGTGTCGACTGCCAGTCGCTCACTGCAAAGGCCTTGCGGGAACGCAAGAAGAAGCTGTCGGTAGGCCGGGTGTCTAAGCCCCAGAAGCCCCAGAAGTCGAGGTCTGCAGGGCTTTCGACCGATGACTCGAGGGGTCTCCTTCCAGGAGTCAGTCTCGCCTCTTCTAGGCATTCCAGGAAGCGACGGCATAGGTCGCCTTCCCCGTCCTCTTCCGAGGACTCCGCCCGTCGGCGGGTCGCTTATCCCTCCATGCAAGCGACACCGGAGGAATGGGCTTCCTTCGGGAAGCAGATGCTAGCGATTCTGGAATCGCAGGGCTCCGATCCGTCCGCGCCTCCGAGTGGGGTCGGTCAGCAACGGTCGAGAGACACCGCCCGTACGCCTTCGGGCTCGGGTGGTCGGCACGGCTCGCGGGAGAGGTCCCGCTCGGACAAGGGTAGCCATTCTCGCCATGCCCGTTCCAGATCCGGGTCCTCGACGCACTCGAGACCGCATGATCCTGTGCCGTCTTCAAAGAAGACGTCGAAACCTGTGGCGCCGAGGTCGTCGATGATTTCTCTCGAGGCTCCGCCTCCGAGGGGGTCATCGACGCCATCGGCGACCAGGTTGTCGAGAGACACGCTCGGAGCTCCGGCTTCGAGGACTGTGTCGACGCCGCAGATGCTGGAGGCGTTGCAGCTGACGTTGACGCCGATTCGCTCGACGTCGACGCCTTTTCTGTCAACGCCGGCGCCGACTCGTTCGATGCCTTTCGAGGCGATGGTGTCGGAGGTTCCCCGTGGCACAGGGTTTGCCCCTAGAAAGGCTATGGCTAACGTCTGGCACTGCTTTGGTCCGCAAATGTCTTCCTCTCCCCGCCTGGAGTACATTTCAGAGGGTGAGGAAGGCTCTGATGGCAGTCTGGTTCCGGTTCCAGATGACCTTATCTCGGGCCATAGCCAGTTTGATGACCTGAGGCAGTCACTGCATGATGCCAGTGGACTGGACACCTCTCCGGAGGTGGAGTTTTGTCGGCCGGAGCCTGGCACTCATGCCGATTCGTCATATCGGGCCTTATGTCTCGGGTTACCGAGTACTTGGGTTGGTCAGCTCCCCTGGGGGAGTTCGTTCAGGATGATCTCACGGACATCCTTGATCTCGGTCCACCCACTGACCCGGTTTTGCCTTTTCATATGGCTCTGCAGAGAAGGGTGGCTGCGGCTTGGACTGCTCCGGAGAGTCTCCCGGCAGTGGGCAAGTCTTTGTCGCAAAAATACCGTCCAGCCTGTAGCGACCCCTGCTACTTGTCTAGGCACCCCACCCCGGAGAGTTTGGTGGTGCAGACGGCTACGGCCCCGGCAAAGCAGGCGTTGTATCCTACCATCCCTCCGGATAGGGACGATAAACGTTTTGACGGCTTGGCGAAGAAAATGTTTTCTTCTGGGTGTATGGCTCTTCAGGCGGCCAATTCCATATGTGCCTTGTCTCGTTTCACACACACTCTGTGGAACTGTGTTGCATTAGCGCAGGGGTCCCCAACCTTTTGTGCGCAATGAGCAAAATTGGCATATCAAATTAAATGGTGAGCAACATCAATTTTTCGACCGAACATATCGGCGCACAGTTGGCGGACAAATGATTGCAACACAAATTAGAAATGTAACAAAGTTAAAACTGCGTATAGAACATTTAATTTGCAGTACTTAATAGTTATCTAGACCACGTGTTATTCTAGTCAAGGAAATGTGCAAGGCCTTTAACTTCATTTGACGTTAAGTGGTTTTTTACAAGAAATGTTGAGGAAACTGAGTGGTCAGTAGTACATTTTTAGACATGTAGGACCAGTCCAGCTGTTAATAAATAAAGTAGGAGTAAATAAACATTACCAGGGTTCGAGGTTCCCGGACAAAATATTATTGCAAATGTATGGACGGTAAAAATGGCCACAAACAAAGCACTGATTTCTCAGGTCTACTGAGATTCAGCCTTGGATTTTATGGAATCTTTAATGGCAAATGGTGCATTCCTAAGCATGCAAGATCGGCAATACTGTTCCTCAGTTATTGATGACTGTATTGTGGATGGTTTTTTTCTTCAGGAATGTTATGAAATGTTACATTTCTTATTGATCAAAGAGTAAACAGAATCCTCTTGAGTACATTTTTCAATGGCCGGGGTAGGCACCACGCAGAAGATATCTGACAGCCAGAGAGGCTGGTTGGCGATGCCTACGCTTGTAAAGGAGGCATTGGAAAGAATTACTAATTCACAAGAAATTAAGATATTCTCTTAAAACTGTTGAACAGTTCAGATGCCACAAAGGAAAGCGTCAGTTTGTTTGAGTCTTTAGGAGAAACTATTGAGGACAGAGCTATTGGCAAACCGTGCCCCCCAGTTCAGGAGTTCCAGGTTATAGAAAGGGATGCACCATGGTTGGATGCAGAATGTAGAATCTCGAAAAGAAAACTGAACCATGATTTAATGAGGGGTGTGTACACTGCTGGTCAGATTTATAGTTTCAAAATGGCATATAAAATTGCCTTTAGACAAAAAAAGAATTTTAAAAACAATGGGAGCTTTTTTGAAGGACACCAAATCGTTTTATGTTTATTGCTGTTGTCAAGACAGGCATTATGCCATCCCCTTAGACAAGTATTTCTTGGACCACCAGCCCCCCACGGTTATAGGCCAATTCCCTTACTGGACATTGGGGCTCATTACGAGTTTGGTGGCATCTCAACGGTACCGTTACTGCCACTTGGTCCACTGGTATCACTGACAGATTACAAGTGGTGGTTTGGCGGTGTTAGTCCCCAATTATGGAGTCCGTAGCACTCCAGGGTGGATTTCGTCGGTATTTGATTGATAGAAACCTAATGTGGTGTAATTTACATTTTATTGGAGTCTGTGACAAATCTGTGGATGCTGTCCCTTCTCCCCTATGGGGGAGACCATTCCCATGGGGCCAGGGCGATACGTCCTTGGTACAATAGTTCCCCTGAGGGTGGTGCACAGGGAGAGGATCACATAGGAGAGGAAACCCCTCATGTGACTAGGAACGGCCCTACCCTGAGAACGCAATATCCTTGCCAAACACCGGACCCTAGAACCCCCCTTCCTATAACCCAAAGAACAACCCCTTCCCTAATAGACTCATGAGCTATAGTCGCCCTGCCATTTCCCTAGATAAGTACTGGGACTATGAAGAGCACAACCGACCCAAGGGAGATCAAGGGTAGAAATACTGAGACGAGGAAGAATGGGGAAGAGTTGAAAGATATGCTATTGACAACCACTGAGACAAAGAAGATGCATGGGGGAATGTAGAGTGTACCGCATAACCAACATGAGCATTCTAGACAACTTGGAATAAGTACTGGGATGAAGAGGAGGAGCGGAGGCATGAAGAGTTCTCCTAAGAACCACAATGAGCAGTTTAGGTGTTGCTGGTTGCTCATTGGCCAATGCAGAGTAGAAAAGGAAGAGGGACTCAGGAAGAAGTTGTCTAGTCCTCCATGAAGGAGCTGCAGGAGCCAGCACGGTGCAGGAAGGTGCAAGGATGCACAGCAGAATGCCAAGAGGGGAGCTGAAAGGACAGGGGCCAGTCCACAGTGGAAGGACCAGAAGGCGAGCTGACAGAGAGGAACCTGGTGTTCCTGCAGACAGGGAAGCGTGTGAAAGGAAGACCACGCTGCCCTGGGAAAGATTGACACTACAGTGTTCCCGGGCAGACCAGAGCCACTACAAAGGGGGAGCACTCAGGCTGGCTGGTGGGAAAATAAGACAGTGCAGTCAGCATCTTAATAGTCACAGTACCTGGCAGGCATGTGGACCATGTCTGTCCCCCAACAAGAGAAACTTAAAGGTCTGGGACCCACCAAACAAAAGCAAAATGAGTCCTCTTCCTTGTGGCGGTACTTGGGAGGAAAGGGCTCCAAGTACCCTCATGCAAAGAAGGGGGGTTTGGGACCCACTACACGAGAAACACACAAGTCCTCTTCCTCGTGGTGGTACTTGGGAGAAGAGGGCTCCCAGTTCCCAAACATAAAGAGGGGTCTAGGGAACAATCCCATGAGAAGAAGGGAAACCTCAGAGTAATTTACTAAGGACCATACTTGGCAGGGAAGTGAACCAAGTTGGCCCAAGCGGAAAGAGAGAGAAGCAGAGATTTGGGACCTACAAGAGAAGGAACCAGGGCAAAGGAGTCATTGCCCCTGGTTGTGGTCCAATAAATAGAGAGTTGCCAAAAGAAGGAACCAGGACAAGGGAGTCGTTGCCCCTGGTTGTTGCAAAGTTTGTGCACCAGAGAAATATCTAAGATCTTAATGGAACTTTGTTTTACATTTAAGAACGTTGGGTTTGGAACCTTTGTTCTTTGGAACTTTTGTTACTTGGAACTATTTGATTGGATCTACAACCTATTCTTCTGAATTTAGAAGACCTTTTGTTTTTTATAGGTTAGTCAATAGTGTGAGGGATGGAAATAGGCTTTTGACTTGTGACGGTGTACTATTTACTTTAGACAAGATATCCTGACAGTTTCCTTAGTTTTGGTTGAGGTAGGGAAAGCCCTCTTAGCTTTAGGGAAAGCCAGGAGTTTCCCCAGTCCCCCACCCTTTTACTTTCAATAAAAGTATAGGTCAATCAACACGAGCCCACTGTGTCCGAGTCCTACTTCGACATTCATAAAGGTCACTAATGGTTTTTTAAGTCTTATCCAACATGATACGCAGACATCTCAGCATCTGTCCAATATACAAGATTGTGGAATTATACATTGTTTTCCAACACCAATAAAGGTGACAAGCAGGGATGTCAGTTGGTCCCAATGTATTCCTTTTGGATGGTGATTCTAGTACTTCCCTTAGGAAAGTTAATCCACCCTCCACCTGAATGGCTCATTTTATAGCATGCTTCCTTATGCAGAAGAAACAGCTATTTTGGACTTGCCCCCAGTAGGTCTCCAACAGGGCATGCTAAACACAAGTTACTATTTTGGAAATTACAGTTTGAAATTAAATATAATAAACAAAAATGATGGTGTTCAGGCAAAGCGTGAAACCTTGCAACTCGTTTTTAAATGAATGTAGATATGAGGGGGCAGTCTCATTTTTATTTGAGCCTACTCTTCTAAAAGAGCAGTGCTTGTGTCAGTCATTTTAAGAAGATAGGTGAAAAGACATAATTAATGATTAAATGGCTTTTTACGTTGTTATTTCAAGTTTGCTGCATTCTGTTTGGAGAAGTGTCTGGAGGTATATAAGACAAAAGGTCTGCTCCATGATTTTAAGGCCGGAAAATCTAGGGTGGTTAGAACTGTCATTTCCTGGAGGAGTTGCAAAATATATTCCTGTGCCAAATAGCAGGTCTCCCTGCAGATACACCTGCTAGCGCCTTGGAGCTGAATTGGGGGTGTTCAATTTGAAAGTGTCAGGCCAGTTAAGAATTTTTTTCCTTATTTTGTAAAAGCACATCTGGGATTTTCTGCTAATCATAAAGTGAATTCAGATAAAGTGCGAGTGTAGCCTCCCCTGGTGAAGAAAAATACTGTGGTTATGGGCGGTTGTAAGGCACTTTCCATTTGGGTAGGGATGGGATATAACTAAATTTGGTGCATTAAGTCACCTCAAAATAGCTCAAAAGCAAGAGCTTGTCCGATGGAAAAAGAGTCAGAAGTCCAAAATATACATAGGCTGCCCACTTTAGCCTTATATATACAGACTTACGTACACATATAAGATGACAAGGAGAAATCTGTGAAATAAGATCCCCAGAATGCAGGAGGCTAGTGGTAATGGTACATTTAAATGTACCCACTCCTCAATAAGTTAAGAAAGTGTGCAGGAGGAAGCACAAAGTGCGCTTGCAAAATAGGAGTCAAAGATTTGGTTAATTTTCTGTTAATTTGCCGTTGTTTCTCTGTTTTGCATAAGCGTGGAATGCATGGGAGCTATGTTATATATAATTAATTGTAATGATCAGGCTTTTATGTATAGCAGGTTTGAATATGTTAAAGTTGCTTTTTTATTTTGTGCTTGTTCTGTGTGAATTGTATGAAAAATATGAAACCTGTTTTTAAATGTTGCTGACTTAATGGAGAAATACGATTAAATATTAATTAGTACTTCAGGTCATTACATGGTAGGCTTTGAAGATCACTTCATTGGGCCTTTGGAGGTTACTTCCAGAGAATTATTTAGGAATGTTATGGCAAATGTTGTGTTTTAAAGCTCCAGAACGCTGTTGCATTGGTGAAAAAGTGGTTAGGAATAAAAATAAAACCTTTCTCAATTATTTGGAGCATATTTTCTCTGCCTAAAAGGAATTTTACACAAGACTTAGTGGGAAACATTGGTTAAAACTTTGAGCATTTGATGACCACTATATAGAGGGGTGTGGTGGTGTTAACTAAGTATTTGAATCAATTAATTGGCTTGTTAGTTTACACTGATTAACAATAACTTGATTGGAATACAGGTCAAATTAATTATGAAAAATGTGACATGCATTTACTGTATCTGACCATTAACCATGTGCCAGATGGGCAGAGTTTCAAACGATGACCATTTATCCGCAAGGACACTATGTAATAATAAATACAGGTGACACCAAAATTAATATTGTCGATAAATATGCATGGTGGCATCAAACACAAACCTCACTTGTACAGAAAGTGTGCATGCACATTAATTAATAAACGTAACTTGGGTATGCATGCCACCTCCTTGTCCATTATTCTCATACTAGCTGTACCAAGGAACAGAATATGCCAATTTTCTCCATGACACAAACATGGATCAAATATTGTACTCATTAATACATTTGTCAGCTGGGCAAAGTAACTGGAGATGACAGGGTTTTAGCAATGACACTACTATACCAAGTAAGGGCATTTACTGAAAAACTATGTGCATGGTGGCACCAAACACAAATCTTGCATGTATAAAAATAAGCCAGCTGGAAACACAGGGGCTCATTGGCAAACATTCTTGCACAGTCCAGGACTCTGTCCTGACTACAGTGCTACTGAGGTCTCATCCATTCAGCACCTCCTTCTAGGCCTCCACATCATGGCCCAGAGCAACTGGCGAGCAACAATTTAGGGTGCCGCCAGCAACATGTTGCTCCCGAGCTACACGTTGGGGATCCCTGCATTAGCGGCTGAACATATTCCCGAAGGGGACGAACGGGATGGTTTCCTTGCTATGGTTCAGGATGGCAAGGATGCTGTGTGTGAGGCCGTTCAGTCGGGTTTGGACTTGGCGGATTGTGTCAGCCGGTCCATGGCGGCGAGCACCGTAATGCACAGGTTTGCGTGGTTGCGGAAGTCTGGATTCGCTCCTGATGTGCAGTCCTGGCTCCTCAACATGCCCTTTGATGGTGAACACCTTTTTGGCAGCAAGGCTGATGAGAGCCTTGAGAGGTTGCAGACCTCCAAAGCTGCAGCAAAGTCGTTGGGCGCTGCAGTTCACCAACCTCTGCCTTTTCATCCTAGGGGACAGCAATGGAGGGGAGGTTCCTTTCGCTATTACTCGTCCTTCAGTAAAGCGAGAGGAGCTAGCAGTCAAAGAGGCCATCGTAAGAGTGCCAGAGGTGGAAACAAAGGTACTCGAGGTGCCAGGCCGCTCGGTCAGTTGCCTCTTTGCCCTCCGGCAACGCCGCAGCCACTACCACTCAGTCATGAGGCCAGGTCCCATGGTTCGCCGGTTGGGGGGAAGGCTGGCGCAGCATCTTGTAGAGTGGCAAGCCATTACTTCGGATGTGTGGGTTCTGGAGATCATAACCCACGGCTACTGTCTTCCTTTTCGGCAGAGGCCTCACGACAATCCACCAGGGAACCTCTCTTCTCGGAGTCCGGATCCGCTCCTTGCGCAGGAAATTCAAGCCCTGCTGGAGAAAGGCGCCATAGAACTGGTGCCTGTAGCAGAGAGGAACAAGGGATGGGATTCCCCTTATTTTTTTATTTCAAAGAAAGACGGGGGATTGAGACCCATCATGGACTTGCGCGGTTTGAACAAACTCCTCAGGAAGGACAAGTTCAAGATGGTGACTCTTTCTCAAGTCCTCCAGGCCCTTCAACTTCAGGACTGGTTGGTGTCTTTCGACCTCAAGGATGCTTACTTCCATGTGCCGATCCATCCCAAGCACAAGAAGTACCTGAAGTTCGCGGTTGGCGACTCGCACTTTCAGTTTCGGGTCCTGCCGTTCGGATTGACCTCCGCCCCGAGGGTTTTCACCAAGCTCATGGTGGTGGTGGCAGCGCATCTCAGGAAAGGGGGGATTTATGTCTACCCCTACCTGGACGATTGGTTGATCAGGGGGAGGTCTCCCGAGCAAGTCCTGGATCATCTGTCCGTCACCTGCCACTCCCTTCACAGGCTGGGCTTCTCCCTCAATTTAAAGAAGTCCCATTTGACACCAACGCAGCGGCTCCAGTACATCGGAGCAGTGCTCGACACGTCCCTGGGGCAGTGTTTTCCTCCTCAGGTGAGGGCTCTTCACATTCAGCAGATGGTGCACAAATTTCAGTTTGCCCAGAATCTCCCAGTGTCCGAGTTCTTGAGACTGCTCGGCCTCATGGCATCCTGCATTCTTCTGGTGCCAGAGGCTCGTCTGCGGATTAGATCTTTGCAGTGGGCACTCAAGCTCCAGTGGTCTCAGTCCTCTGGCAGGCTGTCGGACCCTGTTCAGGTGCCGCCCTCGGTAGCCCGGGACCTTCTGTAGTGGGCCGTCGAGGGCAATCTGATGAAGGGGGCCCCATTTTGGCTGCCCTGGCCGGAGGTGACAATCGTGACGGACGCATCCCTCACGGGATGGGGAGCTCATGCCAACGAGTTGACAGTCAGCGGTCGTTGGTCTCCGTCGGAGTCCAGACTCCATATCAATCTGTTGGAGCTGAGGGCCGTCAGGCTAGCCCTGAAGGATTTTCTGCCGACTGTGCGCGGAAAGAGTGTCCTGATTCTAACAGACAACACGGTGGCCATGCACTACCTCTACAAAAAGGGGGGGGCAGGGTCACTTCTGCTGTGCAGGGAGGCGATGCAGCTCGAGTTCTGGGCCATCCAGCAGGAAGTTTCGATCTCGGCTGTTCATCTGGAGGCGGCGGACGCTCTGAGCAGGCAGAGCACGATCTCTCACGAGTGGGAGCTGGCTCAGGAGATTCTCCTGGAGATCTTCGCCCTTTGGGGGACCCCTCAAGTGGATCTCTTCGCCTCCAGTGTCAACCGGAAGTGCGAAAGGTTTTGCTTGCGGGAATTTCCTCCAAAAGGAGCCTTAGGAGACGCGTTTGTGGTGGAGTGGTCATTCCCACTGCTGTACGCATTTCCTCCAGTCCCCGCCATCCCGCAAGTGTTGCAGAGGTTACGGAGGTTCGGTTCCCAGATGATCCTCATTGCTCCGGCGTGGGCCCGGAGGACGTGGTACCCGGACCTTCTAGACTTGACCATCTGCCCTCCACGTCGTCTTCCCTACCGAGACGATCTGCTCTCACGGGAGGGGGGTCAGGTTCTCCATCCAGAGGTCAGATCCCTCAATCTTCACGCTTGGCTTCTGAACGGTTGAGGTATAAGGATTGGGACCTCCCTGAAGACGTGATGGAGGTGTTGCTTTCGGCCAGGCGGCCGGCAACTAAGTCTCTGTACCGTTGCCGTTGGAGAAAGTTCTGCGACTGGTGCAGAGTTCAGAATGTGGATCCTTTTGAATGTGACATTCCCATGGTTCTGTCTTTTTTGCTTTCTTTGGCCCACAGGGGCTTGCAAGTGGGGACCATTAAAGGTTACCTGGCGGCGCTGTCCATATTTAAGTGCTCGTCTGAAGAGTGTTCCTATTTTAAAATTCCTTTAATTTCGCAGTTTCTGAAGGGGCTCACTAATGTGTTCCCTCCGTCACCTTTTCTGGTGCCAGGTTGGGATTTGAACCTTGTTCTTAAGTTTCTTATGGGTGCTCCATTTGAGCCTTTACATTCTTGAGGCTGTTAACTCTGAAAACTGTGTTTTTGGTTGCGGTTACTTCCGCTCGCAGAGTGAGTGAGTTACAGGCACTTTCAGTTAAACCACCCTTCACTGTGTTTCATAAGGACAGGGTTGTCCTTAGAGTTCGTCCTTCTTTTCTTCCGAAGGTGGTTTCGGAATTTCATTTGAGCCAGAAGGTTGTTCTTCCGGCGTTCTATCCTCCTCCACATCCTGGTAAGGAAGAGGAGAGGCTCCATAGGCTTGATCCTCGGAGAGCGTTGAGCTTTTATATTTCACGCATGTCCCGGGTCAGAGTGGACGATCAACTTTTCATTGGTTACGCTGGAAAGCGTTTGGGACAAGCTGTGACGAAACAGACTTTGTCTCGTTGGATTATTTTGGCTATCTCCGAGTGTTACCGCTTGGCGGGTAAGGACCCTCCGGCTGGCTTGCGGGCCCATTCTACCAGAGGAGTGGCTGCGTCTACTGCTCTGCAAAGGGGAGTGCCTATTCGTCACATCTGTGATGCAGCCACCTGGGCTTCAGTACATACTTTTGTACGTCACTATTCCCTCGATTCCATCAGAGGGCAAGATCTGACCTTTGGCTAGGCAGTTCTCTATTCCGCAATTTGATTGGGCATGCTAAATTTGTATTCTAAATTCTTTCCCACCTCCTTGCTTGGTACTGCTTTGGGAGTCTGTCATAGATATGGAATACGTCGGAGGACCCAATCCCCTCGAAGAACAAGTTACTTTCTTACCTGGTAACGTTCTTTCGATGGGATGGTCCGACGACGTATTCCATATCGCTCCCTCCCTGCCTTCCCCGCTGCAGAATTTCTTTTGCGATTGCAGCTTGCGTTCCGCAAGGCCTTGTGTGTCTGACTGGCAGAAAACTGGTGGCACACGTTCTGGGAAAAAACTATAACTGAGGCTATGGGCGTCATGCATCCTACTTATCACATCTGGTGACGTCGGCCGTCGGAGGAGGTCCTCGGGCATGACGCAGACGCCAAAGATTTTCCGAAGCAGCACAGCTGTGGAAATTACCTGTCATAGATATGGAATACGTCGTCGGACCATCCCATCGAAAGAACGTTACCAGGTAAGAAAGTAACTTGTTCATCTCTTTTCTGCAACTGGCCCACTCTTACCCAGTAATCAGATTACCGACTGTAGCATGTTTCATAGTAACCAAATACTGATCCTATTTCATTCCTGATATAGAAGCAGAATTTGAAGAAGAGGAATCTTCCTTCTGAACAGAGCCGGCAGAGGTATGGTACTTCCTTTTAGAAAGCTTCTTCCTCCGCTCCAGAATGCACAGTTAATGAACGGATACATAAGAAGAAACCCCAAAGACCGAAAGGGGAATGTATAGAATTGTCCCTTGGAGAAGAAATGACTCCATTCTCTCAAAATATATTCCTTCAATAAGGTAGTACCTAGCTGCAGTGCCTTTGACCAAAGAAAACACAAGGTTGCTGTTAATTTAGAACAATGTGCCAACAACCAAGGTTGTTGATCTTGTTATCTTGTTTTGTGCAATCAGCAATTGGGAAGGAGTCCGGGACTGGATAGAATCCCAGTGGACCATTTTAGAAACTTACAGAAAGTGTGGGAACCATTTCTAACAATCTGTTTTAATAGCTCCCTCAAACTCAATATGTTTTCCAAATTGAGGCAAAATGCAATTATTTATAACAGTTCTAAAAAAGCCCCCAGAAACCTGCCTGGTTCATATATTCAAATTCCATTACTGGACTCGCAATTCAGGATCTGTGGCAGGATTATTGTTGCGAAATTCAACCCAAATTGGAAGTCTTACAAAATTTGCTCCTTAGTTCCAGACTTGCAGAGAGGGATTAGGCACCAATGAACAGGCTTTGAATTTACATTGTCATTGCCAATTCACTACATGTAAAGGAGAGGATCTATCTTGCTTTTATGGATTTGAAAACAGCCTTTGACAGGCTGAATAGACCAAAGTTGTGGCAACTTTTGAGGGATTAGAAATGTCCCGGGAATCTAGCTCAGTGATTAATACCATCTGCCACAATTCTAGGGCATGTGTTTGCATGGGTGGGGAAGGGCACTGCACATTGTGGTTTTTGGTAGAGTCTGGTGTGAGGCAGGCTTGTGTATTAATTCCAGGGCTGTTTTCCCTTTATATTAACAAATGTATGGAGAATATAGTTAATCTAAAGGTTAATGTCCTGCACTTCGGAGAACTATCTCAATCTTGACATGCACGGATTATTACATCTTGATAGCTGGAACTCCTCTGCCATTGCAGCTACTCATTGACACTTATTCCAAATTTATGAATGAACTGGATTTGGAAATAAATGCTTCTGAATCAGCAGTTATGGTGTGTTAAAGTAATTCCAGGAAAAGGCAGAATAGATCCTTGTCCTTTTTCGTGAGGGGTGAGAAGTTGAAAGTGACTAATTCCTGTGATTATTTGGGCATTACTTTTACATCTGTATTTTATGAAGTTAGACAAAACCACCTACCGAACAGCACAAAAGTGCCACTTAAAAAGAAGTTACAGAAATGAAGGCTCTTGTGGAGTGCAATTAAAATGAGCCAAGTTTGTCAATAGTTAAACAGATATGCGAAGATCTGCCATTTCACGTGTCGGGACAAATGCCAAATATAAAACTTTTTACAACGACAATTGTGTAAACACAAGCAAATCAAAACACAATATCTGAATGCACCTGAATGCTTTCAGGATATAAAAATACCACCGGAAATGTTGTGACAGCCAAAAATGAAAATACAGAAAATAAAGACCAAAGAGTGCTAATATTCAGAACATCAAAAAATGCAGATTATTTGAAAACACCAAAGCAATGGCATGTTGACGCAACATTTAAAGTGTGCCCAAAACCCTTTGGCCAGTTTTATACACTATACGGTAGTTTAGAAGACACATTAGTACCTTTAATCTTTACACTTATGCCATCAAAATCTGAGGAAAAATATAAGCAAAATGCCATTTTTCCATCAAGTAGAATTCAGGGTTGTTTGTTTTCATTTTGCTCAATCATTGTGGCGTAAAATTCAACAGAATGGAATGCAAACTCGCTATATAGATCATTTGGAATTTCAACACAACATTAAATTACTTTTTGCATTACCATTTGTACCAGTGAATCACGTTGAGGAATGGTATGAACATTTAACCCAAACTTATTTTTTTTTAAACAAAACAAACATTATTTTGAACCCCTTTTAGATTCTTTGACATAACCTGGATTGTCCAATTAACACGAAGAAGGGATCGATTTGACAAGAAAATATGGAATTGTTACACTGCAGTAATACAGGAAATTGCAAAAAACGAATAATACATTAGAACAGGGGTCCCCAACCTTTTGTGCGCAATGAGCAAAATTGGCATATCAAATTAAATGGTGAGCAACATCAATTTTTCGACCGAACATATCGGCGCACAGTTGGCGGACAAATGATTGCAACACAAATTAGAAATGTAACAAAGTTAAAACTGCGTATAGAACATTTAATTTGCAGTACTTAATAGTCATCTAGTCCACGTGTTATTCTAGTCAAGGAAATGTGCAAGGCCTTTAACTTCATTTGACGTTAAGTGGTTTTTTACAAGAAATGTTGAGGAAACTGAGTGGTCAGTAGTACATTTTTAGACATGTAGGACCAGTCCAGCTGTTAATAAATAAAGTAGGAGTAAATAAACATTACCAGGGTTCAAGGTTCCCGGACAAAATATTATTGCAAATGTATGGACGGTAAAAATGGCCACAAACAAAGCACTGATTTCTCAGGTCTACTGAGATTCAGCCTTGGATTTTATGGAATCTTTAATGGCAAATGGTGCATTCCTAAGCATGCAAGATCGGCAATACTGTTCCTCAGTTATTGATGACTGTATTGTGGATGGTTTTTTTCTTCAGGAATGTTATGAAATGTTACATTTCTTATTGATCAAAGAGTAAACAGAATCCTCTTGAGTACATTTTTCAATGGCCGGGGTAGGCACCACGCAGAAGATATCTGACAGCCAGAGAGGCTGGTTGGCGATGCCTACGCTTGTAAAGGAGGCATTGGAAAGAATTACTAATTCACAAGAAATTAAGATATTCTCTTAAAACTGTTGAACAGTTCAGATGCCACAAAGGAAAGCGTCAGTTTGTTTGAGTCTTTAGGAGAAACTATTGAGGACAGAGCTATTGGCAAACCGTGCCCCCAAGTTCAGGAGTTCCTGGTTATAGAAAGGGATGCACCATGGTTGGATGCAGAATGTAGAATCTCGAAAAGAAAACTGAACCATGATTTAATGAGGGGTGTGTACACTGCTGGTCAGATTTATAGTTTCAAAATGGCATATAAAATTGCCTTTAGACAAAAAAAGAATTTGAAAAACAATGGGAGCTTTTTTGAAGGACACCAAATCGTTTTATGTTTATTGCTGTTGTCAAGACAGGCATTATGCCATCCCCTTAGACAAGTATTTCTTGGACCACCAGCCCCCCACGGTTATAGGCCAATTCCCTTACTGGACATTGGGGCTCATTACGAGTTTGGTGGCATCTCAACGGTACCGTTACTGCCACTTGGTCCACTGGTATCACTGACAGATTACAAGTGGTGGTTTGGCGGTGTTAGTCCCCAATTATGGAGTCCGTAGCACTCCAGGGTGGATTTCGTCGGTATTTGATTGATAGAAACCTAATGTGGTGTAATTTACATTTTATTGGAGTCTGTGACAAATCTGTGGATGCTGTCCCTTCTCCCCTATGGGGGAGACCATTCCCATGGGGCCAGGGCGATACGTCCTTGGTACAATAGTTCCCCTGAGGGTGGTGCACAGGGAGAGGATCACATAGGAGAGGAAACCCCTCATGTGACTAGGAACGGCCCTACCCTGAGAACGCAATATCCTTGCCAAACACCGGACCCTAGAACCCCCCTTCCTATAACCCAAAGAACAACCCCTTCCCTAATAGACTCATGAGCTATAGTCGCCCTGCCATTTCCCTAGATAAGTACTGGGACTATGAAGAGCACAACCGACCCAAGGGAGATCAAGGGTAGAAATACTGAGACGAGGAAGAATGGGGAAGAGTTGAAAGATATGCTATTGACAACCACTGAGACAAAGAAGATGCATGGGGGAATGTAGAGTGTACCGCATAACCAACATGAGCATTCTAGACAACTTGGAATAAGTACTGGGATGAAGAGGAGGAGCGGAGGCATGAAGAGTTCTCCTAAGAACCACAATGAGCAGTTTAGGTGTTGCTGGTTGCTCATTGGCCAATGCAGAGTAGAAAAGGAAGAGGGACTCAGGAAGAAGTTGTCTAGTCCTCCATGAAGGAGCTGCAGGAGCCAGCACGGTGCAGGAAGGTGCAAGGATGCACAGCAGGATGCCAAGAGGGGAGCTGAAAGGACAGGGGCCAGTCCACAGTGGAAGGACCAGAAGGCGAGCTGACAGAGAGGAACCTGGTGTTCCTGCAGACAGGGAAGCGTGTGAAAGGAAGACCACGTTGCCCTGGGAAAAATTGACACTACAGTGTTCCCGGGCAGACCAGAGCCACTACAAAGGGGGAGCACTCAGGCTGGCTGGTGGGAAAATAAGACGGTGCAGTCAGCATCTTAATAGTCACAGTACCTGGCAGGCATGTGGACCATGTCTGTCCCCCAACAAGAGAAACTTAAAGGTCTGGGACCCACCAAACAAAAGCAAAATGAGTCCTCTTCCTTGTGGCGGTACTTGGGAGGAAAGGGCTCCAAGTACCCTCATGCAAAGAAGGGGGGTTTGGGACCCACTACACGAGAAACACACAAGTCCTCTTCCTCGTGGTGGTACTTGGGAGAAGAGGGCTCCCAGTTCCCAAACATAAAGAGGGGTCTAGGGAACAATCCCATGAGAAGAAGGGAAACCTCAGAGTAATTTACTAAGGACCATACTTGGCAGGGAAGTGAACCAAGTTGGCCCAAGCGGAAAGAGAGGGAAGCAGAGATTTGGGACCTACAAGAGAAGGAACCAGGGCAAAGGAGTCATTGCCCCTGGTTGTGGTCCAATAAATAGAGAGTTGCCAAGAGAAGGAACCAGGACAAGGGAGTCGTTGCCCCTGGTTGTTGCAAAGTTTGTGCACCAGAGAAATATCTAAGATCTTAATGGAACTTTGTTTTACATTTAAGAACGTTGGGTTTGGAACCTTTGTTCTTTGGAACTTTTGTTACTTGGAACTATTTGATTGGATCTACAACCTATTCTTCTGAATTTAGAAGACCTTTTGTTTTTTATAGGTTAGTCAATAGTGTGAGGGATGGAAATAGGCTTTGGACTTGTGACGGTGTACTATTTACTTTAGACAAGATATCCTGACAGTTTCCTTAGTTTTGGTTGAGGTAGGGAAAGCCCTCTTAGCTTTAGGGAAAGCCAGGAGTTTCCCCAGTCCCCCACCCTTTTACTTTCAATAAAAGTATAGGTCAATCAACACGAGCCCACTGTGTCCGAGTCCTACTTCGACATTCATAAAGGTCACTAATGGTTTTTTAAGTCTTATCCAACATGATACGCAGACATCTCAGCATCTGTCCAATATACAAGATTGTGGAATTATACATTGTTTTCCAACACCAATAAAGGTGACAAGCAGGGAAGTCAGTTGGTCCCAATGTATTCCTTTTGGATGGTGATTCTAGTACTTCCCTTAGGAAAGTTAATCCACCCTCCACCTGAATGGCTCATTTTATAGCATGCTTCCTTATGCAGAAGAAACAGCTATTTTGGACTTGCCCCCAGTAGGTCTCCAACAGGGCATGCTAAACACAAGTTACTATTTTGGAAATTACAGTTTGAAATTAAATATAATAAACAAAAATGATGGTGTTCAGGCAAAGCGTGAAACCTTGCAACTCGTTTTTAAATGAATGTAGATATGAGGGGGCAGTCTCATTTTTATTTGAGCCTACTCTTCTAAAAGAGCAGTGCTTGTGTCAGTCATTTTAAGAAGATAGGTGAAAAGACATAATTAATGATTAAATGGCTTTTTACGTTGTTATTTCAAGTTTGCTGCATTCTGTTTGGAGAAGTGTCTGGAGGTATATAAGACAAAAGGTCTGCTCCATGATTTTAAGGCCGGAAAATCTAGGGTGGTTAGAACTGTCATTTCCTGGAGGAGTTGCAAAATATATTCCTGTGCCAAATAGCAGGTCTCCCTGCAGATACACCTGCTAGCGCCTTGGAGCTGAATTGGGGGTGTTCAATTTGAAAGTGTCAGGCCAGTTAAGAATTTGTTTCCTTATTTTGTAAAAGCACATCTGGGATTTTCTGCTAATCATAAAGTGAATTCAGATAAAGTGCGAGTGTAGCCTCCCCTGGTGAAGAAAAATACTGTGGTTATGGGCGGTTGTAAGGCACTTTCCATTTGGGTAGGGATGGGATATAACTAAATTTGGTGCATTAAGTCACCTCAAAATAGCTCAAAAGCAAGAGCTTGTCCGATGGAAAAAGAGTCAGAAGTCCAAAATATACATAGGCTGCCCACTTTAGCCTTATATACAGACTTACGTACACATATAAGATGACAAGGAGAAATCTGTGAAATAAGATCCCCAGAATGCAGGAGGCTAGTGGTAATGGTACATTTAAATGTACCCACTCCTCAATAAGTTAAGAAAGTGTGCAGGAGGAAGCACAAAGTGCGCTTGCAAAATAGGAGTCAAAGATTTGGTTAATTTTCTGTTAATTTGCCGTTGTTTCTCTGTTTTGCATAAGCGTGGAATGCATGGGAGCTATGTTATATATAATTAATTGTAATGATCAGGCTTTTATATATAGCAGGTTTGAATATGTTAAAGTTGCTTTTTTATTTTGTGCTTGTTCTGTGTGAATTGTATGAAAAATATGAAACCTGTTTTTAAATGTTGCTGACTTAATGGAGAAATACGATTAAATATTAATTAGTACTTCAGGTCATTACATGGTAGGCTTTGAAGATCACTTCATTGGGCCTTTGGAGGTTACTTCCAGAGAATTATTTAGGAATGTTATGGCAAATGTTGTGTTTTAAAGCTCCAGAACGCTGTTGCATTGGTGAAAAAGTGGTTAGGAATAAAAATAAAACCTTTCTCAATTATTTGGAGCATATTTTCTCTGCCTAAAAGGAATTTTACACAAGACTTAGTGGGAAACATTGGTTAAAACTTTGAGCATTTGATGACCACTTTATAGAGGGGTGTGGTGGTGTTAACTAAGTATTTGAATCAATTAATTGGCTTGTTAGTTTAAACCGATTAACAATAACTTGATTGGAATACAGGTCAAATTAATTATGAAAAATGTGACATGCATTTACCGTATCTGGCCATTAACCATGTGCCAGATGGGCAGAGTTTCAAACGATGACCATTTATCCGCAAGGACACTATGTAATAATAAATACAGGTGACACCAAAATTAATATTGTCGATAAATATGCATGGTGGCATCAAACACAAACCTCACTTGTACAGAAAGTGTGCATGCACATTAATTAATAAACGTAACTTGGGTATGCATGCCACCTCCTTGTCCATTATTCTCATACTAGCTGTACCAAGGAACAGAATATGCCAATTTTCTCCATGACACAAACATGGATCAAAAATTGTACTCATTAATACATTTGTCAGCTGGGCAAAGTAACTGGAGAGGACAGGGTTTTAGCAATGACACTACTATACCAAGTAAGGGCATTTACTGAAAAACTATGTGCATGGTGGCACCAAACACAAATCTTGCATGTATAGAAATAAGCCAGCTGGAAACACAGGGGCTCATTGGCAAACATTCTTGCACAGTCCAGGACTCTGTCCTGACTACAGTGCTACTGAGGTCTCATCCATTCAGCACCTCCTTCTAGGCCTCCACATCATGGCCCAGAGCAACTGGCGAGCAACAATTTAGGGTGCCGCGAGCAACATGTTGCTCCCGAGCTACACGTTGGGGATCCCTGCATTAGAACGATTTCACAATGGGATAAAGCAATCTTTCAAAACCTGCATTCCGAACCTATGGTGCTTTATAAAACATCTTAAACAGGAACAATTGCATAAAGAAATGCAAATGGCACAAATTATCTCACTAGAAAAAACACAAAACAGTGAAAAAATATCGCAACAACCAACAAAGATGAAAGGATTGTGTGCTGTCCTTCGAAACACAAGAAAAAATTACATACTTAAATAGTAGTGCTTTTAACATAAACTGTTAGAAAAAATAGTGCGATCCATCCAGGGGGAACCGAAAAACCAAAAATCCAAGCAACGAAAAAGTTAAAAGAAAGAACAGATCCAAGACACACTCCAGGAGAACCATCGAAAAAGCTACACACACAAATCTGAGTCCAGTTCCAAGAAATCTGCAAAGAAAACCAAGAAATCCATCCAAAAAAGGTGAAAACATCTAAAGAGAGGAACAAAAAATCCCCCCAAAATTCAAAAAACCGGAAAAAATCGGGATCTCCAAAGAAATGTTGCTTTAAATCCACCAGAAGAAATCCAAAATGGCTGCAATGGACGCAATTCATCCTAATGGAAAAAAAATGGATGAAAGAGCGACACAAAGTGGCCAAAAAAGATATTGCACCCACAGAAATGTTTCATTTTAACATTGATAACAAAGTTAATATTATACATTATATAGTATTTTCAAGATATAGAAGTTCAATATAATAAATATTTGATATATAAGAATTTAAATTACATTTTTTCTATAAAAGAGGTTTCGTGATAAATTCTTTCAGATTTGAACAATGTTTTGAATATGCTACTAGGTTTACCCATTTTGGTGGCGAATTTCACAGTCCACCAAGAACTAGGTTTGATGCACTTGGAAGGTGAATACCTATTGGAACCCATGTTACTTTGGCTTGGAATGTGGGTGCAATGAAAAAACGATCTTGACAAACTGCATTCTTAAACCACCTTTTATTAGCCGAAGGGAACTATTTGTCAACCCTTGGTTACGGCATATTAAACATCTAAATTCTATGATAAATGTTGACCATATCTTCTCAAATGCTGGAACTATTAATGTCCCTGTAGGGTGGAGTTATAAGAGGAGGATGCCTGGGACTATTGCCTGGGTGAGAAAATCTAACCAATTCATGAAACCTTTCAACAGACTACACGCCAGAGGCGTTGCTTGGGGGCTGGGGCGCACTGAGGCGGCTATAGCCCTGGATCTTTTGGTTGTAGCCCCAGATAAAAGCTCAGGGTCTACAACCAAAAGGCTAGCTAGCCTGAGTCCTGACAGTGTAGCCCCGGATCTTCCCCAGACCTAGCAACACCCCTGCCACAAGCCATTATAAATGCCAATTCCCTACACATTTTTTTTTAAATGGCCCAAATATCTACATGAAAGCTTGCTTATAATAAGATGTAATGCTCTTCATTTAAAGTGTACCAGCTCAATGGTCGAACTCTACCTTTACTGACTTAAATTGTGAATGATGTAATGTAGGGCATTAAGATATGTCACACTTTCTATTCTTCAGCAATGCCTATGTGAGAAGAATCCCTCTGAGTATTATGCATTCATCGAGCACTTAAATCATCTGTGAAACGTAGCACTGCTCTCTGTACATAGATGGAACCCAGGAAATAGACATTGTTGTTTGTATAGCTAATCCATTTATCCTCTCGCACACTGCACCTTTGCAACCTAGCGGAAAGCACAGTTTCACGTCACACACCCTGCACTCACATACAAAAACAAAAATTCGAACTGTAGCTTCCTGCTTAACTCTCTATCTGCTTAAACACAACCTCCCTCTCTTAGTCCATAGTATACCTCTGTTGTGCCCATACACACTCCATTTAGACATGGGTGACTACAAGGGTCTTGGCCACCCTCTCATAACTTTAATGGCTGAATCGCACACACGCATAATAGCACCTCCTAAATTCTCCCACATTTTTGGACTCCAGTCCTTCCGAGGGCGTTCAAAACACGTGTTGGAACCACAATTATGGTGAAAGTGGTGAAAGGCACTATAACAAATGACAAAATTAGTTAATGTGAATGCTCGTAAGCATAAGTTGACACCTTTAATATTAAATTTACATTTTTCACAATGGAGACCTGCATTGTGCTATATTTTAATGACAGAAACGCCATTAGTTGCATGGCCATTGCCTTCTTAGCTAAGGGCTGCTATAAGAATCAGCGAAAGATGGTATTTGTGTTCGAGTGTCATTTGTGGTCAATTCACTTTTGCTGTTGTCATCAACTTTAGTTCAATTACAAATGTTGGTTATTTGCCATGCAATTGTCCACGTATTGTCTTTGCGATTCCTGAATAAAAAGACATTTCAAATAAATGTACTTGCATGTTTTTATGTATTTCTTTGTATTCTAATGTGCTTAAGGACATTATTTTCTGAAGTAAACTGCTTTGTCTGGCTGAATAAATTTGAATATAAAAGTCTCCAGACATGCTCCTAATGCCTCATGGGCTGAGTACACACATGACCAGACAGAAAATCCACCACCTCTGCCAGCAGGAGCAACCCAGGAACTATACCTCCAACCATACAACACAAACACTGAGCCATTTGCGGCAAGGCTGAAAAGCATAACTTTGAGTAGGTGTTGGAAGAAAAAGATGCCCCTTACAGTATGGTACTTGTTCCCACTCACCCCAGGACCACCCCTGCAACTTCGAGCCCAGCAGGGGACCGGAGGAGGAGAAGACCTATTTTGTCAGGAATGGGATGAGGAAGTAGACGGCGAGGTACTCTTAGTTCTAAGCTGGTGCAGCTTTGTCCATTTTCCTGAGCTGCAAATAGCTGCAGGCAGTGCTGGCCAATGGGCCGGCTCTTGCCGGGTCCAAGATCTGGCATCAGATGGCTAGCCGTATCTCAGTACCCGGCCTGGTGGCTCTGTGATCAAATCTGCTCTGTGCGACCACACGCAGAGCAGATTACATTACCCATCCCCCAGCTTCACAGAGTGAACACACACGAAGCTGGGGACTCTGTGAAATATGCCTGCAAGGATTCTGGTGTTTGTAGCCTCTCAGTTTAGATGTGGGGAATGTCACAATTGTACACATTTTGCCTACCATCATCATCGTCATCAGTAACTTTATTTGGCCAAAAAGGCCATCAAAGTACATCCTAACAATACATTTCTAAAATAAAAAAAATAAAAATAAACAAGAACAGGTATTCCAAAACATTTTTGGGGTGAGGGAAAGCAATACAGAAAAGAACAACACTCTCCTTAAGCACCACAATGCAAATCTCTACCCGCAATTCAAAACTCCCAACCCCACGCCTGTCAAAGCGTCGGTAGCCAAGAGCAGTAAGATTCGCCCCAGAAAAAGGACCCTTACTACAAAAGATGCTAAAGGGAGCTACAGGACCGGAAGTGTTAGGGGGGCTATTGAATGTGCTCATAGAAATTCCACTTCTTTGAGACCACCCATGCCCATTACATATTCTCAGAACATTGCTTGCCATGAGGACATCCCCAAAAACTAGTTTGACAAAGTCTAATGCACTCCACCAAGGCATCCTTTGTCACAAAAGCACAATCCCCTACATCAGGGATCCCCAACGTGTAGCTCGGGAGCAACATGTTGCTCGCGGCACCCTAAATTGTTGCTCGCCAGTTGCTCTGGGCCATGATGTGGAGGCCTAGAAGGAGGTGCTGAATGGATGAGACCTCAGTAGCACTGTAGTCAGGACAGAGTCCTGGACTGTGCAAGAATGTTTGCCAATGCGCCCCTGTGTTTCCAGCTGGCTTATTTTTATACATGCAAGATTTGTGTTTGGTGCCACCATGCACATAGTTTTTCAGTAAATGCCCTTACTTGGTATAGTAGTGTCATTGCTAAAACCCTGTCATCTCCAGTTACTTTGCCCGGCTGACAAATGTATTAATGAGTACAATATTTGATCCATGTTTGTGTCATGGAGAAAATTGGCATATTCTGTTCCTTGGTACAGCTAGTATGAGAATAATAGACAAGGAGGTGGCATGCATACCCAAGTTACGTTTATTAATTAATGTGCATGCACACTTTCTGTACAAGTGAGGTTTGTGTTTGATGCCACCATGCATATTTATCGACAATATTAATTTTGGTGTCACCTGTATTTATTATTACATAGTGTCCTTGCGGATAAATGGTCATCGTTTGATACTCTGCCCATCTGGCACATGGTTAATGGTCAGATACGGTAAATGCATGTCACATTTTTCATAATTAATTTGACCTGTATTCCAATCAAGTTATTGTTAATCGGTTTAAACTAACAAGCCAATTAATTGATTCAAATACTTAGTTAACACCACCACACCCCTCTATAAAGTGGTCATCAAATGCTCAAAGTTTTAACCAATGTTTCCCACTAAGTCTTGTGTAAAATTCCTTTTAGGCAGAGAAAATATGCTCCAAATAATTGAGAAAGGTTTTATTTTTATTCCTAACCACTTTTCCACCAATGCAACAGCGTTCTGGAGCTTTAAAACACAACATTTGCCATAACATTCCTAAATAATTCTCTGGAAGTAACCTCCAAAGGCCCAATGAAGTGATCTTCAAAGCCTACCATGTAATGACCTGAAGTACTAATTAATATTTAATCGTATTTCTCCATTAAGTCAGCAACATTTAAAAACAGGTTTCATATTTTTCATACAATTCACACAGAACAAGCACAAAATAAAAAAGCAACTTTAACATATTCAAACCTGCTATATATAAAAGCCTGATCATTACAATTAATTATATATAACATAGCTCCCATGCATTCCACGCTTATGCAAAACAGAGAAACAACGGCAAATTAACAGAAAATTAACCAAATCTTTGACTCCTATTTTGCAAGCGCACTTTGTGCTTCCTCCTGCACACTTTCTTAACTTATTGAGGAGTGGGTACATTTAAATGTACCATTACCACTAGCCTCCTGCATTCTGGGGATCTTATTTCACAGATTTCTCCTTGTCATCTTATATGTGTACGTAAGTCTGTATATAAGGCTAAAGTGGGCAGCCTATGTATATTTTGGACTTCTGACTCTTTTTCCATCGGACAAGCTCTTGCTTTTGACCTATTTTGAGGTGACTTAATGCACCAAATTTAGTTATATCCCATCCCTACCCAAATGGAAAGTGCCTTACAACCGCCCATAACCACAGTATTTTTCTTCACCAGGGGAGGCTACACTCGCACTTTATCTGAATTCACTTTATGATTAGCAGAAAATCCCAGATGTGCTTTTACAAAATAAGGAAAAAAATTCTTAACTGGCCTGACACTTTCAAATTGAACACCCCCAATTCAGCTCCAAGGCGCTAGCAGGTGTATCTACAGGGAGCCCTGCTATTTGGCACAGGAATATATTTTGCAACTCCTCCAGGAAATGACAGTTCTAACCACCTAGATTTTCCGGCCTTAAAATCATGGAGCAGACCTTTTGTCTTATATACCTCCAGACACTTCTCCAAACAGAATGCAGCAAACTTGAAATAACAACATAAAAAGCCATTTAATCATTAATTATGTCTTTTCACCTATCTTCTTAAAATGACTGACACAAGCACTGCTCTTTTAGAAGAGTAGGCTCAAATAAAAATGAGACTGCCCCCTCATATCTACATTCAGTTAAAAACGAGTTGCAAGGTTTCACGCTTTGTCTGAACACCATCATTTTTGTTTATTATATTTAATTTCAAACTGTAATTTCCAAAATAGTAACTTGTGTTTAGCATGCCCTGTTGGAGACCTACTGGGGGCAAGTCCAAAATAGCTGTTTCTTCTGCATAAGGAAGCATGCTATAAAATGAGCCATTCAGGTGGAGGGTGGATTAACTTTCCTAAGGGAAGTACTAGAATCACCATCCAAAAGGAATACATTGGGACCAACTGACATCCCTGCTTGTCACCTTTATTGGTGTTGGAAAACAATGTATAATTCCACAATCTTGTATATTGGACAGATGCTGAGATGTCTGCGTATCATGTTGGATAAGACTTAAAAAACCATTAGTGACCTTTATGAATGTCGAAGTAGGACTCGGACACAGTGGGCTCGTGTTGATTGACCTATACTTTTATTGAAAGTAAAAGGGTGGGGGGCTGGGGAAACTCCTGGCTTTCCCTAAAGCTAAGAGGGCTTTCCCTACCTCAACCAAAACTAAGGAAACTGTCAGGATATCTTGTCTAAAGTAAATAGTACACCGTCACAAGTCCAAAGCCTATTTCCATCCCTCACACTATTGACTAACCTATAAAAAACAAAAGGTCTTCTAAATTCAGAAGAATAGGTTGTAGATCCAATCAAATAGTTCCAAGTAACAAAAGTTCCAAACAACAAAGGTTCCAAACCCAACGTTCTTAAATGTAAAACAAAGTTCCATTAAGATCTTAGATATTTCTCTGGTGCACAAACTTTGCAACAACCAGGGGCAACGACTCCCTTGTCCTGGTTCCTTCTCTTGGCAACTCTCTATTTATTGGACCACAACCAGGGGCAATGACTCCTTTGCCCTGGTTCCTTCTCTTGTAGGTCCCAAATCTCTGCTTCTCTCTCTTTCCGCTTGGGCCAACTTGGTTCACTTCCCTGCCAAGTATGGTCCTTAGTAAATTACTCTGAGGTTTCCCTTCTTCTCATGGGATTCTTCCCTAGACCCCTCTTTATGTTTGGGAACTGGGAGCCCTCTTCTCCCAAGTACCACCACGAGGAAGAGGACTTGTGTGTTTCTCGTGTAGTGGGTCCCAAACCCCCCTTCTTTGCATGAGGGTACTTGGAGCCCTTTCCTCCCAAGTACCGCCACAAGGAAGAGGACTCATTTTGCTTTTGTTTGGTGGGTCCCAGACCTTTAAGTTTCTCTTGTTGGGGGACAGACATGGTCCACATGCCTGCCAGGTACTGTGACTATTAAGATGCTGACTGCACCGTCTTATTTTCCCACCAGCCAGCCTGAGTGCTACCCCTTTGTAGTGGCTCTGGTCTGCCCGGGAACACTGTAGTGTCAATCTTTCCCAGGGCAGGGTGGTCTTCCTTTCACACGCTTCCCTGTCTGCAGGAACACCAGGTTCCTCTCTGTCAGCTCGCCTTCTGGTCCTTCCACTGTGGACTGGCCCCTGTCCTTCCAACTCCCCTCTTGGCATCCTGCTGTGCATCCTTGCACCTTCCTGCACCGTGCTGGCTCCTGCAGCTCCTTCATGGAGGACTAGACAACTTCTTCCTGAGTCCCTCTTCCTTTTCTACTCTGCATTGGCCAATGAGCAACCAGCAACACCTAAACTGCTCATTGTGGTTCTTAGGAGAACTCTTCATGCCTCCGCTCCTCCTCTTCATCCCAGTACTTATTCCAAGTTGTCTAGAATGCTCATGTTGGTTATGCGGTACACTCTACATTCCCCCATGCATCTTCTTTGTCTCAGTGGTTGTCAATAGCATATCTTTCAACTCTTCCCCATTCTTCCTCGTCTCAGTATTTCTACCCTTGATCTCCCTTGGGTCGGTTGTGCTCTTCATAGTCCCAGTACTTATCTAGGGAAATGGCAGGGCGACTATAGCTCATGAGTCTATTAGGGAAGGGGTTGTTCTTTGGGTTATAGGAAGGGAGGTTCTAGGGTCCGGTGTTTGGCAAGGATATTGCGTTCTCAGGATAGGGCCGTTCCTAGTCACATGAGGGGTTTCCTCTCCTATGTGATCCTCTCCCTGTGCACCACCCTCAGGGGAACTATTGTACCAAGGACGTATCGCCCTGGCCCCATGGGAATGGTCTCCCCCATAGGGGAGAAGGGACAGCATCCACAGATTTGTCACAGACTCCAATAAAATGTAAATTACACCACATTAGGTTTCTATCAATCAAATACCGACGAAATCCACCCTGGAGTGCTACGGACCCCATAATTGGGGACTAACACCGCCAAACCACCACTTGTAATCTGGCAGTGATACCAGTGGACCAAGTGGCAGTAACGGTGCCGTTGAAATGCCACCAAACTCGTAATGAGCCCCAATGTCCAGTAAGGGAATTGGCCTATAACCGTGAGGGGCTGGTGGTCCAAGAAATACTTGTCTAAGGGGATGGCATAATGCCTGTCTTGGCAACAGCAATAAACATAAAACGATTTGGTGTCCTTCAAAAAAGCTCCCATTGTTTTTCAAATTCTTTTTTTGTCTAAAGGCAATTTTATATGCCATTTTGAAACTATAAATCTGACCAGCAGTGTACACACCCCTCATTAAATCATGGTTCAGTTTTCTTTTCGAGATTCTACATTCTGCATCGAACCATGGTGCATCCCTTTCTATAACCTGGAACTCCTGAACTTGGGGGCACGGTTTGCCAATAGCTCTGTCCTCAATAGTTTCTCCTAAAGACTCAAACAAACTGACGCTTTCCTTTGTGGCATCTGAACTGTTCAACAGTTTTAAGAGAATATCTTAATTTCTTGTGAATTAGTAATTCTTTACAATGCCTCCTTTACAAGCGTAGGCATCGCCAACCAGCCTCTCTGGCTGTCAGATATCTTCTTCGTGGTGCCTACCCCGGCCATTGAAAAATGTACTCAAGAGGATTCTGTTTACTCTTTGATCAATAAGAAATGTAACATTTCATAACATTCCTGAAGAAAAAAACCATCCACAATACAGTCATCAATAACTGAGGAACAGTATTGCCGATCTTGCATGCTTAGGAATGCACCATTTGCCATTAAAGATTCCATAAAATCCAAGGCTGAATCTCAGTAGACCTGAGAAATCAGTGCTTTGTTTGTGGCCATTTTTACCGTCCATACATTTGCAATAATATTTTGTCCGGGAACCTCGAACCCTGGTAATGTTTATTTACTCCTACTTTATTTATTAACAGCTGGACTGGTCCTACATGTCTAAAAATGTACTACTGACCACTCAGTTTCCTCAACATTTCTTGTAAAAAACCACTTAACGTCAAATGAAGTTAAAGGCCTTGCACATTTCCTTGACTAGAATAACACGTGGTCTATATAACTATTAAGTACTGCAAATTAAATGTTCTATACGCAGTTTTAACTTTGTTACATTTCTAATTTGTGTTGCAATCATTTGCCCGCCAACTGTGCGCCGATATGTTCGGTCGAAAAATTGATGTTGCTCACCATTTAATTTGATATGCCAATTTTGCTCATTGCGCACAAAAGGTTGGGGACCCCTGCCCTACATAGTGTAACCAATGTAGGCATTTGTTCCAGAGAGCATCCTTTGATTCTCTTCTACCAGCAGGCAGGGTTGGTACACCATGGAGGAACATAATGGTTCTTCTAGGGCCTTTATATACATTATGACTTGGTAAGGGCCTCCCAGAGCCGGGATTATGTGTTGGTTGACCTCCCCACAAAATGTGTATAGCCCAAGGTCTTTGGGGCAGGGTTCTCCTTGGGTAAGAGCTCAGTCCCCGGGGTGTGGTCCATAGGAAGCTCTCTCAGTACTTTTGGGACTGGAGTTTGGGCAGCCTCTGATTCTTTAAACCATGAGTGTTCGGGTCACCAACGGAAATGGAAAGACCGGAACACCGGGGAAGTGATCCTGCACCATCAGTTAGCCCCAAAGGCCCAGACCCATCCCCAAGTAAATCAAATCCAACCCTACGCGGCCCTGTTTCCACCCTAGCCTCTGTCAAGCTCCCAAAAAGAGTTGCCAATACATTTTTAATGACAGCCAATTCTAAAAGAAAATGATCATAGCAACAACCTGGGTCCGCAGTTGGGTTTTTGGGTGATGAGGCTGGCAGAGACCGATACCCTTGCATAGGAGACTTGGGGGCCCTGAGTGGGTTAAGCGTAAAAAAGAGCTAACCCCTGAAGGTACAGCTGACTGAACTTGCTCCAAGTACTGCAGGGGGGGTGCAGAGAGTGCTTCCCCTCACAGGGTCCTTCATGGCCGGGGTCCATTGAGTCCAGTGCCGAGTAGGTAGGGAGCGATGGAGGGTAAGCTACCTCAACGGCCAGGGAGCAGGAGACTCCTGCGGGGCAGAGGGTACCAGAGGCGGGCCTAAGGAGCGGATCAGGAGATGTTAGGGCCACCACCGGTAGAGCCGATGATAGACAGCCCCCAATGAGCTTAGCTTTCTTCTCACATCCAATACCCAGTGTATTGACGAAGACAGCAGTGGAAGTACAGTCAAAGCCTCCTCCAGGGGTTAACAGATTGACATTAGCCATTTGATCAGCTGTAGTGTTGGTAAATTAATAATTCCGAACATGATTTTGAGTGGACCCAGGTCGGAGGAGAATCTCCCCCTTAAGGCTTTGGTTAAGGGTACTTGGATGCTCAGAGCCGGGCACGCCGACATTACCCCCCAAGCTTGTTATAGTCAGTAGTAACAGTTGTGGGGACAGATACATTGCCTGCACATGCAGCCACTGGGTGGACTCAAGTTCCCAGACGATCTCCTGTTGTTTTGCAGGTATGCCCCCCATCCCTGTTCTTCGACCCACTCTGAATCTGCGGTCCACTTTAGATATGGGGGGGTTAATAGATTTGACATAAGGGCCGATTTGGAGAGGAAGTGCGGGGGGAAGGGGGAGAGGTCCTGCACCTCTGCAGTACCAGCCATTCCTTGATACAGTCCCCAGGCAAATCAAGTATCTGGTATGAGGGAGATCAGCAACTCTCACCTTGCCAAGTCCAAGTCTGCTGGTCCGCTGGGAAGTCTGTAAAATGCTGCAGCCTTTCCTTTAGGGCTCCACCAACAGTAGGGTGCGAACACTCAGGCGGGAGCAAACACCCGCGCTCTTAACCCCCACGGGGAGATGCTGGAAGACTTATGAGGAGGTGGCGTGGCCTCCCCTCCAGGCTACGGTGGCCCTCCTGGGCAGAGAAAATCGTGGCAAACACCCGTGCCCTTAACCTCTGTGGGCTTCAGGCCCTGTGGGTGTTATGTTCCGCCCTGCGTCCCGCTACGCGATGACGCAGGGCGTGCTAAATAAAAGCCCCGCCCCCGCGCTCGGGAGGCAGTTCCGGGGCAGACCATCCACCAGTGTGCGTGTGACTTATTGGAGCTCCCGCCGGAGCCGCACCACAGGCCGTGCGGCCTTGCCTAACTCCTCCAGCCCTCGTGCGCGCACGCCGAGGGCTGGAACATAACAATGGCGACGAGGTGGAACGAGGACAAACGCGCGCTCAGCGTTCACGGCGCCTAGATGGCCTGCAGCCATTGCGGCCATATTTTTGGACACCCGGTGGGGGGGGGGGGATCGCACACGTGACCCACCCCACCCCAAAAAAATAAAAAATAAAAAATATATATATATATTTTTTTTCTCCTTCTATCTTCTTATTGTCACTCGCCCTACAAGTGATGGCTGGGCAGTGTGGAGCCATCTGACATCTGGCCTCCCACACCAGGGGCCCCAACACAACGTGGTATCGGAACCACATGGGAAAACCAGCACCTGAATTCTCCGCCACAGCGTTTGGACACCACAGCAACTCCAGGGAAGGCCCAACTTCACCGCGCTAGTGGTTGCCTGAAGAGATCACGCCAGCACTGCACAGGTACACGACGACATGGCAGCCGGCACATCCACCCCTGGGCCCACCACGCCGTCCAGAATTGCGGCAAACCTATTGCTGACGTCCCCACAGCCTCGCACACAAGGAGGCTCATGGACACTGGTCCAGCCTTTTGACCCCTTTACCGACCCATCTTCGAGTGGACCCAGATGTCAGCTGTGGATCCAGAAATTCGAGATGGCGATGGAGTGCAAAGATGTGGCGTCGGCCAGGAAGATGAAGGCGCACCTACTACTCAGTGTGGGTGACGAGGTACTGCGCATTTTCAACTCCTTGGATGTGGCGGATGGCCAAGATGCGTACCAAAGCACAAAAGATGCCCTCACAGCTCATTTTCTCCCCCAACTGAACCCGGACTATGAGACTTTCATTTTCTGCACCACCATACAGGCAGCAGACGAGACCCTGGATGCCCTCCACACTCGGTTAAGAAAATTGGCCATGTCCTGCGAGTTCACCAATGTTGAGAGGGAGATCAGGAGGCAGATCATTAACGGCGTACACTCAGAAAAACTAAGGCGCCTAATACTCAGCGAGAGATGCATCCCCCTGCAGCGAATCCTTGAATTAGGACGACAAAGGGAACTAGCCCACACCAGAGCGGCCAACATGGAGGCCACTCTGCACAGACTGCAACCTGTCCTCAACACAGACATGGTCGCCCAGATCACCAACAAACAATCCTCGAGGGATGAATACAGTGGGGGCAATGGCCAGAACAGGTGGCAACCGCGCATTCCTGGGGCCACAGAGTGTGGCTGGTGTGGTGGCCCACGACATGGCCGCCGCAACTGCCCTGCGCAAGGCACCACCTGCGGCGCCTGCGGCAGGAAGGATCATTATGCGAAGGTGTGCAGATCGGGCGCCTCCATGCAGCCCCCACAGAACATTTCAGACAAAAACGCGACCAAGAAAAAGAAGCAAGCCAGTGCAAGGAGGGTCGCAGTGGCCAACTCTTCCACAGAGGAAGAAGGGGATGATATCTCAACAGGGCAGCAGGATCCCGGCAAGGACAACGAGAGGAAAGGAAGAAAGATATACCTGGTGTCCGCATTAAGCCAAGGTCAAGAACCACAAAGAAAATCTGTCCGAAGGCGCAAGTGCATGGTCACTGTCCAAGACCAGCGCATTCTCATGACCATTGACACCGGCGCTTCGGTGAATTTGATGCCCACAAGCATATTCCAGACTCTAAAGCCTCAACCAGTCCTGAAAAGCACAGACACGCTGTTGTATGCCTACGGCAGCCGGAAACCCCTACCAGTCATAGGCAGGTTTCCGCATCACGCTGGAGCGCGGCGAAAACAGACTGTGGTCGAAAGTCTGTCGTGAAGGCAGGAATCGAAAGCCTCCTGAGTGGAGACGCCGCAGAAGATCTGGGAGTGGTCAAATTCATCTGCCACATTGATGAGGCCAAAGAGGTGGAGAGAATGCTAAGTCAATACCCTAAGCTGCAAGATGGAATAGGCTGCTTGAAGGGCAAAACCATCCGGCTGCACATTGACGAAACAGTACAGCCGAAGGCCGTACAGCATCGGAGGACACCTTTCCACATGAGAGAACAAGTGGAGCAGGAACTCAAGGCTCTGGAGGAAGCTGGCATCATAGAGGCGGTGACAGGGCCCACACCATGGGTCTCCCCGATGGTCGTCACGCGAAAGCCTAAACAGCCCGGAAAGGTCCGGATTTGCATTGATATGCGTCTACCTAACACTGCCATCAAACGAGAACGCCACATCACCCCAACAATCGACGAAATCGTGGCAGACCTCACAGGGTCTTGTGTTTTCTCGAAAGTTGACCTGAAAGCGGGGTATCATCAACTCAAACTTCCCAGAGATTTGCGCTAAATCACAACATTCTCGACGCATTTGGGGTTAAGGAGATACAAACGCCTGAGCTTCTGGATCTCGTCTGCTGCTTAAGTGTTCCAGCAAGCTATCCAGGAGGTCATCAGGGGCATCCCTGGGGTCCTCAACGTGAGTGACGACATTCTGATTCACGCCCGACAAGAAGGAGCACCTCAAGAGGCTTCATACCCTACTGGGCAGACTACAAGAGGCTGGACTGACCATACACAGGGAGAAGTGCGAGTTCCTCAGATCGGAAATCACTTTTTTTGGCTACAAGTTTGGCAGCACGGGCATCTCCCCTGATCCCCAGAAGATCGCAGACATCCAGGCGGCAAGCCCACCGATGACCCCCACAGAAGTACGCAGTTTCCTAGGGATGGCAACCTACTGCGGGAGGTTCATTCGAAACCTGGCCACCCTATCTGAGCCACTACGGGAACTGACGAAAACAAACATCAAGTGGGACTGGGGGCAGAAGTGCCAAGACTCGTTTGAAAGTATTAAAGAATCCTTGTCCGTCGACATCAAGATGGCGTATTATAACACCGAACTTCCCTCAGAACTGTTCGTGGATGCAAGCCCCGTTGGGCTCGGTGCCATCCTAATGCAGGTGACGAGAGAAGGGGAGAAAAGACCAATAGCATACGCCTCGAGAGCCCTCACGGAAACCGAACAGAGGTACTCCCACATTGAGAAAGAGGCCATCACAGTGCTGTGGGGGTGCAGGCATTTTCATGTGTACCTATATGGGCGGCGATTCACGGCAGTCACCGACCACAAACCCCTACTACCCATCTTCATGGGAACGTCATCACACCCTCCGGTACGGATCACCAAATGGCTACTACATCTCCAGCAATACGACTTTGATCTCATCTACCAACCAGGCAGTGGAAACCCTGCGGACTTCCTCTCGAGGCACCCGCGAGCGGCAACCCAACAAGAGATCCAAGTGGCCGAAGAGACAGAGGAACATATATGCCAAGTGGTTCGCGCAATGAGACCAAAGGCGGTGAGCATCGAAGACATCGAGGCAGAAACCAACAAGGATCCCTGCTGCAATCTAGTGAAAGATGCCATAATCTCAGGGGACTGGAAAACCTTCATGAGACACACACACAACAGAACAGCGGAGGCAAAAGGATTTCTGTCCGGCAAGACTTGTCAATCACAGAAGGCGGAGTGATACTAAGGGGTAACCGCATCGTAATCCCTCTCAGAATACAAGACATGATAGTGGCCCTAGCGCATGAAGGACACCAAGGGCTGGCAAGGACAAAGGCCCGCATACGGCACAGGGAATGATTTCCCCAGATCGAGGAACGGGTCGAGACACTCATCAGTATGTGCCTAGCCTGTCAGATAACAGGAGCCCCGCCAGAACCAGAACCAATTCTATCGGCGGCACGCGGCCGCTCTCGGTGGGAGGCCATCAGTATTGACTTCTACAAGCTACGGGAAGGCCTCCACCTCTTGGTAGCCGTTGATGACCACTCCCGATATCCGGAAGTTGAAATAGTCGAATCCACAGCAGCGGAAGTGGTCATTCCAGCCATAGAAAAAATGTTTGCAACTCACGGACTACCAACCTCCATCAAAAGTGACAATGGGCCACCGTTCACCGGGAGGAATTCAAAAACTATCTGCAGGACCTTAATATAAAGTATCACCACATCATGCCGAGGTGGCCCCAGGCCAACGGGGACGCCGAACGCTTCATGAGAACCATTAACAAGGGTATCCAAGGCGAACGCCAGCCTATGGAAGGTCGACCTCTACCGATTCCTCAGGTTACCCCCCACAGCACAACCAGCATACCGCCGGCGGATCTCATGTTCGGCACCGTCATCCGATCCTCGATTCCACATCATCCAAGCAGGACCCCGGACGAGGTCAATGAAGGACGCACGGAAATGAGGAGGAGGAGTGCCAATGCCCACATGAGTGGCAAGAGGAGAGCGAGGCAGTCCGATCACCAGGTGGGGGACCAAGTCGTCATGCTACGAAACCCCACCAAATCAAAGCTCGACACCAGATACGAGGAACTGCCATGGACCGTCAGCGATCGGCACGGAACCATGGTGACTGTGACCCGAGGACACCGTCAAGTGACGAGGAACTCGTTGTGGTTCAAGGCGGTGCCTCGCAACCTGTGGACTGACAGTGAGTGCCATCTGGAAGAGGAGGACGCTCAGCCCAGCGAAGACGAGCCCAGGTCCATCCCGGATGAGACAGGAGCGGCGGATGGAATCTGGGAACCGCTGGAGGCCCACGGCCTCGAGGACTTGACCAGTGAAGGTGAGCCAGATCAGGAGCCAGGGGGTTTCAGGCCCCGAGAAGGGCGGTACGGTCTGAGAGCGGCCACGAGACCGCCGGCCAAGTTAAATGACTATGTGTGGTAGTGTGAGGTACCTGGACCACGGACATTATGGCCGGGCACTTATTGGTTAGGAGCGTGAGCAGATGTTTGCACTCACAGTTGATACAAGTTAGTGTTATGTTTGTTTGTTTTATAATAAAGGAGGAATGTTATGTTCCGCCCTGCGTCCCGCTACGCGGTGACGCAGGGCGCACTAAATAAAAGCCCCGCCCCCGCGCTCGGGAGGCAGTTCCGGGGCAGACCATCCACCCGTGTCCGTGTGACTTATTGGAGCTCCCGCCGGAGCCGCGCCACAGGCCGTACGGCCTTGCCTAACTCCTCCAGCCCTCGTGCGCGCACGCTGAGGGCTGGAACATAACAGTGGGGAGATGCTAGAGGATTCATGGGGAGGGGGCGTGGCCTCCCTTCAGGCTACGGTGGCCCTCCTGGGCAGAGAAAATCACGGCAAACACCCGTGCCCTTAACCCCCGTGGGCTTCAGGCCCTGCGGGGAGATGCTGGAAGATTTATTGGGAGGGGTGGTGGCCTCCCCTCCAGGCCACGGTGGCCCTCCTGGGTGCAGAAAATCGTGGCAAACACCTGCACCCTTAACCACCGCTGGCTTGAGGCCCTGCAGAGAGATGCTGGAAGATTTATGGGGAGGGGGCGTGGCCTCCCCTCCAGGCTACGGTGGCCCTCCTGGGCAGAGAAAATTACGGCAAACACCTGCACCCTTAACCCCCTTCATTTTTCTCCTGTTTATAAAAAATGGCTAAAAGTGCACACAAAAATATATAAATCCTTAGATATATTTGTGGGCCGACCTTACTATGGGTTGTGTACTTTTCAGGCCATCGTTTATAAAGCAGAGCATTGTTGAAAGTTAAACAGGGGGGTGAGGAGAGGAGATGAGAGTGCAAATGAGTCGTGACTATTTGCCCAGGATGTCATGTGGCAAGGGAGTTTACAATCCTAGAGATTGGAGCAGTTATTTTCCCTGATTGTGGCCACGTGCTGCTTTTCAGGGCACACGGAAAGGATCCATGTGGGTGGACAGTGCTGCTTTTTTCCAGAGGGCAGACACAGCACCCCTTGGGTGTTTTTGAGGCCGGCAATCTGTCAAGTGCTTGGCTACCAGGATTTCACCTAGGTTGCACGTTGCCAGTGTTGCCTGAAGAGCTGGGGGACACCTATGGCCAATAAAGCTCTTGTTTCTACCATACCTTCTGAGCCTTTCTTTACAGCACAGGGCCACTGCAGCTGAGTCACATGAAAGGAAATGGTGGGTTTTTCTGACATGTAGGATTATTCAGGAGACATGAGGCAGGCTCGAGTTGCTGAGCCCGCTTGCAATTGGACTCTAGGTCCTTGACAAGAGGCAAAATGCAGATTTGAACTAATAATCCCAATAGATGTCTTAGTGAACCTGTGTCCTTGAAGCCCAAACTGATCAAGTGTCTAAAGAATACTTTTTCACATAAAATCACTCTACATTTGGGTAATGTAAATGTTGGTGGACAAGACAGATACAGAAAACCTAAAGTTCTGAAGCACATGAAATGCAGTCAGACTTGGATTGGAGGTGTGGACTAAGAAGGGCATTCAGGTGCTAGAATAGTCATGGAACTGGGCAGATCCACGGGCCTGGTGATCTCTGTTCCATCACTTTGTGTTTATACATATAGGATTCCCTGGAAGTGAGAAAGTGGCTATTCCTGTGAATCAAAGATTAGAGATCAAACCTACCAGCATCATATTCTAAAATATCACAGAATGTCGCAACCTGTTTTAAGGCAGCATTGTTTGACCAATTTGCAAATAGTGCCCTTGGGCACGAGAGAAGTAATAAACGGACAGTAAGGATAACATGTATGGTACTTTCGAAAGAAAAAACCCGTGTTAGGAAACCAATTGATCATGGTGGGGGAGCGGTGGGGGGGAGGGGTGATGCTATACAGTGTGGCTAGTGTGGACAGGGCAATGAATATAATGAACTGCATTTTAAGTGAAGTCTGAGCATAGAATAAGATGCATTCATTAACCTCTTCAGTGCTAGATGGCTTCTCATTAAAGTGATGGGTGAATTTTTGGGTGTGAACTGCTACCAAATATGCCATAGAGTAAAGTAAGGAAGTGGACATTCACATCCTTAAGGTGTTTTATGAAAGGCCCTGTGACTTTTCAGCAGCATAGGCTAAGCAGCTACTCTGGTGGTAGCTCTATGATGTTACAGCGCCCCAAGAGTATGAGGACATGAGAGCTTACACAGGCGACAGCAGAGAGAAAGAAAGGATCAATGAGGCATTGAGGAAGCAGGATTACAATCCGCAGGCAGCTTTCTTTTCATGCTTAAGGAGGTCCTGAGTATGTTCAATAGATCTATGTGGTGCACCCTTTTCTGATCCTGTTCTTTTGCCCTCTTCTTTCAGGCAACACATGGTATCACCTGCACTCTTGTGATGTCACAATGACTTGGTCATTTCTTCATTGTGACGAGCCCCTTGTATTAAAGGCTGGTAGCCGGGGACCTGCAGCATTGGAGACCAGGACCTTGATGAGGGAGGATCGCTGCTGGAGCAGGGGGCTCCAAATAGCTAGACGCTGCACAAGGGTGCCCAGGACTTACGAGAGCCTGCAATGGGGGAGCAAAGGGAAGAAGGTGAGTAATAAACCAAATGGAACCAAGTGAAAACTGAGCTTGCCATTAAGTCCTTCAAATCAGTTGCAATGTGGAGCTTACACTCTTTCTAGAAGAAGCTTCTGGATCCATTGGAGGATTCTTTCTTTTATGATTCGATGCAATGACTGATGCACACAAGAGTAATGTGGTGATGAGTTTTGCGAAAAAGTGTCGGGAATATTGGGTGGCATGAATGTAGTGAGTGAGTTCTTAACTATGGACCTGTATAAGGTTAAAGGAACTATCTTTGCTAGGGATTGGATTGATACGAGCGATGAAACTCATAACTGTTCATTATTTGCACAGCTCAAAAAGGATCATAAGAAGCAGGGTGTGTTAGCTAATCACTTGGAAAAGTCCCAGTGTAAAGGCCAATGTATGAATTGTATGAGATGTAGGTTAAATCTTGTCCACACAAGGGAAATTCGAACAATACGAAGAATGATGCCAAAGGATCTGTCCTTTTGTAGGTTTTGCGATAATCATTTGGTACTGGAAACGAGAAAACATTTCATTATGGATTGTCCTAGCTTTAAAACGTTTGTTAACTGACTGGATTTCGTGGATTCTGATGGTTTGTGGCAATGGAATATGAATGGTTCGTGCGCGCCTCTTTCTATAGAGGATGTGAGGTTTTTGAACCCGCTGCAACTGACTTCATATTGGAATTGATTTTAGGCTTTACATGAATGACTGTGTTTTCCTCTTTATTGAATTTGCATTATTTTATGTGTTAAGATGCTTCTGGGATGTTGAATTTTGTAAAGTATGCGTAAGTTTTTCATGGGGTGTGATATATATATATATATATTAACTTTAGTAGCTAAAAAGATTTTGTACATGCATTCATAACTCCAGTGCATATTTGCTTCAATAACTTTATCAAACGACCCCTCCAGCCCCCCATACTCCCCAAACAATTACAATGTTCCTAACAATACATACAATCACCCCAGTAAATCTGGATTTTTGGGAAGTCCCCCACATGCGAGAGAGGGATCCGACCAGCTCACACCCCCTTGGACAGAGCGGGGAGCTTCCAGCAAACATCTTAAAGAGTTTCAACAGGTCTCGGTGCCAGCAGTGCAGCATCTTGAAATTATGCTCCATTTCTGCAGTGAACAGGTGCCCTTGAAACATGATTTTATATATTTCCTCTCACCGCTCCTCTGAAATCTCCTCCATCCCCATCTCATCCCAATATTTTTAAAGGTTTGTCACCCCGTCAAATCTGCTGTGTTCAATACCCTGTAGATCCTGAAGTGGATTTCCTTCCTATTGGCCGTGGCGTCTATCGCTGTCTTGAAGGGTGTAAGCAGGCGTTTTAACATGTTACCCCATTTCTGGTCTGTGAGCAGTCCTTTCAGGCATAGATACTCAAATACTGTAATGTTGTCTTGACACATGACTACCCTAATAGAGTCATAAAGTAGAAACTCCTCCCCATTAAACAGTTGCCCCGCCCTTTCCATACCGTTGTCGGACCACCCCCTGTCGTGCTAAATCTATGGGGTGGACCTGTGAGGGGTCCGAAATGGGAGACAGACAAGTAGATCGAGTTTTCTCACCAGTAGCCATTATATTAAATAATAAGGGTGAGACAAATGCCTATCTTTCGCTAGTCTAATAAGGATTTCCCTACCAGTTCGACTAACGCTAAAGGAAAATGATCTAATATCAAAAAGTATCTGTCCCTCACACTCATAAATGCAACAAAATCATACCGAGATTATATGGCTGTTTAAACTTCATAAAATACCAGTTACATTCAAACAGAAAATGTATAAACATGAATTCTTGTAACCAGGGTGGAACCCCCTTCCTCAGGATCAATTCAGGATATTTCTTTTGAAGCTTTGTTTTTATTGGCATTTGTTCAAGACAAAACAACTAAGCCACAAAGAACCAAAATAGGGAACCGATATAACAACATATTATCCCCCACCCAACCTCCCCCCAAAACACACCCCAGCCTAGGCCCTAGAGCACCACAAATGTTTATCGAACTCTTGAGACAACCATAATAAGTTATCTTAAAACCAGAGCGACCTCTCCCAACCATGCACAAGCTAACTTCGCTAGGCACCCCCATCCACCCCTCCCCCACCCAAACGAATAACTCAGTGTAAAGCTCCTCCGTTTGTTGAACTACCCTGCTTTTGGGTGTCTCTAGCAACAGTCTTTGGTAAAGACGACCTTGGTGTGTCAGCCCCCCGAAGCTTCAAAGTCCCCCATGTGTATGTGCCCCCATTTGCAATCAACCGAGAATCCAGACATTCTGCTCCCTTCCCATATAGAAGCGAAAACCAGTCCTGTGTGAATGCCTCCAGGTTATCTTTCACCATGGCTGTCAATCTGTCCATAACCATCATGGCATGCACTTTCTGTTCTCAGACCTCCTTGGATAGGAGGCTTTCATGCTTCCAACCTTGGGCGATGGCTGGGCGATGGCCAGCCGACCTGCCCTCGGCATCGCCTCCTACATTCTAGGTAGTCTATGCTCATTCCTATCTTTTGCCAGGATCCCCAGGAGCATCTGCAGAGGATCTAGCTCTAGCTGAATCCCAGTAATATCTTTCATCCAGCACAACAGTCCTTTCCAAAACACCTTAAACTTTGGGGCAGTTCAACACAAGTGTGAGAGAGAGCCCACCTCCCCGCAACCCCTGGGACAGAGAGCAGAGGCTCACTGGAACATTTTAGATGGCTTCAAGGGGTCTCTATGCCATCCCATTAACATCTTGTAGTTTTGCTCCATTGTTGAGGTAAACAGATTTTAGCCCAAATCGTCCTCTGATATTCACCCCGCCAAGGTTATCCAGTATTGCTGGAATGTTTGTCTCCCTGCCAGCGACGACGAGTTCAAAGCCTTATATAGTTTAGACAGAATGCCCTTTCTAGTGACAGCAGAGTCCAGGGTTTTTCCAAAAGCCGTTAGGTCCCTTGCCAGTGAGTTTTCCCATTTCGGGTCGGTAAGGATGCCCTTTACCCAAATGTATCTAAAGACCGAGATTGTGTCTTTTCCCAACACCTCCATGATCGAATCCAGGTCTAGGAACATCCCATTTTTAACCAATTGGCCAACCCACTCCAGGCCCATATGTGACCATATCTGTGAGCATCGTAACCCCCTAGTTCCAAAATTAAATGGAGGTTACAGACTGAGGACAATGGAGAGGGCCATGATGAGAGCACCAGGTTCAGCCCCCTGTCATGCCAGTGTGACCAGAGGACTCCCAACATAGGGTGAGATTGCAATCGCTCCGGAACAGCATTCAGTGGAGACCATTAACCATTAATGGATGGGCGGCTCGATCCTCTAGGTATGGCCCAGTAGGTTTTAGTGTCATCCCTCATATCATCTCATAGTATATGTAATTGGGTTGCTTTGTAATATAGTCTAACATCAGGGAATCTGATTCCCCCCCATCTTCTCTAGGAAGCATAAGAGTAGACATTTTCACCCTCTGGGTCTTGTTGCACCAGATTAATTTGCGGATGTTACCCAGTAAGTCCAGGAAGAGCCTCTCTACAGGCCGAGCAGGGATGGGGAGAAGAGGTAAAGCAAACAGGGAGGATGTTCATTTTGACTGAGACCATGCATCCATACCAGGTGAACACAAAGTGGGTCCACCTTTTCAAGTCCTCTTTTTAAGCTGCACTACTAAAGAGTCGTAATTCACACACACTGACCCTCCCAGATCTCTTGTAATCTGGATCCCCAGATACAGAATTTTGACGTGATCAATTTTCATCACCAGTTATCCCCTCCTTGGGTCCAATGAGAGACTTTATCTTTTGCATGGGCATGATACATGATTTTTGTACATTGACTTTGAGGCCTCATAGGCAACCATATCCCGCTATCTGTTCCATTAGTGCCAGGAGTGATTGTGGTATATTGCTGAGGTAGCACAAGATATCATCTTCAAAGAGAGACAGTTTGCATTCAATCTCCCCCTCCTATGCTCCTTGTATAATCTGGTTCTCACAAATCGCCACAGCCAGTGGTTCTATAGTCAGGGCATATAGCAGGGGGGAGAGCGGGCAACCTTGTCTCGTGCCCCTTGTCAATTTAATCACTTCAGAGAGCCCCTGTTTATTTGAACCCACGCTCTATGGCCATCATAAAGTGCCAGAACTCATTTCCGAAAGTTTGCCCCAAACCCAATCCTCTCCAATAATATCATCATGAAGGGCCTTCTCCGAGTCAAGGGATACCATACAGGCCTCCTGGACCCCTGTTTGAACACAGTGGATAAGGTTTAAGGTTTTCCTTTTATTGTCTGACCCTTGTCTCCCCCGGATGAAATCCACTTGGTTGCTGTGAACTAATGTTGCAGGAACCACCTCCAGTCTACCGCCCAAAACTTTAGCGAGAATTTTTACATCATTATTCAGGAGGGGGATGGCTCTGTAGGAAGAACACTTTGAGGGATATTTGCCTTCCTTATGAATCGCAATTATTTTTGCCATCATCATCGTGTCGGGGAGGGTCTCCCCTTCCAGGCAAGCATTAAAAACACTAGCTAGATAGGGAGCAAGGAGAGATCTGTAGAGTGCATAGAACTTCATTGTAAAGCGATCCTACCCTGGTGCTGTACCCCCCTCATAATTTTGATAGCTAGTATCACCTCCACCACTGTAATGGGAGCATCAATGTTCTCTACACTAATTTATGATAGACCTGGGAGGTGTAACCTACCCAAAAATGTATCTATTTGTTCCTCTTGGCCTTCACATTCCAATTTATACAGCTTGCCATAGTACTTTGCAATTTCCTCTGCTATGCCTATATGGTCCCATATGACGCCCCCCTCTTCTGGTAAAACATATCCTATCATCTTCCTTTTCTTTTCCTGCCTTAGTCTTCACACAAGGATCTTATCCGCCCTTTTCCTTTTCTCGTGGTACTTCCGTTTCAGAAACATGAGTTTCTTCTCGGTATCCTGGACCAAGATTGCATTTGGTTGTGCTTTGTATCGGCGGAGATCGCTCAAGATCGTGGGGGACATGTAGCTAACCTGGATATCACCCGGCTGTAACCTTTCTATCTTTCAGCAAAGTGTTGTCTGCTGTTTTGCCCTCCCTTTCTTCTTTTGAGAGCCTTTTGAGAGCCTATCCTCATTAGGACCCCCTTGATTGTGGCTTCCACAAGGATTGGAGCCCCACTTCTCCTGTATCGTTAAAGATGAAATACTCGTTGATAGCGTTCAGCAGCTCCTGAGAAACGTCCTTATCCTTCAAGAGGAAATCATTACACCTCCAGGTTCCCGTTGGGGTGGAGCATGATCTGTCTCTAAAACCACCTTCACCAAGTCAGGATCCGAACATGGGATTGGGGTGATTTGGGACTTTAGGTTCTGAACCTTAAGATGTAGGTTGACTAGAATTAAATCTATTCTGGAGTAGCAATTGTGGACTGCTGAGAAATAGGTAAGCACACTACCTCCTTCTGTTGGGGGAGAGAGAGAGTCAACGACACTGAGGGTGTTTTTGATATTTCTGAATCGTAAGGAATCTCCCTCTTTACTACCTGTTTCAGCAGACTTCCCCAACCTCTTGCGGTCCATCTCGGGGTCAAGCACCATGTTAAAGTCTCCACCTACTATTAGACAGCCCTCCACAAAGAAAATCAACTCATATCTCACCCCCTCCCAGAAGTTGCACTGACCCATGTTCGGGGCATAGATTGAACCCAGAGTAGTCCGGCACCATTAATATTCCCCTTGACAAAAACATAGTGCCTGTTCACATCTGACAAGACCTCATCCACTTGAACACCTAGGCGGGCAGAGACCAGGACAGCCACCCCCTTTTTCTTTTTTGTGTCTGAGGCCATATATATTTCCCCCAGTTCTCTAGATCTCAAATGGGGTTCCTTATCTTTCACCCAGTGGGTTTACTGCAGGCATTGCAAGTCCAATCCTACCCTCTTAAATTCTCGCAGGACCAACAACCTTTTACTTGTGGATTTAAGGCCATGTACAATGAGGGAGCTGTTAACAACATTACCCACTGCCATAGATAGCCCTTAACCCTGATATCCCAAACCTCTTCCTGCTGCAGAGATCACCCAATTGTATTACAGTAAATATTTGGTCCTGCTGAAAACACTGTGTTGACAAAGAAACCCTGACATAGAACTTACATAAACTCGCCAGTTTACAAACCCCTCCCCCGGGCATCCGATCCCGCTTAGAAACGCCGCCCGAGACAGAACTAAATCACCAGCGGCCCTCATGAATGTAGGACCCAGCACTGAGCCCGTCCCCAGCTTCAACATTACAAATCCCACCAACCCCTACCCCATTAATTTTGTGTATTATTCCGTCAAGCCCCCGTTAACGGAGCTGTGAATCTGCATCACAACTTCTCCAAAGAGACCATCCGGTCTCCCCTGAAAACTGTACCCAGCCCGGGCTGAAGCTCGCGGGGGTCTGGTTATCTGTTCCGCTTACCCCCTGGGGGAGTGTTGAGTTTTTTAAATTTGCAAGATCTTGGGATCCTGTGTCTGTCCTGGGCTCTGATCTGTGGACCCTTCTCACACAAGCTCAGGTTTCCGCTGACAGGGCACCCGGCGTCCTCTATTAGCTCTCCTGGCACCCGTTGGATAGTGTCTTCATTCACTAGTTTGGAGGAGTAGCCCTCATGCTCAAAAGAAAGTGAACCCCCAGCAGTACCCAATCCTCTTTTCGTTTAGCCATTTCATGAGAGGGCCACATTGTCTTCTTCTAGTCAATGTAAATGCTGTCAGGTCCTGGTAGATAGATTTTTTGACTGAGCCATAGCTAAGTGGGCCCAACTTCTGGGCCCTTTCCAAGATCTTTACTTTTTTAGTGTAGTAGTGAAATCTCGCTAGGACTGTTCTCAGGCCTCTAGCGCCTCCTCCAGCATGGTGAGCCCTATCAATGGTGGGTTTGTCGAGAACGTCCGAGCCGAATCGAAGCCTCAGGACCTCCATTATGAATCGCTTTGTCGTTCTCAGATTCTCCTTCCTTTTCTGGGAACCCAAAGAAATGGAGGTTGTTCCTTCACTCCCTATTTTCGAAGTCATCCATTTTCAATTGAGTATCCTTCTCCCTGTGCTCCAGTTCTGAGATCCTCATGTCCATTTGTGCTTCCATCGTGTCAAGGGACGTTTGGTTATTCTCAATGCCTTGGACCCTTTCGTCTAGCGAGTCCATCCTTTGATCCATTTTGTCTAGTCTTTTATCTAGTACCCTGCTGATTCCCTTGATCTCCTCCATTTGTTTGACAATGTCCTTTTTGGTAGGTGCTGGGTTGCCTGCCATAATTGTTTCCCGGGCTCGGATGGCGTTAACACTGTTGACTGAGTGGGGTTGAAATTGGAATTTCAGTAGAGCAGGCCTCAAGGCCATAAATGACTGTAGCTTAGATGGTAACCCCTCAGCCCGTGGCAGAGACACGTGTGCTGGCCTCCCTTGGCGATAGTCTCAATATTGCCAGAGTTAAGTTCTCTGTGCGACCCTACCCGTGGAGGTCGTACAGATTCCCATTTGTGTCCTCTCAGGCCTGAGGGCCTGAGTTTGCTCTACATACCCCTGCAGACGGGGGAGTTAATAACAGCCTTTGCCTGGCCACGTTCTGGTGTGCCTGTGCGGGCTCCCAGCTGCTCTACTCCCCCCACCGGCAGGACACCGCAATCCAGCCCTTGCTAGTCGGGGGGAGTCCCTCCACTGCAACCCTCACTGGGTCTTTTGTCCTTGCATTGCCACTATGGGCCCCCGGCACCCGTATCTGTAGTTTTGGTTGGGAGGCAGATTCACCTCGAGCAAGCACTTTCAGGCCTTCATTGGTTGATGTCCAGGATTATATCCTGACCCACCGCTCTCCTGCCCTGCAGCTAGGTCTGTGGCCACATTCCCTCCTGGGTCATAAATATGGAATACCCAATGCAGGCACTGTGACCAGCCCCCAGTCCGATCCTGTCACCCCTGTGTCTCTCTCATGCTTGAAGTCTTTGCACCCGTGTGCATATAGGCCAGGGACAAGCTTAGTGGGCTTTGCCATTCATTAGGTTGGTATGAGGACTCACCGCTCAACCTGTGGGCCCCTTGCCTCCGCTTCAGGGCATCGATGGTTGGGGCGAAGGACACCTGTCCAAGGACCAATACCTCTCAGCTCCGAGGCTTTGCCCGGGCTCCCGCTTGATCTGTGGGCTCCACTCCCCAGCTTTGGCGGGTTGTTCTGGCCACATCGTTACTGCGGGCGGCCTCCCTGATCCCTCCCCTGTGGAGGCCCTCCACGTACATGGGGTGCTGGTGGGGACCCCGGGGTACCATGAAAGCCAGGAGAGGCGGGTGTGCATTCCCAACAGGGCACCCGGGGCCTAGATTCACAGCGCCCAGTGTTCACTCCCAGACAGCCCTCACATTGATTCTCAATCACCGCCACAGGCCGAGTCCTCTGTTTCTCCTGCTGGTGCTGCCAACGCAGCTAACTCTGCCACCCGGTCTTCAGTCTGAACCAAATTTGGAGCCGTGTGCTCTGTGGACTCTTCTTGTGGGGGCAATCACTGGATCGGCACTTCAGGGGGCTAAAGGAAGGCTCAATGACCATTGACTTCCTATAGATCAGGAGCATGTGGAGTACTTAACATTCCTCCATGCGCCCCCTGGTGGTCTCTCATTTCAGGATATTTCTAACCAAAGTCCAAAATCAACAAAGGTCTTTTCAATAGCCAAGTTCCACTCCGAGTACAACACAAAGTCCTTCACTTGGCAATTTGATTGTCTTATTTCCAAACAGGATTTTTCACTCTTCAAGACAATTGTTAAAGTTTCCACAAACTTCTGTTTTACAAACCAAAAAGACTGTCTTCACATACCAGTATTCAATGTAGTTATTCTCTTTTTTGAAGACCCATCACTTATCCTCAAATCACATTTCTTCTTCATAAGCAACACAGATTTGTCAGGATGGTTTCATAACACATTAGTGGACTTGCCACTTTATTTCCACCACAACCTTCTACCACACTGCAGAACTTTAAATGTTCTTCTTCCTGGTCCACTCGCCTGTCAGGACTAACCTCTAATTGACCCTTTCCTGGTGTACTCTCCTGCCAGGATAAAACTCCTACTACTGCTGCTCCTACTACTGCTCTGTGGTGAGGTTTGGTTCAAGCTTTCCACACTTAAATCCTCAATGGGGAAAGTAAATCAAAAACTGCTTCTTGGAGAAGTCTTTTGACTTTCAACAACAACACTGGGTTTATAACTTTTTCACAAGGATACAGTACACATTGGCAATGTCTCTCACACTGATTTGTTTGCACCAGGCAATGTAGGTTACATTTCTCTCCCCCTTAATGATTTCTATAAGAGGGGCTTTTATTCTGCAATCTTTGGTTTCCTTCTACACCACCAATTAGCTGATGGTAACGTAGACTACAATGTCTCCTTTCCAGGTATCCCTCATTAGGACATTTGTATCTCCTTTCATTTGTGATTGCGTTTCTTTGGCTTAGGCAATGCTGGTTATAATCTTCTCGTATAGGTAATCTCGGTTTTTGTATCTGTAAAGAACATTCACATTGTTTGAATTGTGGCCAAATTGCTTTAATTCAACAGCTCGGTATTCAAAAGCTACTTCAAGCCAGTGGTCTATTTCGCAGTGTCCCGGGGTTACCTTGCAAAGGCAAACTCATTGGTCTTTCCTTGCGTCTCCTTTGGACCCACTGCTCCGGTTTCTTCATTCGTCAGGATTGTCCTGGCGCCTGACAGCTCCGGTAACACTCCCATTGCTTGCGCCTCCTGAAAGGGAGCTTTCTCTGCTACACACATACTCCGGTGAATGCCACCCACTGGAGCAGGAGGCCGGACCGAGAGAGCTTCCCTCTCCTTCGGGACAGCCAGTCCCAGTACATCGTCCTTCTGCGTATCCTCTCCATGCTACAGGATTCCCAACTTCTGGCATTCTCTCGACACAGCGTCCTACTTGCAACACAGCGGCGGCTCCGTCTTCTACTTCTTCCTCCGACTTCCGCTGCTCCCACTAACTCGCCATAATGGCCTGCACCTGAAAGGCCTTTCAATGTTTAACGATCCCAATCGGGTGTGGATCATTACAACCACTAGACTGCACACTACAGTTTTGTCACTCTGAACCCCTCTTTCTCGTCTCAGTACTAAGAGACTTGAAGACTATAATCTTTTTATTGATTTTAAGATTATTTAATTCACTCTGTTTTAATGATTTATAGAATGTACATTTAGGGGAAGCTTTCAAAGGAATTAATGGTTGGTTCTTGGTTTGATAATTCAAACATAATGTAGAATTATAACTATCAGAAGTAGTTGTATCAACTTCCTGACCCTTACATATACCATTCCAATGTTTACCGTAAGGGTTTTCACAACTAACATTTAGGTAATTTTGGCAGGGGAAGTGTTACTATGACAACACACCATTAGGTATTCAGGTATTAGAGAAAATTCACCCTCAGAGGAGGATGTATACTGCATCTCTCCTAGCAGAGTCATATTTCCTTGGTAGCCTTCTCCTCCCATGTGATCCACCTGGCTAATAGCACCCTCAGGGTTAGGATCAGGTAGCGGCTGCTCTCCCCTGACCACATAGCAGGAGACTTTAGGCTGGAATTCTGTGAGGACTCTATAGGAGTCATCACAGACCCCACACTGATGTCATGGGAGATGGCGACGAAGATAATTTGTCGTTAAGCTTTCCTTTCCTCCACACAGACCACAATGCCCCCAAACATGGGTGACGTCTACTGCAAGTCTCTCACCTTGGCTGGGTATGTATCCATGTGATCCAGAAACATCCAATACATTCCCAAGTCGTCCCTCATAATCATGTGTGCAAGAAGGACTCTGTTTGGGCCGCTCTATAGTACCGTAAACAATCGGCAAATCCAAACCCCCCATAATCCCTCGAGAGGGTGAGAGTGGTACCCTTAAGCCTTGGACACTTGTTTTGCCACACAAACACATTCACTGCTGCTCAGAGACTCCCCCCCCAAAAAAAACTTTCCAGGTGCCTCGTAGGCAGCGCTGTGAATAGGTATATGAGTCGAGGGAGAATATTCATTTTCACCGCTGTCATCCGGCCGTACCAAGAAAATATAACGGGGTTCCACCTGCTTAAGTCCCGCTTAATGGCCTCAAACAGAGGGTTAAACTTCACTAACAATAACACTGATAAGTCTCTTGGCAGGAAAATGAAGATATTTTCACAAATTCTTCTCTGCCTTAATGCACTGCATCTTTTTTCTGTTTTCTAGGCTGGCCCCCAGGGTGCGATTCGGCATAATGGAGGACTTGGTTATGTTAATTTTCAATCTAGAGCAGGCCCCAAATGTCACACTGAGAGATAGTAATACTGGGAGGGAGCTGTGGACATCCGTCAGATACCCCAAATTATCTGCAAAGAGTGAAAGCTCGAATTCCACTTCTCTTCGTGGTATCCCCTTAATCTCATGGTGTTCATGGATCACCATCACCAGGAGTTCCATCTTGAGTGCATACAACACTGAGGACAGAGGGCATACCTGCCTCATTTCGCTGGTTAAGCTGAATGGAGCAGAGAGAAAACCATTAACCTGAACTCATGCAAACAGTGCTTTACATAGTGCCCCTACCCATTTTCCTAAATTCTCGCCCAATCCCATCTTTTCCAAGAATCTGGCCATATACAACCACTACATCCTATCAAAGGCTTTCTCCGAGTCCAGGGAGACCAGGCATGCATTAAGATCAGACTCCTGCGTATAGTGAATGACGTTGATTGATTTTTTTAATGTTATCCGACCACTAGCTCCCTCTGACAAAACCCACCGAGTCTCTGTGTACCTGTGTCGGAAGAATTCCCGCCAATCTGTTCCCCAGAACCTTCACTAATATCTTTACATTCGTATTTAATAGGGAAATCGGGCAGTAAGAAGAATACACTGCTGGGTCTTTCCCTTCCTTGGGGATAACCACTATTATTGCGCCCATCATTGTCTCTGAGAGGTCCCCACCCACCTGGATTGCAGTAAATGCCTTAACCAAGTACTGGCTGCTGTGATAAAACTTAGCTGAAAACCTGTCATCCCCTGGTGTCGTGCCCCCCCTTAATTTTTCTTATTGTTTGTATCACTTCCTCCTCCGTTATAGGTATGTGCAATAACAAGGCTATTTCCCCCAAATCCCATGGTATAGGTAACGACTCCAGAAGTCTACTATGAGATCCATCTTCCTCATATTCAGACTTCCCCATGTTCTCTGTATCGTAATGTGCGAAACCTGCAACCGGTCCAATAGCCACCACCGTCTTATGTTTCAAACTCTATCTCAATCTCTAGGCAAGGATCTTTGTCAGCCTTGTTACCGTCTTTGTAGTATTTTTGCTTGAGAAACTGCAATTTCTTCTCCGTATCATGGAGCATCAAATACTTAAGCTTGGCCTTAGAGGTTTTAAGTTTCTTTGCTAAGCCTTGAGTCATGTATTTATTAGGGATCCCCCCATCTGCATCACTGCAATGTTTGCCCTTGGCTAGTCTTCCTGCCTGAGCTGCTCTTTTGGAACAATGGCTTAGTATGTTCCACACCCTTGAATGCTGAATCACTTGTAAAAACAAACACCCAAAGACATCCCCAACCTCCCCACTCTCCATGCCCATTTTAGGAATTATACCCCCTCCTCCCTAGCGTCCAGTCATGAGCCAATTCAGAGGTTGGCGCGCGACTGGACCACCACCAGTTCTTTAGCCATCGAGCCTCCAAATCACACTACTTCACTTCTATAGCCCCCTATTGCCCCCACCCCTGCTTTGCTCCCAATTAGTTCCCCCATATGCTCCCCTCCGGTCCCCTCAATATTCCTGAAAGACCACCAGATCCACCCTTAGTATGGCACTTGGTCCTCTATCGCAGATGCTGCACCCTACACCTCATTCATTGTAAAACTGCAAAAATTGCAACTATGTCATTGGATAAGCTGATTCACCAACTAGGTGTCATTTTCATTTCTTCCCGGAGTGTTCAGTTTCTTGAATTTCCTGGTTCCTTGGACGCATCTCCTGTCTCTCATCTTCCCTCTCTTTGCTTCCTCACAGCCCCTCCCTCCGGTTCACTGTCCTGCTCACTTGCCGGATCTGTCAGCTCAGCTGTGATCCTTCTGATGTCCTCTCCATCACCAGCTTGTACTTGTCACCTTCGAATTTAAAGGTGATAGAGAAGGGGAATCCCCAGCAGTATCTCACCCTTTTCCCTTTGAACTACTGTGTGAGGGGAACACATAGTCTATGCATTGCCAGAGTGAACGAGGAGAGATCTTGGAATATATGGTTATCATAGCGTTGTTGTGAGAGCATTGTTGTAAGTGACTCGAACCTCATTCCTAGCCTTCTCCAAGATTTTTGCTTTTTGCGTGTAATAGTGAAAGTGGGCAAGGATCGATCAGGGGCCCCTGACTCCCTCTCCAGTTCTGTGCGCCCTGTCAATGGTTGGTTTGTTAGTGCTGACAATTCAGAACAGAAGATTGACCATATCGTGAATTGCCCTAATACTGTCTCTTTCTGTCTAAGATTATTTCTCCTCTCCTTGTTTTCGAAATCATCTATTTTAAAGGCCATTTCCTCCTCCTGTCTTTCCAGTTCAGATAGTCTATTTTCCATTTGTGTTTCCAAAATGTCCTCTGATGTCTGATTTGTCTCCTGGCTCTGTATGCTGTCGTCCATCGTGTCCACACTTCTGTCCAGTTTGTCTAATCTGTGACCAATATCTGATTGGATTCCCCTAATTTCTTCAAGCAGTGCTGCAATGTCTTTCCTTATGGACATAGTTTCCTCGGTCATCTCCGCCATTGCAGGGGTGTCATCTCTGATCACCTGCAGGGACACCTCCAGATAAAGGAATCTCTGAAGAGACCGCTTCCAGCTCATCAAGGGAGGCTCAGGAACTGTATAACTCTTTCACGCCTGGGCCCTTATCCACTATAGCTAGGGGCAGTCCGAAATTTCGAGCGGGGGATGGCACAAAATTAGACCACCAGGGAGAGAAACTTGTACAACCCTCAGGTGTTGAGAGTGCCAGGGGCAACCCAGTTGCATCCGGCACTACTTAAGCTCCAGGGTCCCCGTGGGTTGGGTGGGCGAGGTTTCCCTTGCAAAGTAAGTGTGGCCATGTGGTGTCTCTCTTTGGGGTACTGCGCAGTACCCCAATTAATATACAGATTTACTAGTAGGGTGGGGTCTCCTTGTAATCTATTCCTGGCTTTGCTGGGGTTGCCTTACTGCTGTGGGGTTGCCTGAAGACCCTCCTCCAACTTCCTCTGTCTCCTGGGTTGTTACTCTGCATTCGCCCCTCTTGCTGATGCCCCCCGTTTCCCCTTATCCTGAAAGGGCAGATGCGCCAGGATTTCCCTCTGCACTGTAGGGAGAGTGCATCTCCTTGCACCCCCCTCCTTCAAATCCTTCAACAGCTGGAGCCATTGTACGAGGTTAAGATGTACTCTATCTTTCTGACTACCTCCTCAACAGCACTGCCCTGGGGGCTGGGCTCCTGGAGATGTTTATTCCTTGTCCGAGAAAGGCCACTCTGCAACTCCATCAGTCCCTTATCGGAGGACCCTCTTCCTGCGCCGGATCGGTTGTGGTCAGTTCTGGTCCTCTTCCCAAGTACCTTATCCACCCCTTCAGTGCTCCTCCCCTTGCTTGCCTACACTATGCCAAGCACTCCACAGTTTGAAGAGGGGGGAGAACCTTGCATACTCTCACTGAGATCAGAGGCAATGTGGTGGACCCTTTCCCCACAATAACGTCTGCCGGAATCTATTGTTTGCTTTCCGATTCTGAGATGCCTTCCTACCTCCTAGGCAGTTTCCGTGTCTTGCAGGGGCTCTTTAGCACTTCGCGTGGGCCACCTCCTCAGTGGAGCCCACCTGCCGAAGTTCAGCTCTTTCTCTCTCCGGTCGGGTTTGCCAGTCCTGTCAGCAGCAAGTCCTCCCCAGTTGAGACTGCAAGTGGGAGAGCTTCACGCTCCTGAGGGTTTGGCCCACTCCCTTCTACTTCTGCTGCCCCCCCACCTCTTGACTTACACAGGTATGGAGCCTCACCCAGTCTCAGAGCTTTTCGCCATACTAATGGGAAGTCACGCGGACATAACTTCCGTTCCACTGGGATGATCACCTTCAAATGTCACCTCAGCAACCACAGGGACCTTCTCGGTCATTTAGTGTTACAGTTCTGTCACTATGGTGGGGGCATAAGTGGGGACTCAGGACCCTCAAACGCCCTGCATGACAAGAGCAGCAAGACTAAGCTCCCATCATCTGTGCGCCCCCTGCTAGCCTTGTGTGATGTTTTTTAATAATTGGATTTTGTAAAGGTTGATTTTATTAACCACTAGCTGATATACTCGGCATTGCCCGGGCTTTCTTTCCCTCATAGGTGCAGGTAACTGTGCAGAATTTGGTGGAGATTGGTGAAACGGTTAGGAATTGTATAAGGAACAATGCTCTGCCAAGCCACAAACCCACAAACACATTTTTACTTTTGCTGAAATACGGGGAAAGGGGTGGGGTTTACAAATTTCATCTAGCCAGTAATGTCTGGAAGGTCCTAACACGTGACTGTGCAGAATTTGTTACAGATTGAGGAAATATTGTGGAATTGTATAGGGAACATACGCAAAGCCACAAACCCACACTCAAATTTGCACTTTTGTTAAAATCCTGGTAAAGGGGTGGGGTATCCAAATGCCATGAAGCCAGCAATGTCCGGAGGGTCCTAAGAGGTGACTGTGCAACATTTGGTGCAGATTGGTGAAACAGTGTGGGATTGTTTAGAGAACATTGGCGAAGCCACAAACCGACACCCAAATGTGCACTTTTGCTGAAATACGGGGAAAGCGGTAGGGCTTCCAGATGTGATGTAGCCAGTGATGTCTGGAGGGTCCTAACAGGCGACTGTGCAAAATTTGGTACAGATTGGTGAAACAGTGTGGAATTGTATAGGGAACATACACAAAGCCACACATGTTCACTTTTATATATATATTCAAGGAAACAACTTTAGTTGCAGGGATGCTAAGGTGAGAACTTAATGCACCAAAGCCCTGGAAATTCAGCTAAAGCCACCTAAACTTGACGCCCCCTGTTGTGCAGACTATGACCACAATGATGACATCACAGATCACATCACTAATTACATGTTGTATGGGAACACTGATAACATCACTGGCGACAATGCTAATTGCATTGTATATAACTGATTACATCAATAATGGAATTAGACATAACATCATTTATAAGTTAGCTCATGAAAACTTAGGCTGTGGACTTAGCCATGACAAAGGCTGGGGTCACTGGCCAGCACCAAAGGCCATAGCGAGTGGTCGGTTAGTGTTAAAAAATAAACAATGTGCATGGTTAAAAGCCATGCCTAGTAGTCTGTCACTGTTTTAAAATATACGGTGGGTAACGTTGGAAGCTGTAGTCAGTGGCCAGGGCTAAAGGCCATAGCTAGTGCCCATATGTCAGAATATACAGTCGGCACAGCCAAAGGCTGTGGCCACTGACTAGTATTGTGTTGAAAACCATGGCTAACGGCTGGTTAGTGTATATAATATACAGTGGGCACGGTCGAAGGCCATCACTTATTGCATTTTATTATTTTAAAATGTACAGTGGACTTGCCCAAAAGATGTACAAACTGATCAAGGTCAAGGCCATGGCTAGTGGCCCATTTATATGTTAGAATATATATTGGGCACAGTCGAAGATTGTGGCCACTGGCCAGTATTATGGTAAAGTCCAAGGCTAGTGCCTGTTCAGTGTATATAATATACAGTGAACACTGTTGAAAGCTGCATCCACTGGTAAAGGCCAACATCTATAGTTGGTAGCTTGTTAGTGTTTTAAAATATTTAGTGCACATGGGTGAAAGTTGTGACCACTGTCCATAACTGAAGGCCATGACTAGTACCCATTCATGTGCTAAAATATATTTGGCCATGCTCACTGACCATGACTGAAGGCCATGCTTAATGCCAGTTACCGTGATCTGTGATGTCATCATTGCGGTCATAGTCTGTGCAACAGGGGGTGCAAAGTTAAGGTGGCTTTAGCTGAATTTCCAGGGTTGTGTTGCTTTACGTTTTCACCTTGACATCCGTGCAACTAACGTTTTTCCTTGAATTTCAAGGGTTTTGTTATTCCTTAGATTTTTAGAACACTTCCAGACCACTAGCATGGTCTTCGGCCATGGTCAGTGGGCATGGCCTTTATCCGTGCCCACTGTCCATTCTAAAACGCTGCCAGACCACTAGCCATGGCCTTTGGATTGCAGGATTTGAGAACTCACAATGTTTTTAGGCAATGCGCAGTGAGATTACATTATTTGCCATGGAGCACATACTTTGGTTAAGCAGCGTTCTCCAAGCGGTACACTCCTTTTCGGCGCCATCATTTTGGCATGGCCCGATTTTGCATGCCCATTCCGCCACAGTGCCCATTTTGGCACGCTCTTTTAGGCATGAAAGCCATTCTGGTGCCATTAATTTGGTACAAGGGATGTTTGGATTTGGCTGGCAATGCAGCCAAGTCTAAATGCCCTCATGCTAATGCATTCCAGCCACGTCTAAATGCCCTCATGCTAAATAAGATCACAGGACTGCACTGCAACAAATCTTGCCACCTCCCACTTGCGTTGCTTTTCTTTTAATTAAATTAAATTAGTTAAATTAAAAAAAACATACAGCCTTCTACCCTGGTCTGCCAGAGTTTGAGGCTCTGTAATTAACCACTAAGCCACAATGGTTTGGTGCTTGATGGGGCATACATTTCATACTTGGCCTATAATTTAATATGTTTAACGATAAAAGGCTAGGTATGAAACCTGTGAAAATCCAAACAGTAACTTCATTGTAGCATATTGGTTAAGTGCTGTGTCTCTAACTCCTTAAAGCCAAGGTTCTCTGATAGCAGTGTTCAGCCTAAATGTGATTTATTTTTATTTCATTGTTTCTCTTTTATAAAAATGTGGCGTCTGTGTGTTATGACATATTTAAAACTAAGAAAACACACGGCATTCAGGACCATGGACTGTCTGCCATCCTTGCAGTAACTGGGACTGTCCCTGCTTAGTTATAAAGTGAGGAAGGATCCAGCCCCCTTAGGCCATGTTTCTCTAAGTGTTGTTCTAATGGAGATGGAGGGGGGGGGCATATATTAGGCAACATGGCCTTAGTGGGCTGACCCCTTCCTTACTTTGAAGCTAAGCAGGGCAGGGTTCGTCCGAGTTACTGCAGGGCTGGGGAACCCACTGTTGCTGTAAAAGTACTTATTGTATTATTTTTTATTTTTTATTATTGACTGAGAGACTTCAAATACCAGAATGCAAGTCAGCAAAAGGCAAAAAGTTGTCTCAGTGCAAAAACTACAAGGAATGACAGTAGCACAGTTTAAAAAAAGTAAATAATTCAGATGCCTCTTGCGGTTATCTGTAGTCCTTTGTAACCTCGGATATAGCCACGAATATCGGCAAAACAGGTGTAAAGAAAAATTGCTTCCCTGCCCTCCTAGGCCATCACCAAGTGCCCACTCATCTGTGCCAGCTCCCCCCACTCCCCAGATGACTTCCTCACACCCCCCCACTCCTTTTCACCCCAGATCACACGCTGCTTCTGTGACGCAGTTTGCTTTCAGATGTGAGCTATTCGCGGCTACAGCCAAGGCTACAGAAAGCTTTGTGACGAAAACTCGGTCCCTGGTCCCCCTCCAACTCCCATATTTCACTCAGTGCTTTTTAGCCATCCCCAAACCTCTACCCTGATGGCATTTGTATGTTTTCTGACCTGCAAATAGCTTTTTACTGTGTTTCATTTGCCCATAACCTCAGCTTTAGCTGCGAATTTCTGTCGCATCGAGAGAAAACCCAGTTGGCGGTCGTTTAATTTCTGAAAACCATGATCCTGCAATGCACCATGGGAGATATAACTATCATTTTTGGAGAAGGGGTCACCCCATTCTCTGTCAAATTTTAAAATAACTATGGCACGGAATAACCACAAACCATGCATGGTTTGCGAGTCAATGCTTCATGCCCAAGTTGTTTTCCGACCTGGTCCAAATCCGTCCAGAGGTTTAGGCTCTGTGCTTTGGAAAAAATTTACCTTTTTCATCTATGGGGAAATTAATGGGAAGTAGGTCGCATTTTTGGAGAAAATTAATATTTTTTACTGCTTAATAACCTTTTTATTTTTTAACATCATTTACGATACCTTGCAGTCTGGGGGAGCACGCAGAATTTTAATCACTACCGAAATTTCAGCCAAATCCGTTACTCGAATTAACAATAGAATTTTGAGGGGTTCCTATGTGTCTCTGACTCAAATGAGCATTTGCGTTGGAATGTACATGTTAAAATGACGGGGGATGAAATTGCAGGCGAACCAAGAACAGAGCGGCGACCGCCGCCCTATAATAGAAGACATACAAATAAAAATAAATGTTATAGAGAAAACCAAGGACGTGGACATTCACAGCCTTAGCAGTTGTTAAAATGTATTTGAAAGACCCTGTGACTTCTCAGTGGCATCAGGTAAGCAGCTACTCTGGTGGCAGCTCTATGATGTCACAAGGACCCAAGAGTACGAGGACATGAGAGCATACACAGGGCACACTGCAGCAGAGAGAAATGAAGCATCAATGAGACATTGAGGAAGCAGGATTACAATACACAGGCAGCTTTCTTTTCATGCTTAAGGATGTCCTGAATATGTTCAATTGATGTATGTGGTGCACCCTTTTCTGATCCTGTTCTTTTGCCCTCTTCTTTCAGGCAACACATGGTATAACCTGCACTGTTGTGATGTCACAATTCTTCATTGTGACGAGCCCCTTGTATAAAAGGCTGGTAGCCAGGGACCTGCAGCATTGGAGACCAGGACCTTGATGAGGGAGGATCGCTGCTGGAGCAGGGGGCTCCAAATAGCTAGAAGCTGCAGAGGGGTGCCCAGGATTTAAGAGAGCCTGCAATGGGGGAGCAAAGGGAAGAAGGTGAGTAATAAACCAAATGGAACTAATTAAAAACTGAACTGAAACCAAACGGAATACAAACTTGAAACCCCATTCACTTTTTCCCTGATAGCCTGATCCTCAGCCCACCCCTCAGAATCCTCCTACTTTAGGTATTCCCAAAACGTTCTTTCTAACCCAAATGTTAATCTTAAAGTTCACTTCCACCATATTTATACTACCACATTCTGAATTTTGCATCTTACTCCCGTGCTAACCCACCCCACACAAATCCTGCTAACCCCTATTTCAATCCTCAGTGAACCCTACTCAAGCCTTCTTTCTCTTATCAACCCCATCACATTTTCTCCAATCTTTCCTCACCTGTACACCAAGCCCCATCCTCCCTACTCAAAGCCCTAATGCCTACTGCCAATTCTCACCCTTTAACCTAATACATGACCCTTCCTACCATTTACTGTCTACATTCGAATCCCTAAGCACCACCCTTCCCTATCTCATACAGACCCCATCTCTAACCTTACCACAGTTTCCTTGCTACCCTTTTTCTGCACCTCATCCCACTCCCTTTCACCCACCAATCAGAATCTCCAATCTGCCTGCCTTGTTTGGCCCAACCTCCCACACCCACTCCCGTACTGTCCTACATCCCTCATCCCTGATAACCCTCATATTCACCCCTTTGCATATGCCCCATCCAACTTCCTTGCTCCTTCACACCCATCTCCCAACCCCATATATCTCCCAAACATCCAACCTCCTCTCTCCCAACCACTCACCCCCATCCTGCCTGACTAATTTCCTTTCTACCCTAACCCATATATTTCTCTCCCCACCTCAAATTGCCCCACCCAAAACACCAATCACCCACCCCATGTATCCCTTCACTCCTTGTCTGCTACTTACCCTCTTGACTTCCCTCATCCTACCCCTCTCCTTTTACACCTTTCGCTTACTTCCCTCCCCAACCACTATTCTCCCTCTTTTCCCCACCCCTACTCTCCCACATAATCACTTATCTCTCACTCTGCCCTCTCTATCTCACTCCGGCCCCTCCCTCTTTCCTCTTTCCACCACCTCACATTGAACCTCCCTAACCAGTCTTTGTATTCCTACCACTTTCCCTTTGTCTCCATCCTCTTTGAATTCATTGCCTCACCAGCCCTCTTTCTACTTCGACCACCTTCGCTTCTTCCCATCCCTCTTTCTCTCTTCCGTTCCATGTCTCCCATATCCCCAACCCCTATCACCGCATTTCTCTCCTCCCTTTGCCCTCCCTTTCCTCTTTATTGCCACACTCCCCCTCCCTCCTGCCCTCTTCCACTTCTCCAAGCAGTCCCAACTTCTTACCCTTCTGCTCTCTACTACTTCCTGTGTCCTCCACCCTTCCATCATTTCACCCCTCTATCTCCCATTAGATTTATCCATACTTCCCCATCTCTATTCACTCCTCTCCCCTCTCAAATGTGGCCATACCATTTCACCCCATCTACCACCCATCCCTCATGCCCTCATCCTTCCTCTTCTGCTATTTCATGGCCTTCTCTCTATTCGGGTGGCCAGGGCACGACCATTGCTGTTGGATCCAGACCCTGGGTGTGGACCAGTGGGGAGGATCACCCGGGTAGGGGAGTGCGGGATCATTCTCATGGGAACATGCTAGGTGGGACGCTGTATTCCAATTTTTCCAATGCACCATTACCCGATATCCCAGCAGTCTTTATGGGATGTTGTCACCAAAATCCCACCCTCTCTAGCACTTTCCCTTTACGGAAAATCACAGGGGAAAAAATCCAAATTGCCTCTAAAACCCAAAATGAATGTTACCCCTCCACAATACTACAACTCCCATAATTCCATCCCCATTTGCAATCCACAAGGACTGGGATGAGGAAGAGTAAGATGGGAGTCATGAGGATTACCCATAGAAATCAATGGGAATTGGATTCCTATGGGCAGGCTCCATGTTGTCCCGATAACAAGGTCAGGCAGAGTCGGGCAGGGAGGGACAACTATTCACACCTGACTCCAATTAACTCTAGCTGGGAGTATAAAAGTAGCAGCCAGGAACAGCATTGTAGGCGAGTTGGGGCTGCTGGAAGGTACCAGAGAGAGCCCATGTGAGCTGGAGAGACCCTGGGAGGTGAGAAGGAGAAGGAGAAACCAGCCCAAACACAGGCCCTGCTACCAGGGAGGAGATTGAAGTGTGGAGGCAAGACAAAGGGCAGCTGGGGTGGCCTGGAGGCACCAACAGTTAAACTCCTCCCCTGGGCCAGGCAGGTGAACCCAGGTCTCTGAGGGGCGGAGGGAGAGACCCTGACCTCCTACAAACATCCCCTTTTAGCTCCAGCAGCTCCCAATTACAAAGTGCCATTTTGGGGAGCAAAGGAAGTGGGAGAAAAATCAGCCAAGTTCATTCTGGGACTAGAGGTCCCACAACCTTTTTTTGTTAAAATTGTGACTTTTGCAATCAGCATCCGTTCCAGAAGAGGGAGGCCTTTGTGAACCTAGAAAGAAGTCAGAGGCCGACCGAGGGAGAACCTGGAGTAGCATTTAAGAAGGTTCTGAGCCCGACAGAAGGAGACCCAGTGGTGAAGCTATAAGATACAAATCAAACCTTCAGGGCCAGCTGCAGAGTGTTCCAGCACCACATGGGTGCTTGTGTGAAAGACTCTGGCTGATCTCCCTTTGTTTTGCATTGAAGCTACACATATTAGAAGGCCATTGGAGGGCCAGCGAAATAGGTCAAAGTGGTCATACAGAGGGTCAAGTAAAATCCCTGTACAATCAAAAGACTTTGATCCACAAACATGGTGAAAGTAAAAGGGGAAAGTGAATCCCATGAACATTACAAGTGAATGTGAAGTTGGCAAGAGTGAACACAGAAATGTGGTGCTAACGATAAGGGGTAAAGTGTAAAGTCCCAAGAAACAGTGTGTCGGCAAGGCAAGCAATGTCCACTATGAACTGTTTGAAAAGACATTGAGATGTTAGGAAGGGGACAGGAGAAGTACATAGTCCCGCTGGGAATTTCAGAATCCGAGCCTGACTGAGGGAGAATCCAAGAGACGCTGTAAGACAGGAGAAGTACACTGTCCCGCTTGTATAAGAGAAGGGTCAGCCCCAGTAGAGGGGGACCCAGGGTGACCTGTTATCACCCTGATCACTCAAACCGGAGAAAGGAAGGTTCACAGGGGTGAAGTCGTCTGCCAAAACCCAATAAGAAGAGAAACTGTTTTTGAAGGGTCAGCCGGAAAGAGGGAGACCATCACCCACCGTGAACTGCCAAAACAACTTTGTGTTTGTTTTGTTATTGGATACATCAGATCGACGGTCCTGATTGCTGCCATTGGAACTGTTAACTCGTGTTGGGAAAGCTCGAGTGTGTGCTGTGCTCCATGCTCCCATCTTGCCCCGTGTAGAAAACGTGGTGAATGGAGTCCCAGGCTACCACATCCTGACATATTATTTATGAACACTTCTTTCTTTTCCTGAATACCATCCCACACCCTTTTTATATTAGTTGTGTCATTTGGCAATATTTTTCTTAGTATAGGCCCTTATTATTTAACACGACACCACCAGGACTGCCTTATTTTTCATTTGATAGTCGCTTGTTCCCATCTTAGTTTTAGGTTTAGATTAGGCGTTTCCAACCTGCACACAGGATTCATTGTTCAATAAACACCCTTGAACTGGGATCACGTGTCTCTTACTTGTTGCCACCATGAATTCCTCACACTCCCTTCTCCCTTTCACCTCCCCACTATCTGCTTCCTCTTTATCTCTGTTTTCTCTGTTACTCCCATGCCTACCATCCTAGTGCTGTAAAGGTCCAGGTTCAACAGTGCCAAGGGGGCTGCACGTACCAGTTGCACAAGTAACGTAGTGATAGCGAAAGTGACGTGGTGGGCGACATCGGGGGTGGGAACATCATTGAATGCAGCACGGTTTGCATAAAGTGGCAGAAAAGCAGGCGCAGCTCGAGAAGTCCCATGGTGGCACTGAATGAGGGGTGGGTGCTTTGGGCGTAGTTGTATAGAGCCAGCACCGGGTCGGGGGGCAAGATATTGGAGGGGGTGTATGCAACAGGGACTTTGGAGCAATATGTGAATAGAGAAGACATTTTGTCTGTAAGCCCACGTTAGGAAAGCATTTCTCGCAGACAGCTCATAAGAAAAGAGCTGCAGGCCTCTGTGTGACAAGCAGAATGCATTTCTTGAACGATCAGCAGAAACAGTGTGCAGAAATGTTGCACGGCTGAAGTTTCCAAGCAGAACGCAGCCCCACTGAAGCCACTCTAAGAGATACTTTAAAGGCCAATGAGCTAGGTACATGGGTATACGAGGAGACTTGACAGAGAAATAGAAATTAAATATAGTTAATTAAACTCCAGCCACAGTGTTTGTATAGTTTTTCAGACTACACTTGGCAGCAAGGCGTAAAAAGTGAGCTGGGGGCCAGAGCGGTGGGGTAGGGATTATGGGGCGCGCGACGTGGAGCCAGTAAGCGGAGAGAGGATTTGGTGTCCCTAGGGCACAACATTGTACAGTGTTATCACTGATGTCTGCGGGGCACATCAGTGGTCAGACTTGGTGTGAATGTCTCGCCTCTTGCCATCTCAAGCCATTTATTTATATTAGACATTGCCAACCAATGGCAAACAAGTGTGTTTTGACTGATCAGCACAATCACGTAATTGATGGGTGGTGTGGGAAGGTTTGTGACGTCACAAGGGGTGTTAATGTGATTGTGGCCAAAGGGGGTACTGTCCAATTAGGCTCACTCAACATATATTTGGATATAGGAGACTGGCTTGGTCCCACCAATCCGCTCCAGTGACCTGCCTTAAAAATGTAACTAAAATGTTGTATGGCAATTTGGCAAATTATGTATAACATGTTCAGCTGCAGTGGGTGGCATCAACAGCTCATTTCATTCAGTTCAGTTCCACAGGATTGTCTGAACTGTGCTTCCCAGCTGTATTGAGTCTAATAAATGTGTGTTACTTCTTGCTTGGTGTATGCTCCTTTTTCAGATTGGTTTCCTGTTCCTATGGTTACTCCTACTTAGGTCCCCTGGTACACTATACTCTCCTATCCCTTCCTCGCCTCTCTTGTCTCCTCTCAGCTTTCACCTCCCTGCACCTCCCATTACCTCTCCTCTCACCTATCTCTGACCACCCCCTTCCATTCTCTGTGCCCTCTAGATTCCTTATCCTCTATGCCCCCTTCATCCTTCTCCATTCTGACATTTACATCCCTCTTCCCTGTCTCATCCTCCCTTACTTCGACTCTCCCCCACTCCTTATCCCTCCCAATCTCTTCAAATTTCCTACCTCATTACCTCATTCCTACCTCCCTCAACTCCATCTCCTCCTCTCCTTACTACCCCCTCTCCATTTCCTCAATCACTCCCATTCCCCCTCTATTTGTTCAGCATGTACCATCACACATCTCCAGTCTTCTGCTTTTCTCCCCTCTCCTTTCCCTTCTCTCTTCTCTTGTCCCAATTGTTCACCTCCTCTTTCTTCTCCCCACCCCATTTCCTTTTCTGCGACACCTTCCAATCCTATATTCATCCTTTTCCACCTCTTTCGTGCCTGCTCTACATCTCCTTTATGTGCCCCTCAAAAACACTGCTTTCTCTTTCATCCCCCATTCTCTCCTACCTTTCCTACCCCTCGTTACTCTTCACACAACTCCATGTATCCTCATCCCTCCTCTCTTTTCTCTTACCACACCTCTTTTTGTCCCCCTCCCTCTTTGCTCTTCCTTCTCCTCCTTGTCAATGTTACCTCCCACCCTACCTCATCTCTCTTCCCTGCTCCCACCACTCCCACAACTCTGTTAATTGTTTCCCCTCTTCCCTCTCTCATCTCTCTCCTCCATCTCTTTACTGCCTCTGTTACATCCCCTGCACCCCCTCATCCTCACCCCTAACCTCCCCCCTTCCTTCCCTCTCCCTTATTTGTTTCACCTATCTTCTGCTACCCTAATGTATTCTCTCTGGCCTGCTCCCTCCCGCTCTTTCCTCCCTGTCTACTGTCTCCTACTATCTCCACCTCCCTTCTTCGTTCCCCACTTCCCTCCTTTTCCTCTGCACTCCCTCTCACCTAACCTCCTCCCCTCACCCCTCTCCTCTAACTCTCTCCCCTTCAAACCTATCTCTATACTCTCCTTTCGTCTGTTTCTCTCCCCTGTTTCTGGTCTCCCCATCCCTCATCCCAGTTTTCCTTCTCTCTGCTCTCCCCTCCACCTTACCTCCCCCAGCTCCCACTCACATTCTTATATCTCATTTACCCTTCCTCTCTTGCATTTCCTCTCTCCCTCCCCCACTCAACTCCTGCTCTTATCTCCCCCTCTTCTCCCCTTCCTTTACCACTGTTTTCTCGCTCCCTGCTCTCGCTATCAATCTCTTCCTTCCTTATCTCTACTGCATCTCCCCTATGCTCATTCTCCCTTCCCTCTACCTCTTCCATCACCCTTGGTTCTCCTTTCTTCTGCACCTTCCCCTCCCTATCCCACTACTACCCCCTTCTCTTTGCTTTTAACTGTCCCCACTCTCTTCCATCATCCCTCACAGGCATGTGAAGAATAGGGACTGAGGGAAGATGAATGGAACTGGGAGGTAGGAGAATGGAGTGGAGAGTAGAGAGGGAATAGGTGAGCTGGGTAGAAGGGGATAGGTGAGCTGGGTAGAAGAGGATGCGAGAAAGCAAGAAAGGAGGGTGAGAGAGAAGGCAAGGAGGAGAGTTTATGGAAGGATATGGGATGGAAGAAAAGGGGATGTGGAGCAAGGCTCAGGGATGGCTGCACGGGAGGGGAAGGGTAGAGGGGAACAATGGGAGATTACAGAGTGGAAATATATGATGTGAAGAGAAGAAGGGGGACAGGGGCGGAGAGGAGGGGAAAAGGGGGGAATGGGAGAGGGATGGCAGAAGAGGGGGATGTGATAGGGGAGAAGGGAAAGGGGAGCATAGAAGAAGAAAGGTGAACCATGGGAGCAATGAGATATAGTGATGGATGGGATGTGGAGGCGAGCATGGAAAGTGGATGTAGCGCGAGAGATCGTGTAGAGTAGAGGGTAGAGTGGAGAGCAAGGGAAGGTAGAAGATGGAACAGAAGAGGAGGAGGAGGAGGAAGAGGAAGAGGAGGAAGAGGAGTTGAATGAGAGGGTGGGGAGGTGTTGGGAGGAGATGAACAGGAATAAAGGGGGTAAGAGATGGGCATATAGCAATATGGAAGAGAAAGGAGGGAAGGATGAGAGGTGTATGGGATAGGAGTAAGGGGATAGAAGGGGCGGGTTATGATGAGTGGAAGAGGAGGAGATGGTGGAGGCTCCAGTGGAAGAAGAGGAAGGGATTAGTGGGTGGAGTGGCAGAAGGGTGGAAAGGCAGAAGGAGGCGTGGAGTAAAGGGAAACCAAGAGGTATTCGTAACCCCCGGTCCACATGGGACCCTTTCAGGTAGGGGGTCCATACAAGTGTAGGTAGTGAAAACATGGATAGGAATGGAAGAAAAATAAGCACCAGGACACAGGAGTTTAAAAAAAAAGTATTTTGTTTAATGTGAATGTAGAGTGTATCACCACCATGGGGGACACATAGAACTCTGGGTCTTACAGCAATTGGCAGGACTCGCCTGCCAATAAGATTGGACTGAACTTCAAAAGATTTTTAAAAGGAATAAAGAAATGAACAGACCGTTGGAAGTGATAGTTGAAAGAGAGAAGATAGACAATAGATACAGAGAGAGCATATATCTTACAAAATTGAAAAGGCACATCATTTCTTTTCACTGGATCTTTCACATCATTTCCAAGATGCTAGTTTGCTAGTTTCTACTGGAAAAACTGCTAAATTATAGCTTGAAGAATTCTTTCAGAAATAAACCTAGTCCACCAAGAGGGTAGCATGGGGTACATTGCTCGTTTTGAAAGCACGATAGCTATCTATTATGTAAGAGAAAATTGCGAATAGTATTGCTTTTAATGGCAACATCGAATGTCTGTATGGTTCTCCTTGTAAAAAGTGTTGATCTTTTTATTTATGCAGGTAAAGTCTAGGGGAAAAGTTCACCCAATTATGTTTATTTACCGAGTTTAGTGGAAGACAGTTTACTGTCTGTTTTAGTGTGTTGGTTGTTGTCTGCTCCTTGTGGCTGATCTTGTCTGCATCCGCGTCACCTCTTCTTTGCCTTCAGCTTCAGGGACTGGCAGCAGGGGGCCTCTCTTTTTTACGGTTTGACGTCACTGAGGTGGAGCCAGGCTTGCCTCCCTTGGACGCGAACTGCTGTGGGTGAGATCTTCTCAACGAGGTGCAAACCCTCAAAACGAGGCTTGTGCCAGCGACGCACAGAATTCTTAATTAGCACTTTGTCGCCAGGGTATTGGTCAGGGGGCTTAAGCAGAGTGTGTGGATTGAGCTGTTCGCTGTCTTCCTCATTCTCCTTTGACCTCCCCTGCTGGTCTCAAAGCTGTTGAGAGATAAAAGTGGCACTCGCCGTCATAGCAGCCAATTACTCATGCATTCCATAACCAAGCACATCAGCATCACTGTAGGCATCAGTTTGCATTGTAGTGGGAGGAGCAAGAGGTACATGCATACACAATCCCGTCACCAGCTCGTGAGGAGTCACGTGATTGTCTGAGCCTGGCTGATTGCGTAATGCTAATAGTGCTATCGGTAGGCAATGGAGCCATCCTTTTTTTCAGGGTCATTTTTAGCTTAGCAATTCGTTCGTTGAGAAGGTGTTGAGGTGCTAACAAATCCCATTTGCCTGTCAGTGATCAACAGAAGAGAATTCATGCTTAATACCCAGTAGGATTGTGATGTGCTCAAAGACTTAATTTACAAAATGTGTCCATTGTCAGAACAAAGGATTTCACACACTCCCCATCTTGGGAAACCCTCAGATATGAAGAACGTTGCAACACATGTGGCATCAGGATGTGTGCATGGAGCGGCTTCGATCCATTGAGAGAAAGGACACACAAATACCGGCATATTCTTGTAGTTGTTACAAACTTGGAGCATATCAATATAATCGATATGCAAATGCTGGAACGTTCCAGTAGGACAGGGTATTGCTACTCTCACTGTTTTCAGCGTGTGCCCTGCTGTAAACATCTGGCAAACTATACAATTTATAATAAAAGCAGTAACGTGTTCTGTGAGATTGGGCACAAACCAGTCTTCCAATATCAGGGCTGCAAGACTCTCTCATGTTGTATGTGCTGGGTAGTGCAATTGGTTTAATGCTACTTTAAGTAATCCAAGGGGCATAACTGGTTTTCCAGTGTTGTCCTGCCACCACATTGCATCTATGGGGGCAGTGAGTACCCCCATCACTTCCACAATCCTGCTCTTCTGGTGGCGTGCATCCCTATAGTTCAGTGATCTGTGATATGGGCAAGGTGGTAAAGGCTTCTTTCATTACCATGCTGCACGTTCTTGTGTATTTAGTAGCTACTTTATCAAATTCTGATATTTCAGGAAAATATGCTGCTTTTTTGGCCTCTATGTTGGCGGTTTCGTTGTCGCAGGAAATTAAATCTGACCCCTTAGTGTGGGCTACGCCCTTCACCATGGCGATGGCTGATGGGAACTGTAGTGCATCTATGAGCTTGTCTAGTAATGGCGCATGCTATACTAGTGTGCCATCTGCGCGCAGGATGCCATGCCTCTTCCAACTTGACAGTGCTGCATGTACTGTTGAAGTCACGTATGCAGAGTCAGAATATAATGTTACTTCCTCATCCTCATGTGTTTCAAGTGCCATAATAAGCGCTACTAATTCTGCTGCTTGCGCTGGAAAATTTAAAGGCCCATCTTGCACTCACCACTACCTCAAAGTTGCTGTTCTGTCTCACTTTTACCACAGAACCGTCAATGAAAAGTACTCCCACCCCGACCCCTCCTAGGACATTTTCTCTAACGTGGGGTATATCATCATAGTATTGAGTGTATTTGGTGCAGTCATGCACATTGTCTCCTTCCTCCACGGGCTCTGCTATGAATATTTCTGGATTCACGACTCTGCATCTGACAATTTTGATTGCTGGGTTCGAGATGATCACCTCGTATCTAGAGGCTCTCTGTGTGATCAGTGTGCTTTTGAGTTTCTTAATAATGGCCAACAGGGCATGCTCCACATATAATGTGACTGAACCGCCAATTGTAATACTGGCAGACTTCTCAATTGCAAAAGATGCTGCGCCCAATGATTGTTCATGGGATCAAAGATTCTGCTGTAAAATGCTAGTGGTTTGTGACCCAGGGTTGTCTTTTATATAAGGACTGCTGTCATTACCACTTCATTTGAATGAGAGAATAGGAACATTTCTGCTCTGTAATTAGGAAATCCTAGCACGGGTGCTGTGCATATCGCCCCTTTTAATTCATTGAATACTTCTGTCATTTTACCTGTCCAGGATATGTCACTGTCATTTTTCTGAGCTTCCTTTAGTCCTTTTAAGAGTGGTCTAATGTATGTACGGTAATCAAAGACCCAGGCCCTGTAGTAGTTGCAAAGGCCTAGAAAGAATTGCATCTCCCTTACTGTTTTTGGATTGGCAATTTTCATGACTGCTTCTGCTCTCTCAGGGGTCACTTTTCTTCCTTCTTGGGATATCAACTGTCATATGTATAAGACTTCTTCCTGGCAGTATTGCAATTTCTCCTTGTCTTCTTTGTGCCCCTTCTCTGACAAGACTGTCATCAACTGTATTGAATCTTTTCTGCATTGCTCTTCTATTTCGCTGGACACCAGAATGTCATCTACACACTGGACCACTACACTGTCAAGGTACACATTCCCTAGGTCCATCTGAAGGACCCTGGTAAAAGTCGATGGGGACTCACAGTACCCTTGGTGTAAACAAGTGTGTTTCCATTTTTGATTTCTGTACGAAAACTAAGTCAAGTCTTGTGACTTCTCATGAAGGGGAATTGAAAAAAATCATTCTTTAAATGAATCACTGTAAAATATTTGACTTTGAATGGACTATTATTACACAATATTGTGTTTGTATTCGGAACCAATGGAAATTCTGCTTCATCAATATTGTTTAGGGGGCATAGGTCCAGAATAAATCTCCACGACCCCCGTTGCTTTATTCACTGGGTACAGCACTGTGTTACATGGGGACTCTGAGAGCACTAATATTCCCTGCTGTTATAAAGCAGAGATGGTATCATAAATGACCTCATCTGCTTCTTTTGACATTGGATATTGCCTCACTCGTGGTAAAATTTCTCCTGGCTTCAGCTTGATTTTAACTGCACCTCCTCCTTTCAATAGGCCAACGTCATGGACTGCTGGTCCAAAGTATATTTGGTACCTGTGCCAAATTTTCTCAGAAAAATGATGGTATTTTTTTATTAATCAATGCCATCCTCTGTGGCACGTCTCTGTTCTCAATTTTCATCCAATAAGTGAGGCTTATAAAGAATAAAACCTCATTGTCTGGACCATTGTCTCTGAAAAGTTCCTCATCTGTCAAATTAGTCTATGTCCTTCGTCAAGAGCAATCACTGCTCACCACACTTTTCCCTCCTAATCAATCCTGTCATTGATTACCCTTTCTTCTCTCACTATGATTGCTTCTAGTTCTAGTGGAAACATGTGTCCTTCTTCCTCATCCATAGGTACTACGAGTCTGAATACAAATTCTCATTCATTATTACTTTTGTTTCACCACAAAACGTGCCATAAACGTACATACGTAAACACAGACGCAATAAAACATACAATAAAATTGAGTCATATGAAGAGTAAAAATACACTATAAAATGAACGCAAGAATGCAATCAAATTGATCAACGATAAATAAGATGTACCTAAAACACCTGCTAATTGCGAGATAGATTACCCAAAAACATGGTATAATAATCACAGGTGCATTGTAAGACAACATCCCTCATGGGGATACCCACAGTTTAAGTCCAGAGGGGTTAGACCATAGGATTCAACTGGCACATAGCAGCCATTGTGTCATGATTCGTCCTCACTGGAAGTTGTGGGAACAATGGAGGAAGAGTTGAGCCATCTCGGTTTCCCCTGAAGCCAGTGCAGCATACTAGTGTTTTGGTCTGGCTTTGATGACGTGTTTAAATACGCATTGGAACTTTCACTCGGCGCGTTGCAACCCTGTTCATTCCTTCGGGTTAACACACTGCCCGAGTGTTCTGTACTCTGCCACTTTCCCTTCTTTCTTCCGTTCTTCCCCAGATTTTCCCTCTTCGCTTCCTCCTTTGCATTCAGCCTCCGAGCCACTTCTCTCGCGTGTCCCTTCACGCTTTCCCCGGGCTCAGCGGCCGCTGTGATTACCGTAGATCGGTGCCTCCTACTTTTGTTTTCTTACTCGCCCTTCATGCCCCTCCACTTACCTTCGGAATTCCTTTCCTGTCAGCCACAGCTACTCCAGTTCCTTCCAGTTGGATCTTCCGCTCCTGGTCATCCACGTTATCAGTTCCAATGCTTTCTGGGAATTGTAGTCCCTACAATCAGTAAGGAAACCAACAGAGAAAGAAGAACTCATTTACCTGGGGATTCGAAATACCACCATCAGAAGGTCATCATCAGGGTTTTTCAGCAAGGCTTTTCCATGAAGTGGGGTGGACTCACTGGGAGCCCCTACTGCTGGCTTATTGCCTATAGGCAGTGTGGGTTCCAGAAGAGCTTATCCTAAAACCTGCAGAGAAAAGACCAACAACTCCTGGTGAGAACGAAGACGCATACCTTCCGAGAGCTCATCCGACGAAGTGTCCACAGGTGAGGAGGCGGAGGAGGCGGGAGACTTTAAGGGTGAATTTCTAACTGCAGTCAAGTCTGAGACATTGTCCTTCTTCTCCATGCTTTTAAAACAGTTACCTAGACAATGGGTTGCCAGCGAATCCTTCGCTGCCGAACACATGACAATCGCAGCACTAGCATTCACAGTTCTATTCTGCTTAAACAGCGGCCTCAAACTGTTTTCTAATGTCCACATATCTTGGGCACACTAACAGAAAGTGGGCGACACTTTCAATCACATTTGGACAAAGTGGACAATTTGGCGAGTTACTCTCATTCCATTTGTTTCTCACGATCAGCAGGGGCAGAATCCCCATTCGCAATTTAGTATAGAGTGCCCTCATTACTTCGACTGCATGAGGTACATTTCAAACCCATGCCTCTCTTATAGGAGCCAATAACTAGTAAGGCTGCTGGATTGTGGCAATTACTCTTTCCCATCTTGCCACATAAGCAGATTTTATTTGATTTGTGTAGCCTGGTGGGATTAATTCTGGCTTCAGCCAATACCCAGTCAGCCCAATTAAGGTAAATTCCACTTTAACAGCTGCAAACCAGGGTATGCTACGCCCACCCTGTTGACTCAATTGGTCCTTTAGTGCATCTCTGTATCTACCCAATGCCGGGCTAGCCCACCCATGAGCCCAAAGGGAGGCTGGCTTTGCTTTGTAGATGAAACTGATACAATGCTGATTCACTTCAATAAATGTTTGGAAATGTGACCCATTAGGAGGTAGCCCCTGATTTTCTTTTTTTAAATGTCTGTTCTGCAATCTGGAGTTTTCTGCTGCTATTCATCCCCCACAATTATGCCCCATATAAAGCAGCTTGCCTTGCTCGACCCTTATACATTTCCCAGGAAACACTCACTGCTCCATCCCCATGCTCAGCTGCGAATCTTAATATTGCACCACTATATCTCACCAGTGTTACCGCTGCTCGCTCTACTTGGTCACTGTAGGAACAGTCATTTTTCACCCTTACCCTGAGGTAATCATACCACCCAACTTGCTCAATCAGCCCATCCTTCAGCTTCAAATCAAGTTTAAAACTTCTCTTTCACCTGGGTCTTTTGAATACTATTGCCTTTGTCTTTTGAGCATTGATAGCTTGGCCATCTGGCCACAAACATTTAAAAAATAGACACCTGAGTACGTAGCCAGACCGGGGTAAGGGAAAAGCAAAGCAGCACTGTCAGCAAATAACAAAATGGGGACTTTCTCACTCGCCAACGAGGGAGCATCTGTTGGCCTAGACAACAAATTGCTAATGACGCCATTGATAAAAAGACAAAACAAACTGGGGGCTAAAACACACCCCTGTGTAACACCAGTTTCAATGTTCACTCTCAGGGTTGTACGACTATCAAGGGCATATCTAACACTACACCATTCCATGAGTAAAAGATTTGGATAGCTTTTAATATTGTGATTGGCAGGCCCAGACCACAATTGTTTTCTTGGGACACTATCAAATGCTGTCCTTAGGTCAACAAAGGCAGCAAATATATTCATGTTCCGTAGGGTCACGTACTTCTCTGTGAACATATATAATCTCAAACACTGATCGATGGTGCTAATATTTTGTTGGAACCCAGCCTTCCTGTGGTTTATTGCCCCACCTCCAACAACCAAACTTCCATTTGGACAAAAACCGCCCTAGCAAACATTTTGCCCCCCGCATTCAGAAGGGAGATGGGTCTATGGGTCCAGGAGGCTGGTACATTATTTTCTGCCAGTACCACATTGAATAGTTTAAAAAAATATGGCGCTCATACCTTCATCTTATTGTAGAACAGGTCTACAGGGACCATGTCTGGCCCAGGGGCCTTACCAACCTTTTGTAACAAAAGGGCCCCCTTGATCTCTTCGAGGGTGAGGGTCAAATGGTCACTAACAGTACTGGGATTCACCAGTTGTGTATCCATTTCCCTTAAGAAGAGTGGCCTTGTTTCACAATACAACATTTGAAAGTGTGATATCCATAACTAACTCTTCCGGGATACCATCTTGAATGAGATTGTGATCATGCTGAGCCCCAGCCCCCTAGATTTCCCAAAAACGCCTCGAGTCATGCAATCTCGCTGCTGCAAGTAATGCATCCCAAAGGCTAGCTGAGTATTCAATTTTCTTGGCCTTAACGAAATCCATGTGTCGTTTTCTGGCCTCTTAGGTGGCAACAGACCCCTCTACTCGTATAGCATTTGCTTGTTTGATTAAAGTCTTTTTCACCTGACAGCATTTCCGTCGTACCATGCAGTTCTGCAAGTCACCTGTTTTTTTAACAAGGGAGAGAGGTTTGCTTAACCAGTCTCCCAGCACCATAATAAGATATTTGTGGAGGGACAATATCTCAATGCCATTTGTTTGATTAACCAGGAAAAAAGATTCAAATTGTGCCATCATATTAAAATACATTTACATTAGTTTTGTCTCCAAATCCAGGTCGCTCCACTTTATTGTGCACCTCGCTCCACCTGTGATAACAATTGGAACCTGAATTACTAACCATAGGTTCAGATGCCACCCCTGTAAAAATTCCCAGTACCGATAAAACAATTGGATGATGGTCGCTTTCTGGTCGTTCAATTACTGCACAGTCAGAAACCCACTTCCATAGTTCACCGTTCACTAGGATATAATCAATCAAGCTAGTTTTTCCATTAGTGCTAAAGGTTTTACTCGCCTGTCACCACTGAACCTCCCATTGCCTGCTCTCAAGCCTGCAGCCATTATTGAGCTGGCAGCAAATTCACTGGTCTTGTATTGCCACTTCAGGGGCTCAGTAACCAAGTAACCAATACTCCAAAGCGTATCTTCTTCATCAGCAAGGCCCATCATGATTTCTAGGGGTTCAAATTGTAGGTTAAAAGTCGCCCATTATTATAATTTTTGGCCTTCCTGGGTGATCCTCCTTTCAGGCTCTGATTCTTTCTTCCAAAAGGGAGAAGCAGCCAGACCCACTGTGGGCCTCCTGTCGAACCTTTGGCACATAGACTGAGGAAAAAAACACCAGATGAGCAAACCCCCACTCCCTTGGAGTGCAGCTATAGAAAATGTAGAATATCCGTGCTGGGTCGGGGCTAACAGTGCCCATGTCTCCTGTAAACCAATAATAATGTGATTTCGCATAAAGTGAGTCCAACCAACCTCATCCATATGCTTCAAAACCCCAGCTATGTTCCACAATAACACTTGGAAATCAGTCTGAGGGTTCACCCTACTCTCCGCGACTGAAATACCAGAGTCCCAGGGGATATCCGAGATGGTGCTCCCATCCTTCTTGGGGCTGGGTACTAGCACCTCCTGTCATTCGATCTCCCCCGTCACTGAGGTGTTCATCACTTCCACTTGATTGTCACTCGCTGCCCGGTTGTCACTTTCTTCCTGATTCCGATTTCAATTTATGAGCTCACATAACACCCCCTCCACTACACTTATTCGCATCTGGGTTGATTTAAGGCCGCCAGACTTACTAACGAGGGGGGTGAACAGTGGAGTAGGATCGAGCCTGGGGCTCAGACCAGTATGTTCTATGACACCCTTGTTGGGGCTTGTCGGGTTCCTCCTACCCCCTGGTCTATCCCCAGTACTGCCCCCCAGCCCTAACGGTTTACGTTTGGGTATCACTGTTGGAGCTGTTATATTTACGTTGATTGATATCGCCAAGTGACTTGGTGGTAAAGGTCCCTGTTCCATGGACAATAGTCCCTCCACCAGCCATGGGGATATCAATTCAACCTTAATATTATTCCTAAATGTGGTAGAGGGGAGACGTGAGCACCTGGCAATATCACTCCTGATTATTGAAAGGCACCCCCTCTTAACCAATGACAAACCTGTTTTAAAAGACTCTTGTCTGATTCCTTGTAGTTACTTGTTGTTCTTGGGACATTTACTAAGTAAAAGCGGGAGGAGCATTTCTGGGGGTGTTATGTCCACATTGCATGTGCGCATGTGCTAGCCTCGTTGTGGGGGCGCATGCGCGTAAGAAATAAAGACGGCCCGCGAGGCAGTTGCCGCCGGGACCTTGGAACAATCAGACGTGCGTGTCCAAGTCTCATTGCATGCGCATGCTTTGGTTCTAGTACAGGGCGGCCCGAGGCACGGGAAGCCCCATCACAGGGGGGTCACAGGGGTTGGAGTCTCAAAATGGGGCCCAACCTCCTGTGTCAGAAGACCCATGCCCTTAGGGGGTGGAGGTGTTTTACGCTCAAAGGCATATATCATCTCATTGACCCGAGTTGTGAGGGTAGACATACTGCGGGGCATTAGCCCCTCACCGCTGCCATCTGCATGAGTCATCCTTCTTGGTTTGGGGGCCAGACTCTTGGAACTATAACCTGACCCCAGTTCCTTTATTACATTATTTAATGCTGCGATTTCCTCAAATAATAATGTATTGTCGCGTTTTTGCATCTGGAGTTCTGCCAGAATAGATGTGCAACCCCCACACCTTTCCACAGGCCCCCATATTTGAGGAGCAGCGGTTTGCCCTCTCTCATCAGATCATTGTTGTCTGGGTCCTTCCCCTTTTCCTTCTCAGCCAATGGGGAGAGCCTATCATAAGTGGGCACCATTTTAACCTTCACTCCTTTTCCAAGCAGAATCTCTTTGATGCCTTCTTTAGTTTTAGTATTGTCAGATATTAAAGATGTATTACATTCAACAGGAACAAGATATCTGTCATGCGTGCCGGCTCCTGGAAAAATTCGCACCGTTTTAGGTGGAGCCGCCATTGAATGTCCCAACACATTGTTTCCTTGAGTGAGGTGACGGTCTAGTTTTTTTCCTTTCTGTTGCTAACGCGTGGCTGGCTGGGAGGTATTTATTTCCGGTTCTCCCAGCGAACCGCACGTTGCAACATCAGAGTCTTTGCTTCTGAACGCTCCTGTGTTTCGTTCCAGCGCTTGTTTTCTCTCTGGTGTACTTTTTCTCTGCTACTGTTTCTGGACCTTAGCCCCTCCTCTCTCACTTCCTCTCGCATACTCTTACGCCTTGCCCGCTTGCTTCCTCTCTCCTCTAGCGCTTTGGCGTACCCTGTCTTTATCTATTTCCTTTCTCCCTTTCTTTCCGCTTGGATCCTTTTTCCTCCCTCTACTATTTCTTACTGGTTAATTGACCTTCCAGTATTGCCAACGCTCTGCCTGCCTGCACCTACCTTCACGGGACGATATTTCCTGTTCAGTGGTTTACTTCCATCTCACCTGACTGCCTGGAGTTGTTTGCTCCGGAAATGACGATTCCATCATATGTACCATCCCTGTATTTGTCTCCAGATCTTTCATCACCTGTTCTTCGTGCTACTTCCAGCTACCAAGGAGGACTCAACTGGCAGTGTTTCTTTTTTAGCCTACGGCTTTTTCCCCATATTTTTCGCCCGTCGCGGTGGAGGGACCACAGGGGCTACAGCTCACCGGTGGCCACTGTGGCTTCCTATCGTGATAGGTACTCAACTCCATCTCTACATCAGTACTGAGAGCCAGCTCTCTACAACACGGATTCCAGCTCGACAGGTGAGGAGTCGGAGGAGGGTAGTTGGTCTGAAGAATTCCAGTTAGCAGTTGACAGATTGCAACGCCCACAAGACATGGGGACCCCAGAACAAGTCCAAGAACTTCTGGGAGCAGTACATACGCTTTCACAGGAGGTATTGACTTTGAAGACTGAAAATCAGGCCCTCCAACAGATGTCACAAGAGGTTCAAACCATAAAGGCAGAAAATCTAGTACTTAAACAAATGATTACTCTTCGAGAGGCTCATCCTGCACCTGAATTACCCCTGATGCCTCTTTCATTGGGTACATTTTATGGAACCTCTAAGAAGGTGAGAGAATACCTGGATGCATGTAAGGTGTACTTTACTTACAGGCCCACTTTGTATGCATCCAACCAAGCCAAAGTGGGTTTTCTCATCTCTTATATGACGGGTAATGCCTTAGCCTGGGCGACTCCCCTGGTCACTGTTGAAGATCCCGTTTTACAAGACTATGAAGGGTTCCGAGCTCTCATTCGTCAAACTTTTGAAAGATCAGAGACCTGTGAGGATTTGTTAGTCGCACATCAGGGAGCAATGGATGTGCTGTCCTATATTTCAACCTTTAAGACCTTGGCTGCTCAGGCGGGGTGGCCGGAACAATCCCAATATGCAATTTTTGGCGAGGACTTAATGAAGAAATAAAAGACGAATTGGCAAGAACCCCTAGACCATCCTCTTTTACGTATTTATTGGCTTCGGTACTCCAAATCGAACGCTGCATAGCAGAGAGAAGAAGCGAACGCAGAAGATTCAGAGGCAGATCTTCCATGGGTGGACCCATACCCAACTCCACGACACCTTCCTCACAGGTGCAGAGGGAAGAACCGCAGATCAGTACAGCTAGAGGACCGCTCTCGGCTGAGGAAAGACGCTGCCGCAGAGAAAGGGGTTTGTGCGCCTATTGTGCCTCACATAAACATTCTATTCAGAACTGTGAAGAGCTTCCGTCTCGCCGGTTGGGAAACGACAGCCCTCGGAGCTAAAAGGGACAAGCATCCTAGGGGCTACAACTAACACCAGTCCCTTTGTCTCTATGTCCATTTCACCACTCAATCAGACAGAAACAGAAGATTCCCTGCTAAGGGTAATCACAGTACATGTTAAAGGCAAACTAGATTGGATCGAAGCCTTGGCATTGTTGGACTGTGGAGCAGCGGGTAATTTTGTGGATACACACTGGGACACACAGATGGGCATTTCTAGGGTTGAAAGGCTCGAAGGTCAGAAGGTGGAAGGTGTTGATGGATCTCCCTTGTCCTCTGGGCCCATCACACATAGGACGGAAGATCTGCACTTCAAGAAATTTCGTGCTGCCCATTTTCTGATTATTCTTGGCATTACATGGCTCCGTAAGCATAATCCTCACATCGACTGGTCTCGGAACCAGTTGTCCTTTGTTTCTGGATATTGCAAGGAATATTGTCTATCCCAACCCAGTATCACCAAGGTACAGGCTGCCAACATTAACCAAAGCACAACTGTGGGGATTCATGCCTTACCCTCGGAGTATACACAATTTGAACAGGTCTTCGCAGATCAAGCACCTCTGGAACTCCCTCCACATAGACCTGAGGATTGTGCGATAGATCTAATTCCTGATGCTTTGGTGCCCTTTGGGCGGATGTTCTCTTTATCCCTAACAGAAAAGAAAGCACTCCGTACTTACTTAGACATAAATCTACAAAATTGTCTGGTCCAGCCATCAAAATCTCCCGCCGGAGCTTCTCTGTTCTTTATTCCCAAACGAGACTCTACAGAATTGAGACCATGCATAGACTACCGGGGCCTCAACTGGGTTACCATTCGAGATCGGTACCCAATGCCACTCATTACGGATATTTTGGAGGCGGTGCAGGGAGCTAACATATTCACTAAACCGGATCTTCGCAGTGCCTACCATTTGCTTCGCATTCGCAAAGGAGACGAATGGAAGAAGGTGTTCCGCACTCCATTCGGCCTCTATGAATATAGAGTTATGCCCTTTGGATTGTTCAATGCCCCAGCAATTTTCCAGAGGTTTATGGATTGAGTGTTTTCCGATTTAATGTCCATAACAGTCATCAGATATATTGATAATATCCTAATATTCTCAAAGGATCCAACTGAACATACACAACATGTCCGGGAGGTACTCAGATGCCTTCAAAAGAATCATTTTCTAGCGAAGTTGGAAAATGTGTTTTCGGAGCTACTTCCATACAGTATCTAGGTTTTGTCCTCTCTAAGGAAGGTATTGCCACCGACAAGAAGAGGACCACAGTGTCATGAACCCTCTTAGTTGGAGATGGATGCCGTTGTTACGGCTTCGCCGCCATTAACACTGCCACCACGTTTTTTTCACGTTTCTCTGTTTACGGTCTAGTGTTTTTTCCTCTGTTCTTCGTCTCGCCTATTTACTTCCTGCTACCCATGATTCCTTGCGTTGCAACCGTCTCCTTTCGTTTTCATGGTGAGACGCTTCCAGTGCTTTTCTCTCGCTCGCTCTTGTTCCCCCTTCTGGGGATTTCTCTCCCTTCTTTTCTCCTTCCTTCCCGTCTCCCTGGCGGCTCCTCTCCTCCGCCAGTTTCCCTCTGCTGCTGCGTTTTGACGCTTACCGACTACATGCCAGTGTTCTTTCCTTCCTTGTCATTTCCTCTCCGGAAGGATCTTCGATTTGTTTACCTAAAGGATCCCGAGGCAATTGAATTTCACTACCACTACAGCGACAACTACATCTCTCATCGCAATCCACGACTACAACTCAGGGGTTTTTTCTGCCTTTGGGCTTTTTCCCCTTACCCGCCTGCATACGGGAACGGAGCCAAGGTGGTAACCAATACAGAGTTCCACCACGGCTTCATTCCGTGTCAGAGCATTCACAACGAAGAGTAAAAAGGATTACCTTGCCCACAGACACGGCGTCGGAGCCTCAGACCCTGAAGACTCAGGTGAGGAGAGTGGTGCCTCGGGTGGGAAAGTGAAGCATTTGGACAATACCCTTACGGTGACTTCAAGTCATTCTCCAGATTGTGACAGTTTGCAACGCCCGAAGATACCAATGGCTACTCCAGAACAGTTGCAGGATCAAATCCAAGAACTATGGAAAGCTGTACAGTCCCTTTCTCAAGAGCTTCAGACTGTTAAGGCAGAAAATGTGGTATTAAAACAACTGGTTTTGGGCAAAGAACCTTCCCCTCCCCCAGAATTGCCACCTATGGCCCTATCTTCGGGGAAGTTCGACGGTTCTCCCAAAAAAGTTAAAGAGTTTCTGGAAGCTGCCACTATTTACTTCACTTTCCGCCCTCATATGTTTTCTTCTGATCAGGCTAAGGTTGGCTTCCTCATTTCGAATATGGTGGGCAATGCCCTTGCGTGGGCTACACCTCTTGTGACAGGAGAAGACCCGGTTCTACAGAATTACGGGAATTTTAAGGTTCTTCTCAGAGAATCCTTTGAAAGACATGAACTCACCTACACTGCTTGTGAGGATCTCCTGGATGTTAAACAGGGAGCCTCAGATCTCCTCACCTACATTACTAGATTTAAGACTCTGGCGGCAGGGGCCGGTTGGCCTGAACAGGCACAATTTGCCATTTTTCGTAGAGGTCTCAAAGAGGAGATAAAGGACGAACTAGCCCGGTCTCCCTGACCTGCCTCTTTTTCGGATCTTTTATCCTCGGTCCTACAGATTGAACATAGTCTCCATGAGAGACGTAATGAAAGAAGACGTTACAGAGAAAATCCCTCTACCATAGGGACATCATCCAACACTCTTCCTCCATCTTCTAAACAGAGTGAAGAACCTATGCAGATTGGAACCACCCGAGCACCACTCACCATGGAAGAAAGAAGAAGACGAAGAGAAAGAGGGCTTTGCGCCTACTGTGGGTCTGACAAACATCTGCTCAAGGACTGTTCCGAACTACCTCAACGGCGTTCGGGAAACGAATCACCCCGGTTTTAAAAGGGACAGAAAACCGGTGGTTATCTAAATCTTCCAGTCCCTACGTTTCTTTGGCTGTATCCACAAAGAAGACACCTGAAGATTCCAGACTCATGGTTATCAATATCAGCGTGATGATCCAAGATCAGCTCGTAGAGACTTTGGCACTCTTAGACTGCGGAGCAGCCGGTAACTTCGTTGATACCTTATGGGTTGACAAGGTGGGCCTCAAAAGGCTAGCTAGACTCGAAGACCAGAAGGTGGAGGGTGTAGATGGTACTCCCTTGTCTTCAGGACCCATAACGCAGACGACTGAGGAGCTAGAAGTCCGAATTTCCCAGCATGTGGAGAGTCTTAAATTTGACATCATTAGAGCTGCCCATTTTCCAGTTATTTTGGGAATCACTTGGCTCAGGAGACATAACCCACAAATAGATTGGGTATCTAATTTGCTACGTTTCGAGTCTGAGTTCTGCAAGAAGCATTGTATTCCGCAACAATCTTATCTACAACTGCAGGTCACCCCTGCTTCTTGTCAGGAATCCTCAACTGTCCATAATATGGCACATCTTGGTGAGGCTTTCAGAGAGGTTTTCACAGAAGTCAAGCCAGCACCTTTACCACCCCATCGTCCTGAGGACTGCTCTATTGATCTTGAGCCCAACGCACTGGTTCCGTTCGGTCGTATGTTTTCCTTGTCCAGATCCGAGAAGGAGGTCTTACGAACTTACCTGGATGTGAATCTGCACAATGGCCTCATTCAACCTTCAAAATCTCCTGCCGGAGCTCCCTTTTTCTTCATCTCCAAGAGGGATTCCAAAGAATTACGACCTTGCATTGATTATAGAGGTCTCAACAAGGTCACTGTCAGAGACCGCTATCCTATGCCACTCATCACAGACATTCTTGAGGCGGTTCAAGGTGCTCACATTTTCACTAAGCTGGATCTTCGCAATGCATACCATTTATTGCGCATTGCTAAGGGTGATGAATGGAAGACGGCTTTTCGAACACCCTTCGGATTGTTTGAATATAGAGTCATGCCCTTTGGGCTAGTTAATGCTCCCGCAGTTTTCCAAAGATTTATGGACCGCATGTTTTCGGATCTCTTATTTGTTTCAGTGATCATCTATCTAGACGATATTCTTGTATTTTCCATCAACAAGGAAGAACACGAAGAGCATGTCCGGACAGTGCTTTCTCGACTGAAGGAGAACAGTTTACTAGCCAAACCTGAAAAATGCCAGTTCGGGGTCTCGAGCATTCCCTATTTGGGGTTTATTTTGTCTGACCGGGGTATCTCCATGGACCCTCGCAAGGTGTCCGCCATTTTAGAGTGGTCTTCTCCCACCTCTGTCAAAGAGGTTCAGAGATTCTTGGGTTTAACAAACTTTTACAGAAGATTTATACCCCGGTTCTCCGAGATGGTGCTACCTATAACCACACTTCTCAAGAAATCATCTGGAACCTTTGTGTGGTCATCGACGGCAGAGTCTAGTTTCAGACATCTCAAAACTTTGTTTTGCTCAGCACCCATATTGCTCCAGGCCGATCAAACTAAACAGTTTATTGTGGAAACTGATGCCTCTTCCGCGGCCATCGGTGCTGCCTTGCTCCAGGAGTTCGAAGGTATAGAACATCCAGTCGCCTACCTCTCTCGCACTCTGACCATCAGTCAACTTCACTATACCGTCCTTGAAAAGGAGTTACTAGCTATGAAATTGGCCTGTGAGGAATGGCGACATCTGTTATTGGGTGCCAGTATTCCCTTCATCATTCGCACGGATCATAAGAATTTAAAGGTCCTACAGTCCCTCGAATGTGCCAACTCTCGCCAGGCGCGATGGGCTTATTTTTTTTCCCAATACGATTTCACCATTACCTATTTACCAGGCTCTCAGAATGTCCTAGCCGACACCTTGTCTCGCAAGGAGTTGGTTGCTGGTTCGAGCCACCTCTCAACCGAACTTATGTTTCCATCTACTCGCATAGTGGCACCTCTTCACACTTTTCTACAGGAGCTCAAAGAAGCTTCAGACTCTGAACCCTGCTTTAAAGACAAATGCTTGGCGTCTCAGTTTCATACCAAAGATGGTCTCTGGTTCTACAAGAACCGACTTTACATACCTTCAGGACATCTCCGCAAGAGGATTCCCTACTGGTGCCATGACAGCCGAGTTGCAGGACATCGAGGCCAGGCAAACACCATTGAACTCATAAAACGCTCGTTTTTCTGGCCCAATCTTCGACGAGAAGTCCAGTCATACATAAAAGCATGCCCAGTCTGCGCCATGGCAAAGAATCCAACAGGCAAACCGTTAGGTCTCCTTACTCAGCCTGACATACCACAAAGGCCATGGGGGAACTTGTCTACTGACTTCATTGTGGATTTACCTTTATCAGAGTCCTGTTCTTGTATCATGGTAACAATAGATTCATTCACCAAGATGGCCCATTTCTCTCCACTGGAGGGCTTACCTACGGCCAATCGCATGGCCGATGTTTTTGCCAGAGATATATTTCGTCTTCATGGCTTGCCCGATAAGATTACTTCGGACCGGGGTAGCCAATATATTTCTAAATTCTGGAAGGCTTTGTGTTCCCGGTTAGGTATTGACCGTGCTCTTTCATCTGGCTACCATCCCCAGACTAATGGTCAGACGGAAAGACTCAATTCCACTCTGGAACAATATCTCAGATGCTACATAAATAGACTCCAAGATAATTGGGTACAACTCCTCCCCACGGCAGAATTCACCTACAACAACTCCAAACACTCTGCCACGGGTATCTCTCCTTTTTACTGCAACTACGGACTTCATCCCAAGTCCATTTGGCCCATTGCTTCTCACACCAGTAACTCTCCTGCTGCCGAAGCTGCTTTATCGGAAATTTCTGAGGCTCACCGGACGGCCAGAGACAGTCTAGCGAGGAGCCGTAGAACCTACAAAACCCTTGCCGATCAACATCGCCGAACGGCCCCCACTTGGACTAAAGGGACGAAGGTATGCCTGTCGACCAAATATTTACCAAGGTGGATCCGGTCCTCCAAGTTGTCTCCTCGGTTCCTGGGTCCGTTTCCCATCCTAGAAAGAATCAACCCGGTGGCTTACAAGATTCAACTACCCTCCTACCTTCGCCGGGTGCACCCGGTGTTTCATACCTCCCTTCTCAAAGAATCACGAACTGAACCACATTTTAGGTCTAAACCCTTGCAAGACATTTCACCCAGAGACTCCCAGGAGGTGTATGAAGTTTCTAAAATCCGTGACTCCCGCTACTACCGGGGACGTTTACAATATCTCATTTCCTGGAAGGGGTATCCCAGGTCTGAAGATTCCTGGGAACCTGTGCATTTTGTCAAAGCGCCCCGCCTAGTAGCTAAATTTCATCAGAGCCATCCTGGTAAGCCGGGCGGGGTGGGCAGTAAGAGGGGGCATACTGTCATGAACCCTCTTAGTTGGAGATGGATGCCGTTGTTACGGCTTCGCCGCCATTAACACTGCCACCACGTTTTTTTCACGTTTCTCTGTTTACGGTCTAGTGTTTTTTCCTCTGTTCTTCGTCTCGCCTATTTACTTCCTGCTACCCATGATTCCTTGCGTTGCAACCGTCTCCTTTCGATTTCACGGTGAGACGCTTCCAGTGCTTTTCTCTCGCTCGCTCTTGTTCCCCCTTCTGGGGATTTCTCTCCCTTCTTTTCTCCTTCCTTCCCGTCTCCCTGGCGGCTCCTCTCCTCCGCCAGTTTCCCTCTGCTGCTGCGTTTTGACGCTTACCGGCTACATGCCAGTGTTCTTTCCTTCCTTGTCATTTCCTCTCCGGAAGGATCTTCGATTTGTTTACCTAAAGGATCCCGAGGCAATTGAATTTCACTACCACTACAGCGACAACTACATCTCTCATCGCAATCCACGACTACAACTCAGGGGTTTTTTCTGCCTTTGGGCTTTTTCCCCTTACCCGCCTGCATACGGGAACGGAGCCAAGGTGGTAACCAATACAGAGTTCCACCACGGCTTCATTCCGTGTCAGAGCATTCACAACGAAGAGTAAAAAGGATTACCTTGCCCACAGACACGGCGTCGGAGCCTCAGACCCTGAAGACTCAGGTGAGGAGAGTGGTGCCTCGGGTGGGAAAGTGAAGCATTTGGACAATACCCTTACGGTGACTTCAAGTCATTCTCCAGATTGTGACACACAGCTATCCTAGACTGGCCATCCCCTAAGTCTGGAAAGAAATTCAAAGGTTCCTGGGACTAGCAAATTTTTACCGCAGATTTATTCCCAACTTTTCTGAAGAAGTTCTTTCCATCACCTCCCTCCTAAAGAAGAGTTCAGGTCCTTTCAAATGGACAGAAGACGCCGAAAACAGTTTCCAGCATCTCAAAACCTTATTCTGCACAGCCCCTATACTCAAACAACCCAATCAATCCAAGCAGTTTATTCTCGAAATTGATGCCTCAGCAGCATCCATTGGAGCCGTACACCTGCAGGACGAAGATGGGATTGAACATCCAATTGTGTATCTTTTCAAGACATTGAATCCCAGTCAAAGGAATTATTCTGTATTGGAAAAAGAGCTGCTCGCTATGAAGCAAGCATGCGAAGAATGGCAACATCTTCTTCAGGGAGGAGTCCAACCTTTTGTCATTCGCACTGACCATCGCAATTTAAAAGTACTGGAAACAAACTTTCTGCTTGGATCCTTTTTCCTTCCACTATTTCTTACTGGTTAATTGACCTTCCAGTATTGCCAACGCTCTGCCTGCCTGCACCCACCTTCGCGGGACGATATTTCCTGTTCAGTGCTTTACGTCCATCTCACCTGACTGCCTGGCATTGTTTGCTCCGGAAACGACAATTCCATCATACGTACCATCCCTGTATTTGTCTCGGGATCTTTCATCACCTGTTCTTCGTGCTACTTCCAGCTACCAAGGAGGACTCAACTGGCAGTGTTTTTTTTTTTTAGTCTACGGCTTTTTCCCCATATTTTTCGGCCATCGCAGTGGAGGGGCCACAGGGGCCACAGCTCACCGGTGGCACTGTGGCTTCCTATCACGATAGGTACTCAGCTCCATCTCTACATCAGTACCGAGAGCCAGCTCTCTACAACACGGATTCCAGCTCGACAGGTGCGGAGTCGGAGGAGGGTAGTGGGTCTGAAGAATTCCAGTTAGCAGTTGACAATATCGTTTCCCTTCACTTTGGGCGGGAGTTTTAGACATTTCATATCCCGCAAGGATAAAGCCCACTCCTGCCAAATCAGTCAAAAATACTTTACTAGCACCAAGGGCTTGTTTAGCCTTTACACACACATCTGCCTGTGTAACTAGCTTCTTGTGACATGCCGGACCATTGACTTTTTTTGGTGGGTTGACATGTTAATTTGCTCCATATCCTTATTTGTCTGTGCCGCACAGTTGCTAGCAGAATGATCAATACTTTTCGGTTCAGTACTCATAGTTTGGGAATGGTTTTTGACATGCGGAAAGGAATCCAGATCAGAAAGCCGACAGGTAATCTCATTGATCATTGCATTTGCTTGATCAATAGGATCAATTGATATTGCTGCCCCTTTACTCTGCTTGGGATTCAATGGGAGATTAGTCACTTTACGCTTGGCCATAATGCCAAGAAGAATATAGACCTGACTGCCTTGTAAAAAGCTAAAACCAAGTATTAAAACAAAATACTGCAGGAATAATAATATGTTACTGGAAATAATCAAACATAGGCTATATAAATAGCTTCACAAATAGCTTCATAGCATAGCAATATACCACATATGATTAAAATGCTGAACGTCATTTTTCCAACTAATAAACGTATAAAGTGTGCAAGGTAACACTACAAAGTGCATGTGCCTGAGTTCTTGATTCCCAAATTCAGTGAGCTCTGACCAATCTGCAAATTATGCGAAATAAAGTCATTAATATAACGTCTCATGTGCCTAAAAGCAGTGACCAAAACAGATATATCATACATATGGCCAGCAAACTAAAAAGCACAATATTAAAACCATCAGAAATGTCCAAGTAAATCCTAATGTGATTCAAAACCTCAATAAAAACGAGTTACCCAAAATTAATAATAATAGATCACCAAAGTATTCATATTGTCCAAGCATGGAGAGCAGGGAACACTCTGATGCTCAGGGGGCTCCAAGAGTCCGCCCCGCCTCCTCACATACGCTTTAAATTTCTTGGCAAAGTCTTGTGACATAAACTCAGGTAAAACTTGAAGCCCGTTTATGGCAGCCTGTTAATGTCAATGGTCTGCTTCAATGTATTGCCCGAGTCACTGAGGGATCCCAGGAGGCTCTTCTACCTCGAAGAAATAACACAGTCCCAGCCAAAAACAATGCTTTTTGAAACAATTAAAAACAGAGTTATAACTCAACTCCTATGTGACTCAGGTGACTCGAGAAACCTTTTCGATAGTTGACTGGCTAACCGGTTAGCCAGCTAATTATACCAATTACGCTGGGGAATGCACACAATGGCTCTCAATTATGGATAAAATCAACATGTCATAAAACAGTCTGTGTGTCTTGACACAATCACCTGGATGCTTCCTGTCCTTCCTCTGGACTCTTTCGCGACCTTTGCGACTCTCTCTAACTCGCTATTCTCCCATCCGGCCCGACTCACTCTGCAGGGCATACCCTGGATGTTCTGATCTCCTCAGACCTTCCCCTTTCTATCCCTCTCACCACTCCTCTCTCTTGGAGTGATCACTTTCTTCTTTCCTCCCAGCTCACTCTCTCTACACCTCAGGCCAAGCCAACTCCATCCCTTCCACCCATCTTCTCTGTCATCCGACCCATGAAGCAGGTGTCAGTTGAGGCTTTCGCCCCCACTTTCTCACCCCCCTCTCTCCCTTTGGCTGACTCACACCTTGACACAGCCCTCTTGATGCTCCACTCTGCTATATCTGATACTCTCGATGTTCTTGCCCCTGTCATGGGGATCCGCCTGAAGCCCAAAGCCAAGTGCAACTCCTGGTACGACTCAGACATCGTCACCCTTAAATGCAAGTGCAAGAGAGGAAATGGCATGCTTCATGTACATCCCTGACAAACTGGCCTGCCGCCTGCTCCAAAGGCAATACCGGCTCTCTGTCCTCACCAAGTAGAGAGCTCACATATAAGCCTGCGTCTCTGCGGCATCTAACAACTCGGACGAACTCTTTAAAATCTGCAAGGAACTGGCCAATCCTGCCGCAGTCTCTACCTCACCTGTCCCCTCCCAGGCCCTGTGCACGGCACTGGCCTCTCATTTCGTCGCTAAAACTCAGGACATCCTGTCCTCACTTTCCTCCTCTCCCCTTCCTCCCTGCTCTTCCTCTGGCCCTTCCTCAGCCACCTCTCCTTCCTCCTTCTCTGCCTTTCCCCTGTTCTTCCCAGACGAGGTTTCTAGACAAGTGCAATCTATGAAAGTCTTGTCAAAACAGGTTCATCCGTATTCTTCCAAAACCATCAAGGACCACATTGAGTCCCTGGCCAACTTCTGCAACCACTCCTTTGCCACTGGAGTCTTCATGTCCCCCCTGAAGCACTCCCTTGTGCACCCTCTTCTTAAGAAACCCTCTGCCGACCCTTCCAGCCCGGCTAACTATCGCCCAATCTCCATCACGCCTTTCCTGGGCAAACTGTTGGAAAAGCTGGCTATCTCCCAGCTCAATCTTCACATTGAATGTGTTGGTTGTCTCCATGATCATCAGTCTGGCTTCAGAGCTGCCAGAAGCATGGAAACTGCTCTACTGGACATCCGTGAAGACCTGCTCTCCAACCTTGATTCCAACACCCCCTGTGTCATCTTACTTGATCTCTCTTCTGCCTTTGACACAGTCAACCATGCCATCCTTCTCAACCATCTCCGTGATAACCTGGGGATCACCAGTCAGGCCCTAGCATGGCTGACTTCTTTCCTCTTGGATCGACCCTCCCAGGTTAAACTTGGGTCCCTCCTCTCCTCTCCTCTATCTCTATCTCTAACTGTGGTGTTGCCCACTGCATTGCCGCGCTCTGTCCCAACTTCCAGTACTATGTGGATGACACTCAGATCATTTTCAGGCTACCATCAGCCACCTCTTCTCCCACTCTCATCTCTGACTGTCTGTCTGCCATCCAGGAGTGGTGTGCCGCCAATGATCTCTGCTTTAATGCCAGTAAGACTGAGATTCTCCTCATCGGCACACCCGCTCCCACCTTTCATGTCACTCAATGGCTGGCCTCTCTTGGCCCTCTTCCTGATCCCACCTGTGAGGCAAAAAACCTTGGGGCCATCTTCGACTCCTCACTCTTCTTCTCTCCTCACATCTCTGACGTCTCTAAGAAGTCATACTACCAGCTGCACCTCCTCAGAGGTATTCTTCCTTTCCTTTCTTTCCCCCAGAAGCTCACTGTCTCCAGAGCTCTGGTTCTCTCTAGGCTGGACTATTGCAACAGGCTCTTTCTAAATCTGCCTGCTTCTACTCTCCGCCCTCTGCAACTCATCCAAAACAAGACTGTGAGACTTGTCCTTGGCCTCATGCCCAGGGATCGTATCTCTCCAGGACTGAAATCTCTGCACTGGCTCCCAGTGGCTGCGAGGATTAAGTACAAAACCCTCTTCATTGTCTACAAGGCCTTCTGTAGTTTGGGGCATCAATACCTTCAACTGTCTCTTCCTAAATATCTCCCTTCTCGAGCTCTTTGCTCATCTGCCTCCAACTCCCTCAGGGTCAGTCGCTCCTCTAAGCAACGAGTTGGTGGGAAATCTCTTTCCTCAGCTGGGGCCTCCCTATGGAACAGCCTCCCTGCCCCCTTGAAACTTGAGGAGAATCATCTCCAGTACCGGAAGCACCTCAAAACCTTTCTCTTTGCTTCTGCTTTTTCTCCTCCTCTCCCCTGCTGACTTCCTGGATGAAACTTCACTGATTACCTAGCTACCCTCTGAACTCGGTGCCCAGGTCCCCTCCCCCACCAGTCGCACACATGCACTGCCTTCCTGGCAACCCCCGCACTTGGGGACTGTTCTCTGTTTCCCTACAGTCCTACTACCAGTGCTTGATGCCTGCACTTACCCCTGCACTTGCCACCTGCTGGCCTTACTATTACTTATTGTTATGTATTATTTTTTCCCACGTCCCCTCCCCCTTCCCATGCACTTGCGCGATCTGAATGACACCTAGCCTAGTAGGATCGTTGTCTGTCTTCCCTCTGTTCCCCCTCCCTCGCCTTGTCGCGCCTTGAAACACTTGTGTATAGGCGCATTATAAATGCCATATCATATATCATATCATATTATATCATATCATGTAAACAGCTGTTAACTGCTCACCTCAGTAGCCCACACAGAGTTTTGGTAAACATGTAACATGGCAGAGGCCCCCAGAGGCTATACAATGCTGTCATGAAGCTGAAGTCAAAGCTAGAGACACACCCACAAGCCGGCTACTCCCTTGCTCCAAAGTACCTCCAAACAGTCTTATAACAGCAGGCGCCTTTAACCCTGCAAGTTTCCTTAATTACCTGGAGGTCAGGAGGTTGGGTGTCTTTAGCAATCTAAAAAGGATAATTTGTGACACGTCCTATTGCTGGAGAATCCAGTTGCTCCGGGCTTACTTTTCCATGCTGCAGTGTTCTTATATCAGTTACTGCACTGGTACACTTAGTCTTCTTGTGTTTCTCATTATTCCCCACTGAATTCAGTAGGTTCTGATGTCCAGATATAGAATTAACTGTCAGTTACTGCACTAGTGCAGTTTGCTGTTTCAATGTCCCCAGTTGATTTCACTAGGAATGCAAATTCCTTGTTCTGTTTCGTATGGAAGTCTAACTGTCTCTTTCGCTCTTTCTTCTTAGATCGCGTGGCAGTTCAGGCTGGTGAACGAGCCACAGCGAGGACCAAAAAATGATATGGTAAGCAGTTTGTGTTAAAGTATTTGTGAGGATTCCAAAGTCTTACTTAAAAATTCTGCATGTAGTCTCAATATTTTACCACTTATCCTGTGAAGCCATGCTAGCAAACATTTCACCCCATAAAGAAAAACTTTGGTGTCCATTATCATGCCCCGTTGTGCTCTCTGGTTGAAAAATGCTGATATGAATTTGTGTGCATTTACATAATGAATCCCTGGAGTGGAGCACACTATCCCCTGGTCAGTGAAAGATATGGTCATATTGAGCTAACTGATCATATCCCTCCCCATTATATTAACTGGTGTCTTGCAGGAGTATAATAGTGGCAGGGAAAGGTCATGTTCTCCTGTAGTGATTAGTAAGTTGGCAGTAAAAGGAACCAAATGTGTAGCCCCAGAAAAACCCTGTGCATTCCTGGCAATGCCTGGCATAAGGTATTCCCCCTCCCTAACGCAGGACCTAGTCGCCCCTGTGCATACAAGAAAGGACCTCGTCTTGTCACCTATGGCCACCCCAACCCATGGTTCCTCTTGTGATTAACACATCAAGTTATTCTGTGGGCTGCCCTATTACAGATTAATCCCTGTACCCGCGAAAGAGTTCCCTCCCACCATGGTCACACTCCCCATTCTGGGTGGAGGTATCTGCAATCCTGCACTTGCGTTCCAGGTTGCCATGGTGTTTTTCTGTACCGGTGTTTGTGGTTGCACCTGCGCTTGCTGTGCTTGATGGGGGAATGCTGCATTTGCATTGGTGGCTGTTGTGCTTGTATTGGTGCTTGTGGTGCAGGCTGTATTTGGGGTGCATTTGTCTGATACTGTGTGGATCTTGGCCATAATATTCAGGTGGTTCTGGATTGTATGGTATGGTGGGGGTATGCCACCCCCCTGCCCTTGGATCCTGCCAATTCTGTTGCATCCCTTCCCTGCTTCTGCATACTCAATAGATGTGTCCCATGTTTCCACATGTCCAGCACTGCTGATGCTGTCCTCCGAATCTAGGATGTCGCTATTAAACCCTCATCCTTGTGGAGCTTGAAATTCAATCCAACCCTGCTTCCTCTGGGTGCACCTCCTCTCCCTCAGGGCGAATAATTATATTCTCCCCTTCTGGCAAAATTCCCTCAATCCATTGCCCATGTCTGCTGTGTCCTGTGCAACCACCTCCTCTCCACTCGTCAACATGGCTCCTTCCAATGAAAACTTTGACAGCTTTTTCCTGAACTGACTTTGTTTCCTCCAGCATTTTTTCCTCAAGTTTCTTTCTTGCTTTCTCCTGCAGTAATCATCAATGTTGACCTATAGTCAATTGTATCTCTCGCCATGGTTTCGGTTCCATACCCACTAATACTTTTAATCGTCTCTGCACTGGCTCGGGTATCCCTTGACACAATATATGATAAGAAATAGCTATAGTCTTGTCCAACGGTTCCATCAGCTCAAGATGCCTTCTCTCCTGAATCTCTTGAATGTAAGCAACTGGGTCTTTGTCATCACGCATGTTGCACATCATGATCGCGCTCATGTCTGAAGTATCAGGATATTACACTATGAGTGCTCTCTGCACATCTGCCCTACAATTATTAAATGGTGCTCCCTCATGAGACGTATTCTGAGCTGTCACCCTGGGATATCCTGCTTGTTTCCAAATGTTGTCCACTATCTCCCCAATGGTGGCAGCAAGCAAGCTTTTTATGTCACCCACCGCTAACATCATCCCTGCCGTCATTCTCTCTAATTCATGAATCCATTTTACTGCTCCTGATGTCAAAGTTGGTAACTTACACCTCAAATTATCTTTTTGCAGCCATGGTATATATGCGGTCGTCCTCCCCTTTATTCTAACAATGGGAATTGTGTCAGTTCTGCCCCATGTTCAAGTTCAGCTACGCCCTTTGCCCTTACAACAGCATCAGTCATGCTCGCTTTTTTTCGTCCTAGTAATGTTCTCAATCTGTCTACATATGGAGTTGTTTCTTCCATACTATGCGATTGCCCTTTTGGTTGTTTGGGGTATCGTACAGGTTCTGGCTTTTTCCATTCTGGTTCTTCCAGATCAAACCATGCTATCTTTTTCCTTGGGCTTATGTTTTTATAGAGGACTTGTGCAGCCTCTTCCCCTTCCTCATTTTCACGTTCATGTCCTTCCTTGTCTGAAACCATTGTCCCCCAACTTTCATCACTTCCTTAGTCCACTCTGTCCTCAAAATCTAGTCTTTTTAGAGGGCTCATCCCGTGCATTCCTTTCACTGCTTTTTCCAACAAGCTCTCTTCTCCTCGTTGCGGGGACCCTACTAACACTCCTCTTTATCTTCCAGGTGACACCACTGTCCCTCCTGCTTCTGTACAAATTACCAATCCTCCTTCGCATCGCCGCTCCCTCATCTTCGTCTGGGAGAGTACAATTTTTAATGATCTCATCCACCTCTAGAATATGTCTTTCTAAGCTCCTTTCTTTTTCACGGTCCTGTTCCTCACTTTTCTCATTTTCCCAAAGCAGGCATTCCCTAACAATCTTCTCAGCTTCTTTTCACTGTCTCTCTTGGCTTCGTTCCATCTCTTGCTCTAGCTCCTCTCGTTCTTCCTCCATATGCTTCACTCTCTCTTTCTATGCTTCGTTTTGCCTTTCCCTTTCCTCCTTTTGTTTTCTCGCTCTTCCCCTTTCTTCTCTCTCTACCCCCATTTTCTTTTCTTCCTATTGCTTTCTTTCTTTCTCTTTATCACATTCCTTCCTCTTTCCTTCTCTTCCTGAATTATTCTGTCCCATTCACTTTCTTCCTCCTCCTCCTCTTCCTTCCTTCTCTGACATGCTTTTTATTCTTGTTTTCTTTTAACTTCCTCTTCTTTTTCCTGTCTTTCTCTGGCTTCCATTTCTGTCTCTAGCATCATAGACATTGCTTCCATCCATTTTAAGCAATATCTGTCCTCCCACCCACTCCTTCGGAGTGATCACTGTCTCCTGCTTATTACCCTGCTGCTTTTCTGTCTTTTGAGCTCTTCCTCAGCCTCTGTTAGTTTCGCCTGCAGCTTGCAGCGCTCAGTATACTCATCATGCATGGACGCTGACATGTGTTTTTGTTTAATGTTGCTCTTTTTATAGCATCTTGACTATTGGAAGTGGGGGCCCATATACAGGGTTAGTGTACCCTGCTGCTGCTTTTAACTTTTTCAATGGGTAGAATCCCTGCTCTTCGTCTGGTGCATCAATGCTCTGGGGAGAAGGAGCCGAGGGCACTGTGAGCTCACCTTCATGCTGATTAAGCATCCACTTCCTCACAGGTGGATCCTCTGCCTCGTCCCCAAACATCTTCCATAACTCTAAAATGGTGTGTAAATATGTTATGTGTTTCAGCACTGACTTCTAAAGCGTACCCAACTGTGGCCAAGGCATAAACATTTTACCCACTGTGTCCCGAACCCACTCAGAATGGTATTTGCATATCTTATCCTTGTACCTCAGTAGAGAAGCTAAGAGTAGTTGCGGAGGAGACGGGCAGGATTAAAGGAGGGGGAAAAGAGAAGGCAGAGAAAGGGGGAGCAAGATGAGAGAGTTGGAACGGGAGGGAGAAGTGGGGAAGAATGCCAAAATGGAGAGAAGAGAGGAAGGAGAAGGGTAAATGTGAAGAGAGGAATGAGATCAGAGGGGGAACATAGAAGTTTGGGAAAGGTGATTGCATGGGCTGGATGGATGTGTAGAGGAAAAGGGCGGATGGGGCGGAAAAGCATAAATGATGGGGACAAGTATGGCAGGGAGGGTGAAGGTGTGAAGAGAGGTTGGTTAGATGGGGAGGGAAGAAAGTGGTCAGATGGGGCACAGAATGGAAGGGTGGGAGAAGAGGGGGTCCGGTTTTTGCAGGGGAGGAGATAAAGTGGTGAATAGAGTTGGAAGGGGTGAAGAGAGGAGCTGGAAATAGAAAATAGGAGAAAATGGAAGAACTGGGTGAAAAGGAGAAGGGGATTATGTCATTATCAATAGAACCAGTAGCAGTTAGCAACCTTTGTAGAGTAACAATTATCATGAACACAGAGTATTAATGTGGCTGGTGAGGATAGGTCTGGAGGAACAGAGATAAACTTCAAAGGGACTTGTATAAAATATTTGTCTTGGGGATTTGGATCTCTCCACATAACGTTTACTCAAAGATTGGGCCTCTTATCGTGGAACCTATGGGTTATTTAAGGGTTGTAAGACACGAAAAGCTGAAGGCCCTGTTATTGGAAGGAAGAAATGAAAATATAAGAAGCAGCTAAGAGAGAGCCTAAAACACTTATCTGAAAGGCAGGGATTTGGCCCTGGTTAGCAAATGATAGAAAATTAGATTTAAGAACTGTCTCAAGAGCTATTAATGCTGTACCTTGTAACAACCATGGAGGAACATGCTACATTATCCAAAAATGTGATAACATGGCCTTTTAGGACCAATGCTATTGACGGATCAGCCCAAACGCTGGTCGATTAGATTAAACCTATACATGTTAGTGTTTGGAAAAATCACATATCACACAAATTTGATTACCCTACAGATGATGATCACTGCTCTTAACTTAACATTGTGCTAAAAAAAACCTCAATGGCTCTGGACTCGGACGGCTTGCCCTTCATGGTCATTAAAAGAAATCAGAATTTCTGGCCCACTATTTTCACCATGTTGCTTAAAATGTTTGTAACATTGACAACCATTTTGTCAGCGTGGTCTGAGGCTATACTAATTGCAATTTATAAGAGGGCCGACAGAGCGGATCCTCGCAACTATCATTTGATAGCGCTTTGCATTTCTCCATCAAGATCTTTGCCATTATGGTTTTCCAAGCTCTGGAACGAGATGTGGTGTCCACTTGCATTTTACCAATGTATCAAGTAGGCTTTGTAAATGGCTTGTCTACTAGCCAAAGGGAATATGCATCAATTTGTTAATTCAAAATGCAAATAAACCAAGCAGTCTCCTCTTTAAGTGGCGTCTTTAGCCTATTTGGCCGCTTTCAACACTGCAGAGAGAAATCTGTTATGAAGAAAGCTTTTGCTTTGGGGGATTGACCAAGGGTTATTCAACCTCATATTAGTATAAAGCAACACCAAGGTTAGAATTTGTCTCGAACCACATGGCACATTATCTGCTAGCATTAAAAAGCACCAATCAAGGTTTAAATCAGGGATGCGTTCTTGCACCCCTCCTCTTTAATCTTTACATAGCAGATGTACTTGATAACTTGAGGAATACACACAACTTCCTGGTGCAATTAGGCAATATACACTGCCTATTATTTAGCCTATGAAGATGATCTTGTTTTATTGGACGACACAAAATAGGGTTCTAGAGGTCATTGAAATCGGTTGCACAGTACTCTAACAACATTCCTTTAGTTATGAATATAACCAAAACAAAAGTGAAACAAACAAGAAATCCAAATGTTCACCTCGAGGGTTGAGCGTAGACGGTTGTGGGACACTTTTGCTACCTGGAATTCTTTTGGTATCTTTGCCTAACAAATCTTACTTGTTTGAGCTAAAGGCGGGCAAGGCTCTTGGGGTTGTGTCTGTTCTTACACATTTTCATAGTGTGCATGGGGCCTTTTCCTTATTACCACTAACAAAGGCTCTGCTCAATGCTCTTGTTTAGACTTGAGAGTGCCAAATGTTGATTTATGATAGCTTGATCATGTCAACGGAAAACTTTGGCACAAATGATTGTACCTGGCTCGATGGGATGCCGGTCCAATTGCTTGCGTTGGAATTAATCCTAGTATCTTAATGAACTATGTGTAGGCTTGGAAAGTTCAATCCATATGTATCTATAAAAAGGTTGCACATGCAAACACTATGTGAGGTCCATTCCAACCTTTTAGTTAAATCTAATTACACCGTTTTGAACACTTTCGTGCAGGCAGTTTACAATTGGCTTTCAGAGATTGGCATGAGGGTTGATTGAACCAGACCTACTGGTGTGAAAAAAAGGTTAGATAATATGATATGCGTCCGAATTTGGAACACTTGGCTGGCTTAAAGCATTCAGTTGAATATTTGAAAGCAGCCTAAGACTATGTATGCATGTAAAAATACTTGACTTGTTTGCCAAATTGACTAGGTAGAAGGACATGTATGTTGATTTACCCATGGAAACATGTGAAGTGGTGGATGCAAGGAAGGTAATTAGAAATGATTGACTATGCAGACTTGGTGAAAACGGGGGAGAAGTTCAAACCTTGAAGCAAGTGTGATCTGTTGTAGCAAACCGGCCAGTGACCCGATGTCTTAAAACACAGAGTATTTTGGCTAAAGATCTGAAATGGGTATCAGATCTCTCTAACATTGGCTGTAGCTTTTTGCTCTAATATTAAGGATGAATTAGATTTAAAAGGGTTACAGTAGTTTAAGTTTATAGGTTGTTTTTGCTAATTATGTGTGGAGATTTAACAATGATTGTAATTTTTACCAATTAAATGCATTCTAATTTTGCACAATAGAATGCAAGGTTTCTTTTGCAGCAAATGTGCACTTTAGGGTCATGAAAAAAGGGAGGGGGTAGGCGAAGACTGTGGAGGAGGAATGGGTTGACCGAGGTGAGAGGTATGGGTGCGGGATGGGATGAGCAGAGGTAAAGTGGAAGAGGAGAGAGAAGGGAAGCATGAGTGAGCAGCAATGGGGAAGAGAGGTAGGAGATGGGAGGATGTGAGGAAACGTTGATTTGAGGGAGGACTGTGTGGGGAAGAAGGGGCAGAGAATAGGGGAGAGTGGGAGGTGAGGGAGGAGGTGAGAACGGGTAAAATAGAATGAGCAAAAGATAAGCACGGGGAAGCTTGGGCCCTAAGGAGAGGGGAATGAGGAAAGGGGGAACGGGAAGATGGTTTGAGTGGAAGGAGATAAGGTATAGGGAAAGGAGGTGATGGAGAGAAGTTAGGGAGAAACAGAGGGGTGTGTCGAGAAGGGGAGCAGAGAGGGAAGGAGCTGGTGGGAGTAAAAGGCAGTGATGGGAGGAAGGGGGCGGGAGGAGGGAGGTGGTTATAGGACAGAGGGGGGAGAGAGGTGTAGGAGAGATTGGAGTGGTAGGAAGAAGATTTGGGCACACGCTGGGGTGAGATGGGGAGACCAAGTGAGAAGGAGTAGAGGGGATAATAGGGTCACAGTAGTAAGGGGGACTGGGTGTGGAAGGAGGGGAGGGGTTCAACAAGGGTAGTACACCAGTGAAGGGAAATTAGTGGGATGAGAAGAGATTAGTAGATGGGGAGATGAAGAGGTTTGAGAATGCGGTGGCAAGGATGCAAGGTTGGATGGTTACAATAGAGGTTAAGGGAGGGAGAGAGGTTAAGTAGAGGGTAGAGATGTGGAAAGGAGGCATGGGTACAAGAGGAGGAGAAGAGGAGTAAAAGAAAATTAGGGTACTGGCGTGAGGAGAGGTAGGGAGGAGAATCAAGAGGGAGAGATGGGTATTGGGTATTCAAGAGAAGAGACGGAAGGATAGCGTAGAGGTTGCTGGACAGGGATGTTGGGGCAGGAAAGGCATTAGAGATTCGAGTAGAAGAGGGTTGAAGGAGGAGAAAGATGTGATTGGAGAGTGCATGATGGAGGGTAGAGTGAATAGAGATAGGAGGAAGAATGCGGCAGATGGTTGAAAGAGAAGGAAAAGGAGGAGGTGGGAGAAGGGAGTTGGTGAATGATGGGGCAACAAGAGGAAAGAGGGCAAGGGGAGAAGTTATGGTAACATTTGAGGAGGGGGTAGGGTAGAGGTTAAGGAGAAAACAGAGTGAATGAGTGCAAGGGAAAAGGAAGGGGGTGAGTAGGAGAAGGGAAAATTGGGAAGGAAAGGGGATTGGGTGAAAAATGGGAAAGGGGAGTTTGGGGCAAGGGTAAACATGGACAGAATAGGGGAGGAGAAGTAGCAGAGCGGAAAGTTGTGAGGAAGAGGGAGGAGGTGAGAGGAGCAAAGGGGAAAGGGTGGAGAGAGAGAGGAGTGCAGATACATGCGTTAGAGGAAAGAGTGTGGAGAAGGGGTTTGAGCAGGACAAGGAGGAATCAAATGGAAGCAGATAATGGAAGGGGAGGAGGGGTTTGTTTGTTTGTTTGTTTATTTACTATAGCGCAAAACCAAACCCGCAGGTAGCCGGGCGCAAACATTACAAGGATACTTGAGAACTTAGTTACAGTGACACACGCAAAATAGGCAGTAGGACAGTTCAACAACATTACAGTCTGAATATACTTATACAGTTAATGCCAGAATATACTTATACAGTTAATGCCAGGTGTCGGAAGCATAAAGAAATAGGCAGTAGGACAGTTCAACAACGTTACAGTCTGAATATACTTATACAGTAAATGCCAGGTGTCGGAAGCATGAAGAAATAGGCAGTAGGACAGTTCAACAACGTTACAGTCTGAATATACTTATACAGTTAATGCCAGGTGTCGGAAGCATAAAGAAATAGGCAGTAGGACAGTTCAACAATGTTACAGTCTGAATATACTTATACGGTTAATGTCAGGTGTCGGAAGCATAAAGAGCTAAGTAACAATCAACCACAGTTTTGTAGTCCCGGTAGGATCCAGTGAAGTTCCTAGATACTAGCAGTGGTAGTCGGAGGTCCCTATTGGGGGGACAGGTTAACAGTGGGCATAGTCGGGAGGTGTCACTCAGGACGAGTGGTTCTAGTAAAAGAGGGTGATCACATTAGATGTCATTAGATCGTATCCATGAAAGAACCTTGCGCCTGAAACTTAGGTAAGGTTGGTCCTTTGTAAGTTCTAAGGTGTGTCTAAGGTGTGAGTACAGGGGAGAGTACAGTCAGGCAGGAGGGGATGCAATGGGGACACCTTGATGAGTGGAGTGTTGGAGAGGGGGGCCTTGGATGTTGAATGGAGGAGGGGAGAAAAGGGAGGGCCGCAGGGACACAAAAGAAGGACTGGATTGGAGAGGGAGCAGATGATTACACTGGGGAGAAGATAATAGTTTGAAGCAGGGGCTGATGAAATAGAGAGGGAAGGATTGAGTGAGTGTGGGGGTATGTATGGAGGTTGGAAGGGGGATCGTGTAGACGGGCAGTGGAGAGGGAGAAGAGGGGAGTGGGTAGATAACATTGCAAGATGAGGGAAGAGGGCAAAGGGAAGATAGGGGATGGTGCAGGGTGGAAAAAGAAGAGAGATGGGTGTGGCAAGGGCTGAAGGATGAGGAGAGGGAGAATAAGAGAAAATGGGAGAGTGGTAAACATGACTGAGAGGGGGGTATTGGGTTAGGTAAGAAAGTGGGAATGGGGGATCGCAGGGGAGGAGTGTACATGGGAAGGATGGGATGAAGAAAGGAGAGGAGTTGGTGGACGGGGAAAAGGGAGGCGAGGGGGAAAGAAAAGGAGATACAAGAAAAGTGTAGTTGGTAGGTTAAATAATCAGGAAAGAAGGGACTAGATGAATGTAATGATGGGAGATAGAGGAGGACAGTGGGTTCCGGTGGAGGGTATGAGTTGAGGGAAAAAGTTAAAGGAGAATGAAGTGAGGGGAAAGAAAGGGAGGGGGCAAGGTAAGAGGAGACACAGAAAGGGATAGACTGGCGAGAGAAGAGGGAAAGGAGTGGAATCTGAGGGGGTGGGAGACAAATGGTAGCAAGTGGAGAGGAGGAAGTGGGGGAGAGGGGCACTGGAGTGGAAATTAGAGGGAGCAGGATAGTGTATGGGAAAGACGAGAAAGACATAAGAAGAGTTCAGGTGAAAAGGAGAGGGTATGGAGATGACATGAGAAGAGGGAAGAGGGAAGAGGCCTGGGGAATGAGAGGGAGGAGAGGGGACGGGAGACTGTAGTGATTGAAAGAGAGGTAGACGGGGAGGTGAGAGGGTGATGGGGAGAAGAAAGAGGAGCAGAAAGGGAGAAGAAGAGTAGTGGGCTGACAGGGAGATAGGAGAGTTGCGATAAGGTGTAGGTGAAGGAGAGAAAGGTATATTAGATGGGGTGGATGGGGAAGAGAAGGAACATAGAAAATGGAGAGGAGGGAAAGGAGCGGGCTAGGGGAGGTAGATTTAGGTAAGGAGGCAGGTAGGGAACGAGAGGCAGGGAAAGGGGAGAGCAGGAGGGGGCAGCACACTGATTAGGTGGAGTAGTGTGGGAGGGTAAAGGGGTGATTGAGGGGAGAAGGTCAAGGAAAGATGTGTGTGGCTTGAGGTAAGAGTGTAGACAGGGAAGGAGGGGGAGGTGAGATGGCGAGAGAAATGAGAAGGGGGAGGGGTGATGGGTGTTGAGGCTTAAGGGGCAGGGTTGTAGTGAACCATAGGCAGAGAGAGGGCGGGGTAAATAGGTAAAAGTGGTGGCTAGGGAGAAGGGGGCAGAAGATGGATGTGAGGATTGGGAAGACAGAAGAATAGATGGCGGTGGGTAGAAATGTGGAAGGGGACAGGTGGAGTAGAAGGAGTAGAATAGTCAGTAAAGTAGGGGACAGAAAGTAAAGGAGGAGGGAGAGGCACCACTGAGGGTGGGTGGGAGAGAGATGGGTAAAGAGTGATGATATGTGCAGGAGGTTAGAGAGGTCATGGGAGTGTGGAAGCAGGGAAGGGTGAAGACGTATGAGGAAGGTGCGTTAAAAGGTGGGAAGAGCTCTGTAAAGAATTTGGGCAAGAGGTGGTTAGAGAAAGAGAAGGAGTGTACGGGGCAAGTAGTGGATGGGAAGAGTGCATGAGTAGAGGGCAGAATAGGGGATGGCGATGTGGAGTAGATGTGTGTGGATGGGGAAAGGGTTGGAAATGGGGCAGTTGGAGGCGCGTGAGTCTAGAGAAGAGGAGGAGTGGTAGAAGGATTGGTGTGGTGAGTGAGAGAGGGGCAGGATGTGGGTGGTGAGGGTGGGTGTATGTGGGTCTATGGGGACCGTTTTAATGGATTATGGTATGGAGAGGGTCAGGGATCTTTTTGGAGAAATGTGTTGGTGAGTGTGAGTGCTACATGCAGGGTAGAGAGAGGGCCAGTGGGTGGGATGAAAGAGATTTGAAGGAGTGGAATGGGGGGCAGGTAGGTAAGTGTGGGAGAAGGAACTGCGTTTGGAGAGACAGTTGGCTAAAAGGTTGGGGTGGGTGTAAATTAAGAAGTGGAGGGTCATTGGTTGTTGAGTGGGTGGCAGTGGCAAGAGAATCAGAGGTGGCGAGGGACTGAGTGTGTGGGAACCGTTTGGGAGGCAGAAGGGTGGTTGGAGTGGGTGGGAAAGATAGAAATAAAGGTGCAAGGGGCTGAAGAGAGAGGATGGTCTTGTTCACGAAAGAGGGAGAAATTAGGCGGGGGTGAAGGGTGAGTGCGGGTGAGAGGTAGGCTAGAGGGTGTTAAGGAGTAAAATCGAGGTGTGGGGAGCACTGGAAGGTTTGGCATAGGAAAGATGGTGAGGTGGTGGGGTCGGGAAATTGGCTTGATTTGTGCAGAGGGACTAGGGAGGTGAGGAGACAAGCAGGGGTTCATGTGGTGGGGTGAGGGGCAAGACATTGGAATAGGCAGCAGGGGCGTTGGATTAGTAGGATGAAGGTCAGTGGGGGCAGGAATTAGGCTGAGAGGGCTTGGCATATGGATGAGGATGGAATGGAGTGGAATGGGATGGTATTATAGTAAGGGTGGGAGAGAAGAATGATGCAATTTAGAATGAGAGATCGTAAAGATTATTGCAGTGTGAGGATGTAAAGAGGGCCATTTGGATTAAGAGGACGAGTCATAGCAGGGTATAGGTTGGAGGATTCAGAGGGGTGGGTGAGGATGAACGGAGGTTTCAAGTTTGTATTCAGTTTGTGTCATTCTGTATATGTACTGACCTTTACCCCCTCGCTCCTCACTCCTTGCCCTCTTCCGTTCATTGGTCGGCAGCCTCTGGCTATTTAGGGGCACCTGCTCCTGCAGAGATTCCCCCTCATGCAGGTCCTGGTCTCCAGTGCCGAAGATCCCTGGTGACCAGTCTTTCATGCTAGTGGTGAGTCATAATGGACACTATGCCACCTGTCACTGTGACATCACAACAGTGCAGGCGATACCATATTGCTCCTGACTTAAGGGGAGAGAAGTCAAAACCAGAAGCTAATCTATCACTTATGAATCAATTGAACGTTATCTGGGAATCATTTAATCTGAAAAGAGGGCTGTCTGATTATTGAGATCATGACTCAGCAATGCTCCCTGCCCCTTCTAGCGCAGTGGAGGCGTCCCCTGTGTACATGCTAATGTCTTATCCTTTGAGCTGTGTGACATCACAGAGCAGCAACAGTGAAATCCACTGTGCTCCACCCCAGACTTCCAGTGGGGCTGATCCTGCTGAATAGCCATGGAGGCATTCAGATGCATTATAATGACTGGCGGCTCTCTTCTTAGTCTTCCCTGGAAAGGGATACCTGTATATTCAGTGCGTGCGCGCACGTGCCTTCCTCTCAGGAAAGTTACATATGAAAATGCCAACGTATGCTTCCCTAATCCAGTAAGCAAGCATGTGGGCGGGACCTATTTATTTAAACATTACATCAGGTGAGTTGCCTTCCCTCAGTCCGTATCCCTCTCCACTTGGATATATGGCTTTCGGTGGTGGATGTTGTGTATCAGATGGGGAAGATTTTGTGTTAAATCCCACTCACCGCCTTACTTTATTTCTACTCTCCCCCACTCACTCCAACTCCAATCCACCTTCCTGTCACCATATCCTGCTCCTGACCCTCTGCTCAGCTCCTTTACTCAAATCCTACTTCCTTCCATCATCCAATGGTCTTCCCCAGCTAATGTTCCTGCTCCAATCCCCACTGCTCTCCCCTTCATTCCACTATCCTCTTACTTCAATTCCCACTCACCTCCTACTTCAAGCTCAGTCCCATTTCATCTGCTAATGCTAGTCTGAGTAGGTCAAGTTCTTACACCTTCCAGACTTGAGGTGTTCGGATTCTTACAGCCTTGGATCTAGCAATGGAAAGGGGGGACACCAGAGCAGGGGTGTTGCTAGGCCTGGAAAAGATCCGGGGCTACACTCATTTTGGGACTGTTGGGACTGGGGGCTAGCTAGCCTTTTTGGTTGTAACCCCTGAGCTTCTATCCCGGGCTACAATCGAAAAACCCGGGACTATAGCCCCCTCAGCTGCACCCTAGCAACGACTCTTCACCAGAGCAAATATTGCTATGGAAAGCATTTAGAAGAACAACAATAGCAAATGAGTTCCTAAAGGAAAAACAAGTTTTCCACAAAATCAATACACATTAGTACAAACATCAGCATTGACCATCACTCCCCCACAATAATTCCAAAACACAATGAAACTAGTAAATGTCGAAACATAGAATATCTTTAATATACCTAATTAATGCAGTGAAAAATAAATGACATTAGATAAATATAACCCTAATTTGAATAGAACCAAAAATGACAAAACGAAAATAATTACACAAAATATAAACGTCCCGCAGAGTCCCTGGTGTCCGCCGTGAACGCTGGATGTTTTTCCCTTCAGCCTGTTTTGCCTGGGCTGGGAAGGGTTAACAGAGAGGCGGATGAGGAGTTTAATTATTGAAATAGCCTCTGTGTGCGCGGGGCACGCGGAGACCCGCAGAGTCCTTGGTGTCCTTCGTGCTCCCCGTGCGACCTGCTACTGCTGTAACCTGCTGTGGCGGCGTGCTCCCATTCTGATTGCTGTTTTAAAGGTTTTGTGACTGATTGCAGCTCAATTTAAGTTCTGTGTAACTTACTAGAAAAGTTAACCATTTTTGGTGATATGGGGGGCTGTGAGGAGCCTCTCCCCCGCTTTACTGATCTATTGATTTATTGATTCAAGAACTCTGGTGGATTTTGCTGTATTTTGTGGACCATTTAGCTATTTATTGTGTTTGGCCTTAGTTAACTCAGCCAGAGCGAACCCTCGTGAACCTGCTGCTGTTGATGGAGGCTGCAAGGTTTTACCTCTCCTCCATGTCTTCAGCGGTTTTTCATAAAGCTGACCTATTCTGGTCCTTTTGTTTGAGGGGCGGGGGAGAGAGGGGCGGGGGGTTCACAAGTTTAGGTTACATGTGAGTTCTCACTTTATAAATTTCCACTTTTCATGTTTAGTTGCATTTAGTTATTGATTAGGATTATAGGATTATTTGAGTGTGCTCTAGAGCTTTTCTCTACTGACCTGCTTGTAAAAGAGGGCTACAAGGCTTTCCTCTCCCTCTTTTTCCTTGTGTGACAGGTTATCTCCTCTCTAGGGGGCTGCGAAATTTAACTATGCAGTGTGTTTAGGAGTGCCTCTCACTCAGGCTGTGTGCAACATTAAGCACACTTGCTGTTTTTGCTGTTAGTGGGGCTGGGAGGTTTGGGCTGCTCCCCTCTCCCCACCTCTGGGGGAAATTGTAGGCAGTCTGCTCACTGTCTTCCTGTGGGTCATGTATTTTACTTGATCTTTGGGCGCAACTTATGTATTGTGCAACTTTTTGTTTTTAGAATATTATATGAATTGTTGCATTTTTTTTTCTTCTTAAAATCTTGGTGCTAATATATTGTTTTATTTGTTTGCTGTCTCTTAAACTCATTTTAAGATAGTCAGCCTGTGTCTTTAGCTAAAACCATGTACCCTTCACCTTGGCTGCAGTACTTTCCACTGTGCAGCCAGGTCCCTGGTGCCCCCTGGAAACGCTCCTCTCCTTTTTCCCCTGACGATTTAAAAACCATGGCGGGGAACTTGGCTTACAGAAAACAAGTGACAGAAAAAGCTATCTCGGAAGCTGCCTCCTCAATAGGGGTTACTAATTTAATGGCAGGTGGGGAAACGGGACAAATTATTTCTGTCCCCAGTATCCCGTGTATCATGAGCCGCCAAGGAATTGTCATGCGGGGGGCCTCGGAGGTGCCGTTGCTGGTAAATAACAATATCGAAACACCTGGCAACCCAGGGAAAGAGATATACCACCAGTCATCCCTAGGATGGTTTAGGAGACCCTAGATGATCTGGGGCCCCCGTCACTATCCAGGGACGACTCCATAGTCTCTACAAAAGATGATGACAAAACTTGGTTGGTGGCGCTAATAGATAACAAACTGAAACCTCTATTTTCACTATTGGATGCAAATATGGGGACCTGATGGGGTGCCCTCTCCGGGATGTTCAATGGCAAACCAAATTAGAGTCCACCAATGTCCTGTTGCAAACATTTAAAAAAGGGGTCATGGAAACTTTGATGATAATGGATGACTCAATTAGAGATCTAAAAATGAAAGTCAATGCCATCAATCAAAACAGTACCGGGAATGGACTGCGTTTAGAGCAAACCGCCACTAGGGCAAGCAGTTAGACGGGGCAGGGGGAAATGGAGGGCATAGCCACTAGACACATCCCTCCGCGGCCCACTCTCATAGCTGCACTAATAAGTCGCACTGGCCTAGGGCGGTTTATGGAAGGGGTAAATCCTCCTCCGCGTGTCCAGTCTAAAAACATGCCCAGTAGGAGGCGGGCAGGGTTAGTACAGTACTTAATCTTCCCCCGAAGGTGGCCCGCCTGTTAGGTGTGATAATGGGGTCCAGAGCCTTCCTGCGGGTGCTTTAGAAACCACTTCATCACTAATGAAGAAAGCTACACACTGGATTAACTCGGACATAATGCCATAAATCCAAAATTAGTGCTGATGGCTAGAATAGTGGACTTGGTGGGACCCACCAGGAATTAATTCAGGGTGACTGTATTGTGGTGTCATTCTCCAACCCCATATTAGTCAGCCACATGGTGACCTCTAACCTAACAAGGGGTCTGAGGGATAAAGGCTCAAAATTGGACAGTAGATTGGTGGGCCTGGATTATTTTTATCCCCGAGGGAGGGTGCGGCAGTCCTACCTGAGGGTCCATGGGAATGGCTTTCACAGGGGGATTTGCATCGGGGTAGTTTTGTTCTCTCTGCCACCCCCACTGCGGAACACCATGCTCACCCTTGGGGGGGGGATTGAGGAATACCTCAGGGCTCGAACAAAGTGGGGTGGATAAGGAAATCAAATTTGTTTCATGGAATATAGCTGGTTCCAGGAGTAAACTGCAGTTGGATGAGAACGTGGAATTTCTGAAACGCCACAAGCTTATACTACTGCAAGAAACCTGGGAGTTGGAGCTGCCCCGTTTGGATGGCTATGCTTCTTATGGCATCCCTGCCAAAAAGAACAGGAGAAGGTGGAGCTCTGGTGGTCTGGCAGTGATGGTTAAAGCCTCCTTATCTTGTAGGGTGGAGGTGGTTGAGACCAGGCTGGAATTCCTACAACTCTTGAGGTTTAAGTCCCCGGGCACCGAAGGGTTTGATGTTTTGAACTTCAACAACATTCCAAACAAGGTAGATGGGGAGGTTTGGTCTAAATTAAAGGAGTTTGTAGACATGTATATGGTTGACCCAATGAACTTCAAGAAAAGACTTATCTAGTTTTGGGATTTTAATGTTAAAAAGGGTTGTGGTCTTTCTAAGGACCTCAAGAACCCATCAAGGAACACATGTCCAGGGTTCTAGAACTGGAAATGGAGGATAAAAGGGTCTCTACCAGGGGCCTCCAGATGAGCACCTGGCTTATCGAGTGGGGCTTGCGCTCAGTGAACGGGCGCATTAACCCAGATATTCCCAGTAAACACAAGTTCAACAATCATTTGGGCTCCTCCACCATATATTATTTTTGTCTTATGTTGGACCTTTGAAAACTCATTGAGAGTTTTGAAGTCGCTTTGGTGTGGAATAGTGATCACTACCCATTGGTGTTAACTATCAAGGGCCTAACTGATGTGGTGGCATGCACATCCAGCCTTTTGTGTCAAGTAGATAGTGATGTGGCATCACAAAGAAGAATCAAATGGGGGAAAATGTTGGGTTCTGGCTAGCACTGGGAAATATTAGCCACCCAACAGACTGCCCTAATGGGGATCATGGACGAATTGAACAGCCAATGGGTAGTCGTGCGCCTCTTCGTGGGTATCCTCGAGGCACTCACAGGGGGCTTCTCAGTGGTCCCTAGACAACCAGGAAGTGAAGGAAAGCGGGGCTGGTTTGATCAAAAATGTGGGCTGGCAAATTCAGCACTTTTAGATGCCCTAAAGCGTCCTGCGGTGGACAGACGCAGTATTACCCAAGCGCGCACTGACTATCAGAGGACAATTGAGCAAAGAACACTGGAGTTTGAGGTCATGGCCTGGGAGAAATTTTTAGAGGCCATCAGGGTAAATGATGCAAAGGATTTTTGGGAATTTGTATCAAGGGGGTCTCGTGATAAGGGAACTAACTCAAGGTCCACAGGGAACCCATGTGGGGGCTGCAGATTGGGTCTTTTATTTTGGACCTTCTATGACGATGGCCGAGTCAGAGAGGATAAGAAGTGCGCAGGAGTGGATCTATGCTTTTCTTTGGAGGAGGTGACCAAAGCAATTGGGGCACAGTCTCGTAATCGAGCTCCTGGCCCGGATGCCATACCTGCCGACCTCTTCAAGAGCCAAATTGATTTATGGGCCCTGCTGCTGACGGCAGCATTTAATGCCTGCTTAAGCTCAGGGCATTATCCACCATCATGCAAGACGGCAACCATATTTCCCATTTTTAAAAAAGGGGACATCACCAAACCATCCCATTTCTCTGTTGGATACAGTGTTTAACATTTTTGGTCGGGTGTATTTGAGCCACATAGAGTGTTGGCTCACTAAGAGGGACATCTTCACGGATATACAATTTGGTTTTCGCCCTGGTTTAGGCACCTTGGAGCAGATGCTCAAACTGTACCTATTGGTATCGAACTTTGTTTTCTGCAAGGGCGAAGTGGTCTACCTTGCGTTCATGGTCTTAAGCACGGCTTTTGAAAAAGTTGATCGTTCAAAGCTGTGGTCTGTGCTTGAGTCCGTGGGCTGTCCTGTGGATATTCTGGAAGTGTTGTGAGAGATCCACTCAAACACCAAAACCAATATTCGTTTTGGACCAGGGGGGAGGTGCACCGGATGGTTTGACATCATACTGGACGTAGGTCAGAGGTGTGTATTGGCCTCCTTACTCTTCACTTTGTACATCAATGGGCTATTGCAGGCTTTGTTGAATACTCCTGTGGACTTTCTTCGAGTGGGGGGCAGGCCATCCCCAGTCCCAGGGCATTACAGGCCTTGGTGGATGCATATTCCTCCTTCATGACCAGCCTAGTTCTCAAAATCAATTCTGTAAAATCAGCGATCACGAGTTGTAGTGGATGTAGGAAGTCTATCAAGATGCGCCCTATAATCTGTAAGGGGGACATGATCCTGAGGGTGACTGAGTACGACTATTTTGGTGTCAGATTCTCTGAGTCTCTAACAAGTAAGGCACATGTAATAAAACTGAAAATGTGACAATACTTCGGGGGGGGGGGTCTCTCCCATTTTTCCACTAAATGTAAAGGTCAACTTTTGGAATCGGCACTCAAAGTGTACACCATGAAAGAAAGTCTCTATATGGAGCAGCTCTATGGGGGCATCAAAAGCCTGGTGACATGCAGGCCAAGGAAAATCGCTACTTCAAAAGGTTATTGGGACTCCCTGGTTCTTCTTCTTGCGCCTCTATGTGCAGAGAATTGGGGATTACCTTGTTTGATGAATATTTTATTTTTCGAATAAACATTTACAAACATAAACAAAGAATAATCAATTCATTGTTTTTTTTTTAGTCGATGAATAAACTAGATGACTGTATGCAATGCATGAACGTCAATAAACATCCTGCGTATGATATGGTTCACCTAGTAATACCCATCAGTTTGACTGGATACTCTATTATCAGTCAACTTAAGTCTCGGCTTCACTGGCCATTGATTAATTGTCAATCCTTCTTCAGGACTGACAACATTGTGTGGTAAATTCACTTAAATTGACAGTGGTTCTAGAATATACAAAAAATGTTTGAGTCTCTCAGATCATTCATATAAATATTTTGTATAAATTTAATATTGAAAATGCCAATATTTAACGGTGCAGGGATATTGGTCTAAATACCTCATATCAATTTTTTTCTGTGTGGCTTAGTTGCTAATGTTTCTTCTGCAGAGTTGAGCATGATACTGCCTTGCCAAAGTGTTTGCTCAAAGATTTGATACTTGTTCTATATTAAAGTAAACGCTGGCTGTGTTTAGTTCATAACAACTGATTCATAGTGTGTCTGAGTGGCCGGTTAGTGCCACTCATTGCCTCAGCAAGCAATTATTTAATTGCATGTTGTGACATATCCTACTTTTTACTTCCGCAATACTTGTAATTTGAGTGGCATCAGGGTGTTTAAAGGGTAAGGCTCATTGATTGAATGTGGCATATTTACCCCAATCATAAGCCCCTCTCTAATGTTACTCGCCACCGGTGTAGCTACATGGCCCATCATATATGTACAGCTTTCTAACAGTGTGTCTTGGTAATTTCCAAAATTGTGGAAGTCCCTCAACTGAGAACCAACATGGCCAAATAAACAGCCCCGTGGGATAGTTCCAATCAGGAGCGTCTACTCCACATTTCAGCTCACTCTACCTTTCGAAGACTTCAAGAGCTCCAAATTTGCAAAACTGTAAGAGCCCCTCCACTGGGAAAAAAAGACTCAGCCAAACTGTTATTTCTCCTATTGTAAGGCACAGTGTACTTAAACGTAATTGTAGAGCCTCCTCAGTAGTTACCGTCCGATAGAGCAGGGTATTTAAGTTGTATTTGTTTTCAGTAGAACGGCTCTCTCAAATGTTGCTGTGACCTGGTAATTTGTCATTCAAAACAGGGTACCTTAGTAAATTGTCATTCGATAGCACATCTGAGGTGTTATTATTAACTAGCTCGTTCCCAGGTTCTGGATCAGTCGTACAGTTCTTATGTCCCCGCCACCCGTGGGTTCTTCTGCCTTGTTCTGTGAGAATAATAAAACCAGGTAGAGGACAACAAGGTGCTGGGATTTATATTCCCTTCAGGGAGTAAGGAAACATTCTGGAATAGTTTAGGCCTTAGTTGGTGTCTGCCTGGACAGCAGGGAGCCTTTACTTTGTAAGAACTGTGACTGGATAGGGGGACCGGGATTTATGAGGATTATCAAACATAATGTAGCCATTATTGGAAATTACCTATATTTGTGGGGAAAGGGTTATGGCAATGGGAGGAGCCATTCATTTGTGGGTGATGCTTCCAGTCTATTTGTGATATCAAGCAATCGTGATAACCCTCCTATTCCTTGTGTATGTTCAAAGATATGTGTCATGGGTGCAATTTTAAGGGGGACAAGGGTGTTTGTCCCCCCAACTTTTGGGGCACACCATTTTGGCAGACTCATTTGGCAGGGGCCCCTAATATTTAGATGTTATGTCCCCCTCCAACATTTTCAGCAAAAAATGCTACTCTCCTGGATATCTTGGATCTCAAGCACTACAGTGAAATATGTACTTTGTGTAAGGTGGTTCTCCCAAGGAACAAGGGGGGGTTGGCAAGAATAGCTACCTGTAGGAGTCCTCATGTGTGAATGTGAACCCAGGGGTCATGGTCTATACTTGCCTTTTGGGCAGTCCAGCCCCACTGGCCAGTTGCCCTATGTTTGTACCAGGTCAAATAAATAGTCACAGCCTGATAAGATTTGGATGGAGTACACTTCTTCTTTATATAATCAGTTAAAAGAACAATAAATACAACTCAGGGTTCCCCACGTTATATGGCAGTTACCACCACCTGTAGTACAATTGTGGAACAGTCTTATATTCTTACATTCGCCTCCAATAGTTATACTTCTCATATACCCCAGTATGACACTGGAGGATAGCAGTACCCTTCACAGTGGGATCCCACTACAAAACTGTTTACAGTGGGATCTCTATTGACTTAACTACAGTCTCATTTGAATAAACACATACCTGGTTTCCTTTAGGTGGGAGCACCCCAGCGCATTCTGTAGCACAACTGTTTTGCAGCCAATAAGAACTGATGCTAGTAAGAATTATATACCATTTAGAAAACTAACACTTTACATTCACTGGCATCCTGTTTGGCGAGCGATATACATGTCACCTAGGTGACATGTGTATCGCTCGCCACACACCTTTCACATCAGTGGTGCAATGGTAAGAGGAATTTCTCTCATATGGTACATGGCCAACCCTTTTACTACTTGAGAGGTACTTGCTGGAAAGACTTGCCAGCTAGATAAATAACCATTCTTTACTTCATGGGAGACATAGGTGAGCGTGGTTTTACACATTAGATAATTTACTTAGGTCAACCTGGGTCAACACATTAGATAAGTAAACCCTTTTTTTACTTCATGAGGTACATTGGTGAACATGGGTTGACACGGAAAATAAGTAAACCCTCTTTCCCCTTCATGGGATACATTGGCACACGTGGGTTACCACCTATGGTAAATAAATACTCTTTCACTTTATGGGATACACTGGTGAACATGGGTTGACCCATAAGGTAAGTAAACCCTCTTTCACTCCGTGAGTTACATTGACGAACATGGGTTAACATGAAAAATAAGTTAACCATCTTTCACTTCAGGAGGTACATTGGCACATGTGGGTTGGCAATTTAGATTATTACACCATCTTTCACTTCATGGGGTACATTGACGAGCATGGGTTGACACTTAAGATAAGTAAACCATCTTTCAATTCATGAGTTACATTGAGGAGCGTGGGTTGACACATTAGATAAGTAAATTCTCATTCACTTCATGAGGTACATTGGCACACGTGGGTTGACACTTTAGATAAGTAAACCATCTTTCACTTCATGAGTTATATTGACAAGCGTGGTTTGACACATTAGATAAGTAAACCCTCATTCACTTCATGAGATAAATGGGCAAATGTGGTTTAACACCTCAGGTAAATAAATACTCTTTCACAGTTTGGGCCCTTCCCAGTGATGGCCAGCTAACAGTTACGCCCTCTCATAAAGTGCGCACTCCCCTCCAGTCAATCCCTCTGCACCATGCTGGGCCCCTCGCGATAGACCCCGCAAAAAAAATAAACAACAATGAAGGGAAAAGAAGAACTAATATGCAATGTCCGGCAGAGGGCTCTGACGCAAGCTCTGCCAATGTACCGTATTAAAGGTAAGAGAAACTCCTACGAAGGACCCCCCTATGGGAGGTTTTTCTACCTTATCCCTTCTTTCTCTCGAGCTCTCCCCTTTACTAACAGGCCACTTAACTATACTATACGCCATAAGCAGTTCATCTGAATATTCCCTTTCTGTTTTCACTCTGTGGTTCTCTTAAGTAACGCAGTGGCAGGAAATACAACATGGGCCGAACAGATTGTGAAGGCCAGACACAATACTTTTCTACTTCTCACGGGTCGCACTATGTTGCCAGCTCCGGAAGCTTGTTCTCCACTCCTACCTCCTGTCCCAGGAAAATGGGGAAAGGCAGATTCGCGTCTGATACCGTCTGTCCGCTACCAAGAGGCACACTCTCATGGGAGCTGCCAGCCCGATCTGAGCTGTCTCACTCCCACACCGGGTGCTTCATCTACCCTGAGGAGGGGAGAGAGCAAACCGGCCCGGAATGCTCTGGGGATCCTCATCAGCACTGAGGGCTGGGATGCCCCATGCGCTCTTCAGGGCGACGTTCCCTGTCCCACCAGTTGGCTTGCCGCTGCTATATCTCCACTGGCGTAATGGGGGCGCCCACAGCCCACGTGGTGTGGTGGGCCCCACCAGCATCTGTCCTGGGAGGGTCCCCACTTGGAGAAAAAAATGAAAAATATATATTTTTAAAATTTTTCTTTTGATTTCACTCTACATTCATAAACAAATTATTTCTGTAATAGAAATAATTTCTTTATGAAGGCAGAGTGACTACAAAAAGAAACTTTCTTTTTGAAGTCCGAGGGATTCCCCCCTCCCCCCCATGCCATGGAAGACCCTAGGCTGGAGGTCCTCCATGTCATGGGCTGGAGGGAGCCCTATGACTTCAAAAAGGAACAGTTTGTTTTTGAAGTCACTCTGCCTTCATAAAGAAATTAGTTCTGTTATGGTTCGGTCCTTCTGCAATAGAAATAATTTCTTTATGAAGGCAGAGTGACTTCAAAAAGAAACAATTTCTTTTTGAGGAAATTGGGCTCCCCTCAACCCCATGACGTGTGCGTGCGTGAGTGTATGGTGAAAGGGTGCACACTTTTTTTTAAAAAAACGTTATTTGTTCGTCTTGACAACACATATGAGAGAACAACACCAGGTCAGAAATAAGCATAGCATGATAACAATTTGCAAATTATACAAGGAGAATAACAGTACAGTGCGCGATCTCATGCAACTCGAGAGGGGCAGATGACAAGTGAAGTAGTGTGGCCAGGGCCAACAAGGGACTAATCATAGGGGGGATCACTGAAGGGGATTGGGAGGGAGGGGAAAACTCAGAATCTGAGTTGGAGGTCAAGGCAGACAAGTATTCGTGAAATCGTCGCCAAATGTCCCTTGGTCTCGAGTGGGGATGTTGAAATGCCCCCCAGGCCTCCTCGGTGTCGTGTGCCCAGGTGACTGCCCTTAGCCACTGCCCATAAGTGGGAGCGTTGGGCCGAAGCCAACATAATAGTATGCAGCGAACTGCCAGCACCATGCAGAGACCTGACAATTTCCTAGAGTCCCGCTTCAGTCTGGGGAAATCGTGGAAGAGGCAGCGCATAGGAGGAGGGTCTATGGTATAATCTAGTATGTCTGATATTGTGGAGCATATGTCGCGCCAGAATTGTGTCAGGTGTGGAATGTGCTAAATCATATGAATGTACGTGGCTTGATCAGCACCACATCTGGGGCAAGCATGTGAGAGTTCAGGAAACATATGATGCAGTTTAGTAGGTGTGTGGTGATATCTGTGCAGCACCTTAAACTGCAGTAATTTGAACCTAGAATTGTAGGACACTTCCTGGGTGCGTGCACACATGTGGTACCAGCGTTCATCTGTAACCTCAACTCCGAGAACCTTCTCCCATTTGAGCTTTACTTTGGTAAAAGAGGGGCCGGTCTGGTCTGTAGCAGGTTATAGAGTCTTGATACCTTCCCTCTGAAGGCATCGGCACAGAGTTCAGCAATTATGGGATCGTCTGGTGGTACTGTGGGAAATCCGGGGTATCTGGCTTTAAGATTCCTATGGAGGGAAGAGTATTGTAGCCATGAAGATGGTTTACACTTGAGGGAGAGGGGGATGTCTGACCACTCCAGAAAGTTGCCCTGTACATAGACATCGCGAAGAGTCAAGAAGCCTGCCGCGGCCCAACGAGATATCATGGATTGAGAGATGTATGGAACATCAGGGAAGAAGTTCCAGAGCGGGAGGTCACTGTGAAATGGGTGAGGCGTAGCGACCATTGCCCATACTTTAGTGAGTGCAAGGGATGTGCTAACAACAGGGTCTGCTGAGTCGAGATCGGGCGGGACGGGCTTGAGAGTGAGGGAACCAATTGTACATTCGCTGACCTTCAGTTTTTTCAAGTCGGACATGAGGGGTGGGATCAACGGTGTTAAACCAATGGGAATCGAATTGGGATTGGGCTACCGCCCAGTACCTGAGAAAGTCGGGGGCGCCGAACCCACCCAATTCCTTGGGGGCTGTGAGTGTAGTTAGCTTGAGGCGGACTGCACCAAAGTGCCAGAGAAAGGTGTTAGTTATGCCGCGTAGCGTCTTGAAGAATTCCTCGCCTGGCCAAAGCGGAAGGTTGGTGAATCGGTATAGGAGTTGAGGTAGCACTACCATTTTAAGTATTCCGATTCTACCAGCTAGGGAGATAGGGAGTCTAGACCAACTCATGGTTTTGGTGGTCAGGTTACTTAGGTAATTTTATTAGTTGTCGGCGCGTAACTTCTCAGTGTGCCGGGACACCAACACCCCCAGGTACATAAAGTTGGATTGAGACCAAGTGAAACCCTTTAGATCAGAGGGTGGTTGTGTATTGTCAGTGAGCGGGAATAGGGCCGACTTAGAGCAGTTAACTTTCAGTCCAGATATATGTCCAAATCGGGCCACGTCGTTAAGGATTGGAGCAAAGTTGGTCTCTGGGGAGCGAATGTAAAGAAGGGCATCGTCGGCATATAAGGAGACAATATCGGCCTGACCCACCGTGCGCAGGCCTCTGTGGGAGTGTGACGGGCGCATCATGTCTGCAAATGGTTCCATAGCTATCTCAAATATCAGCGGGGAAAAGGGTCATCCCTGTCGCTTCCCTCTGGCTATCTGGAAGAGGGTGGAACATCTGTCCTCGGTGCGGACCTTGGCGACTGGATTGGTGTAGAGGGGTCTGACCCAGGTCAGGAAGTTGGGGCCAAATTTGCATTTTACCAGGACTCGCCACAGATACTCCCAAGACACTGAGTCGAATGCCTCTGCATGTCCAGAGTGGCTGCCACTGCCTGCGTATTTGGATTGATCCTGCTAATCACATTGAAAAGTCTTCTCAGGTTTAGGGATGTGGACCTACCTGGGACAAAACCTGCCTGGTCGGGGTGAATGATGTGGGGCATGAGTGGAGCAAGACAATTAGCAAGGAGTCTAGCGTATATTTTAACATCGCAGTTTATTAACGAGAGGGGGCGGTATGAGCCGCATTGGGTGGGGGGTTTACCAGGTTTGAGAAGGACTGTTATCATGTCCTCACGGAGAGAGGCGTGGGGAGTGTACCTATCTCGCATGCCTCTTCCCAGAGAGCCAGAAAATGCGGGACCAGAATAGATTTATAACGCTTACAGAAGTCCATGGGGAGGCCGTCCGAGCAAGGAGCCTTCCCTTCCATAAGTGAGTCAATGGCTTCTGTTAGCTCTTCGGTAGTGAAGGGCCCTTCCAGGGAGGCGGAGGCGTCAGTAGATAGAACTGTGAGAGGGAGTTCCTCCAGATAGGAGTCGACTTCCGAGATATGGGGGCCGTCGGCCTTCGAGTATAGGGAGGAATAGAATGTCAGGAACTCTGTGTTGATGTCCTGAGGAGAGGTAGCAAGTGTTCCATCGGACCTTTCTATTGCCGGGATGTTTGGGGCTCCGAACTTGTGGTGGATTAATCTGGCCAGTACGCAGCCTGGCCTCTCACCCTCCCCATAACGTCTTACCGCCCGAGGGCTGTCTAGGAATTTAACCTCCCGCTCTGCAAGGTCACGGAATCTGTCAAGCTCAGACCCCAGCGATGCCAGTGTATCGGGGGAGTGGTCCTGCGCATACTGGGACTACAGATTGGCTAGGGAGGATTTGCTGTCTGCAATATCCTCCCGGATGTTTTTCAGGATGCCGCTCCGTTTAGATATGGCGATACCGCTGGTATAAGCTTTGAATGATTCCCAGAGGATGGCTTGCGAAGATACTGAACCTCCTCAATGGAAGATTCAAGTTCGGAAGCAAAGGCCTGGTCTAGGAGGGCGTGAGGCCTAATTTTTTCAATTGTCTCGTTTTCTCAAAGTCATGCCCCCCCCAATTCAGTGAGATAACCACCGGAGAATGATCCGACAGTGTTCTGGGGAGGATAGCCAGATGGGAGAGGCACCTGATTAGTATGTCCGATAAGAGCCATCTGTCTATCCTAGAGTGCGAGTCATGGACTGAGGAGTAAAAGGAATACGTGCGAGAATCAGGGTACATTAAGTGCCAAGTGCCAACAACTGCTAGTCGGGGGAGAGTGGTAAGGATCGTGTAGGTTGCTCTTGAGAGCTGGCGAGGTCTGGAGCCTGACCTATCTAGGTCAACGTCTAGGATTGTGTTGAAGTCGCCGCCCCATATGATCGGGATCTGGGGGTGACTCTCTAGGATTGAGGCCAGGTGTAGGTAGAATTCGGGATCATCAATGTTGGGGCCGTATATATTCAGGATGGCCACCTCTTGATTTAGCAGTTTGCCGATAATAAGTATATATCTTCCAAGGGGGTCTATTTGCGAGTGGGAGAAACAGAATGTAAGGCCCTTGTGTATTAAGGTGAGGGTGCCCCGACTCTGAGTGGAGTAATTAGTGTAGTATCTCTGGGGACCGCATTGCTTAGCGAACCCCTCGCATTGTTCAGAGCGAGCGGGAGTTTCTTGTAGGCATAAGACTTGGACCCCCTGGAGTACAGCATAGACTTGTATTTGTCACATCTTTTTGTAGTTGCCTAGACCCCTTACGTTCCAGCTCATGAAAGTTAAGCTATTATCCGGCATTGGGATGTAGGAATTGTATAAGTGTTAATCTATGGGTTCGAGTTGGTCTATGCCATATAGGCCTAGGTCTGTGTGTCACCTTAGCTATTATTCTGTGTTGTCTTAATGTGTCATGTGTGGACTCTCTGGTGGTTGCCAAGACTTTTTTAACATAACTTCCCCTCCCCCATGCCCGCACCCACATCCCTCCCCTAACCTGAGGTATGAAACCCCGACCCAACCATAACAGCAACAAACTTCTCGGCATCAGCGCCTGGGGGCCTGTTAGCTGGCCTAGTGGTGGCGCGGCGGACTGGAGAGAGATTAAGGAGATTACCAGATTAGCTAGTGTGTTTAGCGTAGTTACGCATGCTGCGGATTATGGTATAGCAAAAAGGGCTCAAAGCAATCTGTTAATGCACAACGTAAGGGACAGATATGACGACACTATCATATCCCCGGTATACTGTCAGGGGTCAGGTGAATCGATTACGTGCATATCTTAGAGCTGGGGAAGCATTGGGGTATCAGTAACAGCTAAACACCATAAGATCATGTATCCTAAACGGATCGGAGACCAAAGGATTAGCTAAACAAGAGAGCCCAAACTAACAACCATAGTAAACCTGGACAGAATAGTTACTATTATAAGCAAGGCTGAGTGCGGCCCATCATTGGCATAGGCCGACTTGGCAGATATCATAAAAAAATGAACTTCCAATGTGTTGACGAGGGATCAGCCAGGGAAATATTCGTCAAGGAACTTAGAGGCCTCCTCAGGCAAAGTGAAAAAAAAGGTTTTGTTGGAGTGTTCAATCCTTAATTTTGCGGGGAACAGCATGGAGTATTTGAGCGCTCCCTTTGCACAGCCACAGAATAGTCCCGGTAGAGGTGGACCCTAGCCGCTCCAAGAAGAAGTTCTCCTTTGATCGTGGCCGCCCGTAGGAGGGCGTCCCGGTCCCGGAAGTTTAGGACCCTGGCTATAATGGGCTGCGGGGGAGCCCCCAGTCTGGGTTTTGAGGTTAAGGAACGGTGTGCTCTCTCTATAGCAAACTGCATGGAGAGCTTAGGGGAATCTAGGAGTGTCATGAGGATGCGCTCCACGTAGTCCTCCATGGGCTCCGTGATATTGTCCTCAGGTATTCCGACAATGCGTAGGATGTTTAGTCTCGAGCGAGATTAGAGATCGTCATTTTTCTTCTCCACTGCCGACACCCTGTTGGTAAGTGTGGAGACCGCAGCGTGGAGAGAGCCCAGATCATCCTCAGCAGCCCCCACCCTAGCCTCCACCTCAGCGACTCGTCCATCTGTTTTTTCAATGTGAGCTTTTATGGAGGAGATGGTCCCATTCATGTCGTCCAGTTTAGTGTGCAGGGTAGTAAAACCATCTCGGATATACTCCAGCATCTTCTGTGAGTCGTCTTAGGCTGATGGGGCCGAGGGGGCCGAGGTGGTGGGTGCCTTCTCAGGGGCGTCGGGCCCCGGGTTGGATGGCGTTTTAGTGAACATGTTTAGCGAGCTTTGTTTTTTCCCGGCACCGGCTCCCTTGGTCATGGTGAGGCTCGAGGTGGGGATCTGGGAGCCAGGGAGGGTATGAGCATTTAGAGGGAGTGGAGTACTCCGGCGGCAGCTGAAGGCCAGGGGTACCAGGGTGGGAAGTTGCGTGGCTCTTTGGGAAGCCGGCCTGGGACCGGCCTAGGACAAGGTTATGCTCCGAGGATTCCTTTAAACCTGTATGTGTGTGGCGCAGCGGCAGCACCTCAGTTCAGCACCACTCCTGGGTCGGCACAGGCCGAGGTATCGCCAATGGACTGGACCCTAGAGCGCGGCAGCAGCAGTAGGGTATCTCTAAAGGGATGCGACCAGGCCCAGTACTGCGTGGAAAAGGTATTGGAGATCAGGCCCGAACCCCGGCTGTAGCCAGTACGTGTGCAGCAATAAGAAGTTCTGCGCTGCTTAATGTTCCCGAGGCTGGCTTAGCAGGGCCGCAAACACAGGTAAAATGGCCCCGGGGGGGGATCCTGGCTTCTGTACTTGCCACCCCAACAAACCTCAGCAATGCAGGGGGACCCCCAGTTATAGGAGTTCGTTAGTCTTTGCAATCTGGGGGGGAGGGCAGCAACTCCCAGCGCTAGTATCGGAGAGGTGCAGGGAGGGGTGCACCCAGGCCTGTCACAAAGTTTGTTTGTTTGGGCATTTATATAGCTGCTACGAACCCTCAGGTATCTGAGCACTGCTTATTTCTGACAGTCTGTGGTGCTCATTTATCAATCTCGGAAGGATGAAAGGCTGAGTTTGGCCCTGCCAGGATTCAAACCTGCGTCAGCAGGCTCTGCATGGATCTCAAAGCGAGCGCTCTACTCGCTGTGCTATCTGACCAGCTGTTGGGGCATTCCCGCAGGGCCCCGGCCTCCTGGAGGGATGGGTATCAGGCGTTGGTGGGATCTCGTGGTGGTTGTCCTGGAGGACTGCGGCAGGATCCATTAATGTACAGTGGGGGGGGGGATCTCACCGGGGACCGGGCCGCCGCAGTGCTCAGGCAACGGCCGCCCAACGCAGAGCGCCTGGATCCTGACTGTCTTTTAGCGGAGCGGGCAGAGAGCCAGGTGACCACAGCAGACCAGTAGGAGCCGGCGCCGCACCCCGCTTTTGACACCCCCCGGCCCCGTTACCTTGTCGCGCACACCACCGGTGCGCCTCTGGGGTGGCGGGGAGCTGGAGTATGGAGGGTCAGCGGTGCTCCGGCGTTAAGATAACTGCAGCGCCCAGTCTGCCCGCGGCGTCCGGCCCTGAGCCGCGTGGTTTCTGGAGGCACAGGATCCAGCCTATGGGTCGCTGCAAAGAGGGGAGATCCCAGGGCAAGGCGTCCAGGAGGCCCGGATGCGCTGGCTCGGCAAGGCACTGGGGAACGCCAAGTGATTTCATCAGGAAACCCCTCCCCCAAAAGGCCGTCCGCGCCGGGGGGTGGAGTGGAAGAGTAGAGCCGCACTTGCCAGAGCCGCGGTGCGGGTTAGATAAGGCGTCTGCCACCCTGATTTCTCGGCGGTCACAACGAAGGTTCTGGGGGTTCTCCAGGTCTGAATCTCGGCGTGTGTGTGGAACGCAGTTTCACGCAGCGACCCAAGCAGTGGGGATGTTTCAGCCGTATCTGCAAGGGTAAATATCAAAGTGTGTTCTCTCGCAGTCTGGAGCAATACGCTCAGGCAGTCATCTTGCTTCGACGCAACAGCGCCCCCTGAAAGTGTGCACACTTAAATGTATGGGTGGGTGCCTGGGTGTGTGTGCCTGTCTGGCAAAAGGGTGCAATCTTAAATGTATGTGTGGCTGCCTGGGTGTGCCTGTATGGTGAAATGGTGCACACTTAAATGTATGGACGGCTGGGTGTGCATGTGTGTATATGGTGAATGGTGTGTGTGCTTACGTTCAGGGGTGCAACAAAACCTGCATTTCGGGGGGGGCTAACCCTTCAAATGTTGGGAGAGGCGCTAACTTCACGGGCGGTGAGGAGGGGCAAACTTATTTGTGTGGGGCATCCCATTTTTTTATGCCTTTTAATGAGACTATTCTAGTGCTGCTTCAATGTTACAAGCAGTTAACTCTCTCCTTTAAGGTTGAAAGCTCTCTGCTGCCCTTGCATATTCGTCAGGGGTGCAGGTCATGTATATGCATCCCCCATCCCCCTCCAGATCTACCCATACTTCCTTGTACCACTCTCATTCCAGGGGCTCCTTTATTGTCGTGTGATACAGTCTATCTACTACATCCCCATCATAGTACAAAGCCACCATTCTATATTTAGGTTCAGGATCCTCACCTGTTTGTACTTGTGCCTCCTGCATAATTTGAGCTGTTCCTCTAGTGTTGCCCATTGTCACCATCATCATTGTACCATTAGGAACTGCGTTTGCGCAGCACCGAAGACCCAGCTGGCACACACAAAAAATCAAGAGCAAAAATACGATGATGGGTATCAGCATTTTGACAGTCATTCCGAGCCAGGATGGTACCCATGACAAAATGTTGTCGAACCAAGAGTTCGGGTCCACTCCACCTTCCTTCTTCATCCGCTCTCCTAAATTGTGCACTGCCGCGATAACGTGTGACAGCGTTCTGTTGTCCGCATTCGCAGAAGGCACGAACGTGCAACATGCGCTCCCGATTTTTGGCAAACACCTCCATCCATCACCTTTAACAGGTCTAAGACATACCTGTTCTGCATTGTCATTAGCTGTAGGGCCCTTAGCTCCACCTTGATTACGTTGAATCCTTCTTCAGTGTCGTTGGCCAGTTGGATCAGCTCCCAGCGCGTTATTTGCAGCCACTTTGCGTTGGCCGCGCTTGGGTACTGGGGACGAGGGAGGCAAAGAATGTTTCAGCGGAGTTGAATAGCCGGAACCTGTCGGGGATTTGTGCCAAAAGTTCTATGGAGGCTTTGGATATGTAGTTGGATGACCTCTATTTTTTTGATATCACGCTTTGGACGCAGATAGGGCATACATTGGCGTATCTCCATTGGTTGCATGTGTTCTGGAACTTGGACGGCTTGCAGTCCCTTTCCCCCTTCGATATGACTCTCCGGAACCACCATCAGGGCGGAGTGTAGCGTTGCCAAAGAACATGTGCCCCTCCAAGATTGTGGGAGGTGCAAGTATGCCTGTTTACCGCAGACCCAGTGAGTGTCCATAAGGGCTGCTTTCCCTTTCTTCATATCTGGGATGATGAGTGTTTTGTTACAGTTCTTGTTTGTGCCCATGTTATTTTTCCCTTCACCGAGGAAGCACAGTTCATATGTAATTTCCTTTTGCAGTTTGAAGGGTTTTTCCAGCGCTGTGACCCAGGTAAGCTTTGTGATGTGCTCGGCCCACACTGGTGCGCATGTTTTCTCGACCCAGTGCAGTTTTTCTGCCGCCAACCCCCGTAGTGCTTCAGCTTTGCATGTCACTTGTTCTTCCTTCCATTTGTTCTCTGAAAACAGTGTTCCTTTAATTACCAAAAAAGGTTCTTTCAAGCATATCCCTCCTTCAGGTCTTGAGTAACATGTCTTTTCGTTCTGCAGCGTTTCAAAAGAGACTGTGTGTGCCTGGAAGGTGTTCTTTATTCTACATAAGATGAGATGAAGGAGACACTGGGCATCAGCAAGAGGCAGTTCTTGGGGCAGGAGCACCTTAGGGGTACCTGAGGCATGGGATTTCAGAGAGCACATGTAACAGCTCTCGTTGGTTGTTTGTTTGGCAGTGGAACTCATGTCTGCGTACCATTTATTTGATTGGTGCGGGTGCCTGGGGTCTTCAATTGTGTCTAGCCCCAGCCCGGAGTATTCGTCATATTTTCTCCTCCCAACCTCCCTCCTTCTCCTATTGCTTTTGAGGTATATTCTCTCATGCTTTACTGCCTGTTGTGTTGTACTTTGTTCACCTGCCCCACCCCCCTTTCCCCCCCCTCGTCATATAGGGCTAGAAACCTTTCAGTCATTTCTGCATTATCTTCCTTTATACTGGCCGGGAATTCATATTTTATGGACGGATGGCCTGTTTGTGAGACAGCGGTAGAGGTGGGATCATATAACCTTGATAAAACAGAGGGATTTTGATCATTTAACTTATAAACACTGAATTCAGAGGCGTTGTGTGCATCAATTGGGCGTGGGGTTACTGACTTATCATTAGTATTATTCAAATGGTGTGCGCTATCATGGTGGGTGTCATTCCCCCATATGAGCTGGAAGCCATCCCATATGAGATAGGTCCCTTGTTTGATCATGCTTGTTCCGTTGATCATGTTTGTTCTGTTCCCTCCACCCCTCATTTATAACGATAGATATAAATGTAACCGGCCAGTATAAAACCAGGCCAAACATTAGTGTAAAAAATATTACAGCGCATACAAACAGGCCACACTCATATATTAATATCTACGCAAGTCAAAATTTACATTCACGTTTCTGTCTGCCCTAACACTATTTGTGGCGGGGCCTCGTCCGTTGCCATGGTTTCTCCTATATAGCAAAACATAAAAGTGTATTAAGCATCCAAAAAGGCATCCAAATACATTTACTTTAACATTTCCACTTGTCCATTTTAAAGAAAGAGGTGGTAGGGCATTATGAAGAGCGGTTGGGGTGGGAGGAGGAGGAGGAAGAGGAGGAGGAGGAGGAGGAGGAGGAGGAGGAGGAAGAGGAAGAAGTGATTTCTGCAGTTCATTATCAACATTATGTACAATCCAGTAGTAATTCCTTTAGTACTTCTTATATTTTATCACTGGCTACTGGTAGAAGAGATACATTTTTCCTGTTAAGTATTACGTATGTATTTCCTCCTCATCCACTCTCCCGTCTTGTCCCTGTATGACATTATCATAGGCTTTTCGAACGTCTGTTAAATGTCCAATATCTCAGCCCTTTCACTTTCACAGCCGTTGGTGTGCAATACACTACTTCGTATGGGCCATGAAATCTTGGAGAATTCCACCTACGAACGAAACTCCTCACGTATACCATCTCTCCTGGCAGTAGTTGGCCTGTTGGACTGTCTGTGGTAAGTGTTATTGTCTCACTTTGTTTTTCACTTGTGAACGGGGGTGCAAGCTGCTTTGCTATCATACGGGCTGCTTTTCTGAGCTTTGTCAGATAGTCATTAAATTCTTCACCTAATACTGTAGCACTTCTGTCTGCGGAGTGGAGAATTTGCCGTATGCATGCGACTTCCTGTTACAATTCATGGGGTGACAGATGGTGGTCCTTGCTGGGCTGATTCCTCAGCTCAAACAAGGCCAAAGGCAAACAGTGCACCCAATTTATTTTGAATGTAAAACATAGTTTCAACAATCTCCCTTTAAGGAGGCCATTGATCTTCTCAACCACGCCGTTACTTTGTGGGTGATAAATAGAGCATAGCTTATGTTTTATACCTAGCAGAGCTGTTACTTCTTTGAAGAGATCATTTACAAAGTGTGCGCCTTTATCGGAGTGAATCACGTCACAAATTCCCCAGCGCAGGAATCCTTTGCGCACTAAGAATTTTGCAGCACATTTGGCATCCGAGTGGGCACACGGTCCTGCCTCAACCCATCTTGAAAATGGACACACTACTACTATCATGTAGTGTGACCCATTGCACCTTTCTCCCATGTCTGCATAATCAATATGCAGTTCTCTGAAGGGGCCTGATGGTTTGGGTAATGTTCCCCGCAGTGTCCTCAATGTCATTCCTGAATTGTATATTTGGCAGGTTGTACATTCTTTTGCAAGTCTGGAAAGTTGTTCCTGCAACCCTGCAAACCAATTCTCTTGTATCTCTCCAGCAATGTGCTGTTTTGCATTGTGGGCTGGAAAGTTGAGTTGTTGGAATGCTATTTCTAGTAGCTTGCAGGGCATCACCCCCTTAGCTGTGTTGTTCGGGCTCCATAGGAGGTCTGTGGGTGACTGGCTACACCCCCTTTTTTCCCACGACTCTTTTTGCTTGTTTGTTGCCCCATCTTGTAGTTCTAATATTGGCGATACAGGCATTGTATTGTAACCATCTGGGAGATCTTCTTCCACGTTTTTCTGTATCAAGTACTCACCTGTTCTTTTTTTTGTTAAGTAAGATGCCTCCTTGGCGGCAGCGTCCGCTGCAGCGTTCCCCAAAGAGAGAAAGTCAGTGTTGTTTGTATGGGCCTGGCATTTCACTATAGCTACAATTGTAGGGTCTTTTAAGGCTTCTATCAATTTCTTGAGTAGTTCTGCGTGTTGCACGGGTGACCCATCTGCCCTGCGAAATCCCCTTCTCCCCCTTCTGGCCGATCCCCCGTCTACTGTAGTAGTCATGTAGGCTGAGTCTGTGTAAATCGTGACAGCACACCCCTTGGCGGCATGTAAGGCTTCAGTAAGTGCTACCAGTTCAGCAGCTTGTGCTGAGTAATGGGCTGGTAATCGCTGCTGTACTAGCACTTCATATTCATCTTCCTCTAGTCTTACAACAGCTATTCCCACGTGTTTTTCTCCTGTCTCTGGGTTTATTGATGCTGACCCATCTATGAAGTATATTTCACCTTCAGCCAATCCATTTTCACTTACTGTAGGCATGTCCCCCTCCTTTCCTCTGTACATTGCACAATCATGTGCTTGCATGTCTTCCACTGTGCATGCCTCTGTGATCAATGTTGCAGGATTGACTGTTTTGCATCTCACTATGTGTATGTTAGCGCTGGACAGAATAATTTCATACGCTGTGGCTATCTGAGTGGTTAGTGTGCTTTTTGATCTTTCCAATATGGCGAATAGGGAATGTTCCACGAAAAGTGTCACGGAACATCCCATCATGATTGTTGCACTTTTTTCAATTGCGAACGCTGTGGTTGCGAGAGATTGTTCGCAAGCGAAGTGTCCTTGCATTACTGCATCCAGTGTTCCACTGTAATAAGCCAATGGTTTGTGCCCCAATGATGTTTTTTGTGTCAGTACTGCTGTCATGAGGGTCCCGCTGCAATGTGAAAATAAATAAAACTTGCACTCATAGTCTGGGTTTGCGAGTACTGGTGCTGTTGAAATTAGTTCCTTAAGTTTGTGAAGGCCTCATCAATCTCTGCTGTCCATTGTATTTCTGTGTTTTCTCTTTGCGCTCCTTGAGTTCCTGCAGTAATGGCTTTGTTTGTGCTGCATACTCTAATATCCAAGCTCGGCAGTAGTTACACATGCCAAGGAATTTCTGCATTTCCTTCACTGTTTTTGGCCTGCTCACTGCTTTGATGGCAGCCACCCAGTCTGGTATGATTCGTTTACCATCTTTTGAAATCAGTTATCCCAGATACAACACTTCTTGTTGACAGTATTGTAATTTTCCTTTATCTACTTTGTAACCTTGGTGGGCCAACAATGTCAAAAGTGTAATAGAATCTTTCCTGCACTCATCCTCATTTTTCCCACAAATCAGTAAATCATCCACGTACTGGATAATTGTGCTGTCTGTGACCACACTTCCTAGATCTTCGTGTAAAATCCTGTTGAATATATTTGGGCTTTCACAGTACCCCTGTGGCAGCCTACAATGCTTGTATCTCTTTCCTCCCAATGTAAATGCTGTTAGGTATCGGGACTCCTCAGGTAGTGGTACTGAGAAGAATGCATTCTTCAAGTGGACCACAGTGAAACAAGATGCATTTTTTGGTATACTGCACAGAATTGATGCAGGATTGGGGACCAATGGGAATTCCTTTTGTATGACGTCATTGAGTGGGCGTTAATCTTGGATCATCCTCCAGGCCCCACCTTTTGCTTTCTTAATGGGGTAAACAAAGGTGTTGCATGGTTAATTTGATGGTACAATTATTCCCTGTGATAATAATGCAGTGATTGTTTCTTTTATCCCTTACTCTGCTTCCTGGGACAGGGGGCATTGTTTTACTCTGGGCAGTAAGGCTCCTTGTTTGAATTTTATCTTAACAGGTGTTACCTCATGCAACAGTCCCACATCATGTGGGCCGGTGGTCCACAAGTTACCCGGTACTGATTGCATGTCACTGTCAAAAAATGAAGGTGGCGCTCCTACCACTGCCATCAGCTGCACTGGTACCTGTCTTGTCTGTATCATAATATCACAAGGGATTGCTATTTCCATTATTATTTCCCCGTCACTGTCTGAATCAGTGAAGAGGTCTTTGTCTGATAAATCTCGAAGCTCGATGTAGGCATTGATGCACAACACTGTGTGCCACTGGCAGCCATGTATGTCCATTCCAATGACCGCTATTCTCCTTGCTGAAACCTGTACTGCATGCAAATCTAATGACATCACTGTCCCTGGCACTACGTCTGGGCGTGCTATGGGACGGAAAACAAATTCTGCAGGCACCATCCATTCCTGGCGCTTCAATTCTGGGACCACTTGTGCCAGTGTTTTCAACCCCTGAACCCCTGAATAAACATGTCTGGTATCCACTGGTATGCCACGTACTTCTGGCGCTGTTGCTTGTGCGTGTACTACCAACATCACTCGTAATGGGCAGATCCCGGGTGTCGAGCAAACTATCCCCCTTTTGGTAAAAGAAATAGTCATGTTGAGCTTGCTGAGGAGGTCCCTCCCCAGAAAGTTGATCAGAGATTGTTCATATTACAACAGGGGATCTCGTACTGTTTTACCCCCGTATGTATAAGGAACTTCGACCAACGCCCCAGCGAACCCCTGCGTCTCCAATTTACGATTAGATAGTGGAAACCTGCCTTCACGTAGGCATAAAAATGAATTGTTTTTTCCCTACCTCCACCCCTATCAATGGTTCCTCTGATGCATCGAGGGTCGTCGATAGTACTGGACACACAAGTGATCTCTGTGGGCTGTCCTATGCCGGGTGTCTCGTGGTACCCCCTTGGCTGAAAACATTTCTTGATACCATGGCCACCCCTCCAAAGGGTGCAGGTGCACCATTTGTGGTTGTGGCGAAAGGGTTGCCCTGGGTGTATGGCATGTGCTCGCGGCATTGTGGGTGTTGCTGGACATTATGTGTTTGCTCCCTATATTCTTCTGGTTACCTTTGATCTTGATGTTCTCGTCCCCCTCCACCACCCATCGGTAGCCCGTATGGGCTCCCCGGGTGGGGGTGGCCATACTGCTGTTCGTTTTGGTAATTATTCATTGGCCTGCTTTTACACTCTCGTGAGAAATGCCCCTACCTCCCACAATTCCAACAATTTCCTTGTCCTCCCCTGGGTCCTGGTCCCCCATACCCGCCATTCCCTCCGTATCCCGGACCACCCCCTCTGTTCCCTCTGTACTCACCTCTTCCTCCCCGGGTGCTCCGCACTTGCCACTGTGGTCCTCCATACTGTTCTTGGCCATTCCACTGTGACTGCCCATTGCCTGCCCAATTTGCTGCCATTCTCCATTGTATTGCTACTGACCCCTCCTCCTCCTCCGTGTCTCTATCTGGTGGGAGTGCAGCTACAGCTGCTGTGACCTTCACCAGTTTCATTTGTATTAATTTTGCCTCGTCTGCTAACCTTCTCTGTGCTATCTCCTTCTCCCTCTCCTTGATCCTCTTGCAGTGTTGTACTATTATACTTTGTATTTCAGGCCAGCCTTTTGCTTCAATCCCTGCTATTTTGTCAAGCCCTTTCTGAACCTCTTTTGGAAGCCCTCTCTTTATTAGAAAGTAAAACAAAGATGTTGATTGATCCCAGGCCGTACCGTTTCCGTTCTCCACATCTCCTGCACCCGTAAAATGAAATCCATAGCATCTTCCCCGTCATTCATTGTACATTGCATTACTGATTGTAAATCTGGTGTGTCTGGGAAGGTGTCTCTCAAAGAATCCCAGATCCTTGCGCGTACTGCATTAAAAGAGACACCATCATGGCGGTCACAATCTAATGTTATCCCTGGGAATCCGGCCTTTGCCCAAACCCTGTCAGCTTGGTCACCCACTGCAGATACCAACACACTTTTAACATCACCAAAAGCTAGTGGAACCCCTGCTGTGTGCTTCTCGAATGCATATATCCATTTACTTGCTCCCCCCGACAGTGGGGGCAATAATTTCAATAAATTGGCCTTATCCATCTGGGCCCAGGGAATGTAGTTTGGCCTCCCTCCTCCTCTATGTATCAAGGGCAGCTGTAACCTACTTTTTGTTCCTTTCCCAATACTCACCTTTGACCCTTTCTTTCCCAATGCTGCCATTCTTCCCACTCTATTCCTCAATCTCCCAGTCCATTCTTCTTCCATGACCCTCCCCAGAGGTGTTTCGTCTAGCCTCACTGGCATCCCTCCTGTTGCCAATCCCAATCTTCTCCCTTCTAGCTCATCTTCCTCTATGTCACACCACAACTCCTCGATCCCTCCTGTGGCCATTCCCTCTTCCCCTGGGTTCCCTCCGGGCGTGTGTTGTTCTAACTCTATTATTCTGGTTGACTCTTCTTGTATTCGGAATAGTATCTCCCCCTTTTTCTACCCTTCCTCTAGGGATCTGTCAGGCGTCTGCACCCTCTGTGTTTGCTCTGTCCTGGATGTGGCTGATCCACTTTGCTCACATATATCTTGTAGCCTAGACAGTTCACTGCGGGCCATTGAGAGTCAGGAATCTAAATCTTCTGTTAACAACTTTTCAATATCTGTTGTGGGAGTACTTACCTGTCCACTTGTTCTGGGACACTCATATGGTGGGGGTGCAGTCGATTGTGAGACAACTGCGGGAGTAGGTGCGTACACATACACAGGATCACTATATCCCTCAGCCGGCACTGGCTTATTTATGAGGGGATACAACCGTGTTACCTCTATTGATCCTTCCTTCCCTTTGCCCTCTCTTTCATTTTCTTCAATTGCCAGGGGAGAGGTAGTGTGTTCTTGCGCTATTTCCTTTCTTTTGATTGGGGGCACTTCTACGAACAGCCTCCATAGGTCTAATATCTCTCTTCTGTTGTGGAATTGTTTTCCTTTGTATTTTATGAACAAGCATGTGGCCACCATGTCCAGCACGCTTTTATCAAATGACCCTCCTTGGGACCATACCAGGGGTGGCTCTTCCCCCTTCAGTTCCGTGAGCCATTGGTCATGGTACTTGGTTATGCGTTCTGCATAGCCTGGTAAATTTGTACAAAATATGGGCCTGGGGTGTTTCAGACCCAGTGCTGTTCCCCTGTCTTCCACCCACTTGTGTCACCTTACGTTAATCGGGATACCTTGTGCGCACACTTATAATGATAGCAGCTCTTGGATTCTTATATATCTCTGTCAAACCCTGGGTACTTAATTTCAAAAGGTCATACTTACCATGACCACTTTTTACCAAATCCTGATACAATCAATTTATCACTTTGTCACCACATTTGTAGTAAAAAGGGAGCATAATATATTCAATACATGACGTCACTTTGACAAACGTTTTACTTACAACACATAACAACTTTCTTTCCTTCACAGTTTTTTATTCAAAGGATCCCCTTTCCTCTGACCCATTACACCCTCTGCCCCTTCAAATGTCGGAATTTCCCCTTATAGGTTAGAAACGATTAGAAAGAAAAAGCGTTTTCTAACTTTTACACCGAGTCTTCTACTCCTCTGAGACTCTTACTTATATTTTCCCTTGTTTCACTTATTCCCAGTACTAGTCAAGATAGCACTATGCGGCCCCGCCTTCTACCCCCTTGCAGAGCTAGGTTCCCGTCTTCCTTTTTCACCTTGTAATCTTCTTAACTTATCCTAATGGCCATATGCAACAGAAAGAGAAAAGTATGAAATCACCATTTAATTTACCCCTAAGAGAATCCCCTTTGGCATAGCTTAACCTCATACACTTCTATCAATATCTGACTCCTTTTAATGTCATTTGCACTTAATACTCACGTGCCCGTCTTGATCCGAGACTCTCCGGACTCGGTCCGTCCAGGCGGCGCTGCCTCACACTCAATGGCTGCCCCCGGCTCCGGCGAGCGGTACTAAGGGTTTTTTGAAGTGGGACCCTTACCCTCTCGCCCTACTGCATGCGCACGTCTAAGCGTACCAGTTGCCGTAGGCGGGCAGCTCTCTTGAGAGGGCACGCCGTGCGTCTCGGCTGTGGTCGGGATGTCTTGTACCAAAAGGGGACAAAAAGACGAATCACATCTAAGGGGTCACCACGTGAAAGTGAGCGTCCCCCAATAAGGCAGTTAACCCCCTTCAATGAGAGGCAATAATGGACACACCCCAGCAGGGAATGAGACCAAGACCAAGTGCGGGTGAGATATAGAAGGCTTTATCTAAATCGAAATAGGGCATGCAAATGACTCTGCAAACTCTGAGAGCGCTCTCTCTGACAATAGCAAAGACAGTCATATTTATTACAAAAAAACATGTCATGCGTGAGATAAACTACAGGGGTACATAGTCATGGGGATTGGATGGCGATGACTAGCTATTATGTATAATGTAGGTGCGGTGCTCCATGATTGGCAGAGATCCACGTGGTGGCATAACGGAGTGCTTCGGTGTCACGATGCCCGCTCCCGGGGAGCCGGCTCAGGCCCTGCGTCCCCGAAAGCGGACATCAAGTCCCCGGGGAAGGTCCCAGCAACCCCTTATAGGGGCCCTTTGGACAGCGTCCTGGCGCCTATGGCGCCAGGCTCATAGAAAACGTCAGTCCTGGCGCCATAGGCGCCAGGCTCATTATGAAAGTGTTTGGGTGCACTTACCTGATGCAGACCATGCTGCAGAACCCTGGCCTCCTTGAGGCCTGAAAGGAACTACTTTACCTGTGGGACTCATTTACCACCCGGGCGTGGTCGGGGAAGGATACATACCTGATTGGAGGAAGGACACATTCTAGGAACTTCTTCCAAGGCTATTTAAACCACACCTGATCAGCCACACGTGCTTCGCGTTGTTCTGCATCTAGCAGCTGGACGCTCACTGTGTCTGCTCCTGCATCTTGACTTCTGCCACACCTGCCAGCATCCTGAATCACCTGCAAAGGAAGGGAACAAGAGAACAGAAGAAGGAAAAGGCCTCACCTGCTAAATCTGCATCCCAGAGACATTTCGCCGACAATCCTGAAAAGGAAGACATTTATTTTTAAAAGTACATCGCATTGATCGCTGCAGCGCCGCATTCTACTCACCTTTACAGGGCGCCTCCATGTTCAGCAGCGACCATCCGGATTCGCAGTCGCGCCCCCGCGCCTAGGGAGAAAAAGACAAGAACAAAGGTGAGAGAAAGAAGGGAAAAGGGAAACTAAAACTCCATGTCAAGACTTACCTGTTGGGTAATTCCCTTTTCATTTCGGGTCCGCGCCGCATCCAGGCATTTTCGGACCCCGGCTCCTAAGGGGAAAAAGACATCAGCATTAATGAGTGAATGAAAAGACATTACCAAAACACTCATTAAAGGCTTACCTCATTTCCACAAGGATTTCACCGCTCACCTCGAGTCGGTGCCAGTTCCCCGGCATTCCGTACCCCGGCCCCTATGGGGAAAAAGCCACTAGCATTAGAACTAATGCATGGACATAAGGGGAACCACTTATAGAAAAACTTACCTGGAAGCCAAGCAAGTTTGGTTTTCACACATCCGAAAATCCAGTGACGTAACTGGATACCAACGCGCCCCTGCATCAGAAGCAGGATGGAGAGCTCGCCCTTCCAGACCCTAAGGTGAGACGCTACGGGGAAGCACAGAAGGGTTTTGAGGAGGGTGAGAGGGGTAAGTGGGAGGCCGATTGCATTACCCTGCAGACAGTTAACCCCCTATTCTCACCTACAGAAGGATACTTCTGCGAGTCAGACAAGCCAGATCTGGGGCCCGGTCCAGTCCGTCTTCCGAACCCTGCGCATCACCTTAGACGAGGTCACAGCAGCGCGAACCAGGCCAGCGCCCCCGTGGGAGTCAGGTGAGCGTTACAGAACGCGAAGCCTTCCTACAAATTCCCACCCAGGCGCTATGGAAACTTCTGAGACTGATCAGTTGGCCCAATTACTGGGGGAATTACGGGCCGAAGTACATGCCGCTCGTCAAGAGACTAATGCCCTCAAGAGGGAATTAATAATATCAAAGGAAAGAACTGATGACCTGGCCAGACAGCTTTTGCAAGGTCAAGCTGGACAAACTCCTCTACCCTGTTCCGGAGGGAACCCCGCTCCTGTGGTTCCCAGTAACCCTGTGCAGATTAATCTACCTGGAAACATGCCGCTGGCCCCACCTGAACGCTTTGCTGGGGACCCCAAACGATTCGCCGTATTCATGAATCAGTGTCGTTTGCACTTCCTATGCAGACCTGGGGCCTTCCCTAATGATCAGACCAAAGTAGCCTTTGTATTGTCATATCTCAGCGGCTGCGCTGCCGATTGGTCAGTTCCACTGGTTACTCAAGATGACCCGATTCTCTGTGATTTTCAAGGATTTCAAGCAAGCATGGAAAGGTTATTTGCTCGACACTCTCAGGGGCAGGCTCTGGATGACGAACTTCTATCCCTGCGACAGGGTAATCAGGACCTCCTATCCTATATTGCAACCTTTAATAGACTAATTGTGGAAACGGGATGGCCAGAGGATAAAAGAGTCACGTTATTTTATCGAGGTCTACGCGGAGAACTTAAAGATGTCTTGGCTCAAGTTGTAAATCCGCCCCAGGAATGCACAGAATATATAGACTTAGTGGTCCAATTGGATCACAGACTTCAAAACAGAAAAACAGATCGGTCCAGGTTTGAGACCCGGGTGTTGGTCAAGACCCACGCTAACCCCAAGGGAGTTGATGTCTCTGAGCCTATGCAAATTGGAGGGGTTAAAGAACCCTTAACTCAAAAGGAACGTGAAAGGAGGCGGCAGTTAAAATTATGTCTTTATTGTGGGAACTCTGGACACTTTCTACGGGATTGCCCGGCAAAACCGCCCCGAAAAGCGGTAGGAGCCGTTGATAAAAACCATGAAGACTCTGTTTCGGGAAACGACTCAGCCCGACAAGCGTAGGGGTCCGCTTGCCGAGCTTGAAAACTAACTCTCAGACCTCGCATTTCATTGTGCCAATGGTTCTCGTAGATCCAGAAAAGCCTAAGCGGTTTCATGCAATAAAGGCATACATCGATAGTGGGGCTATTGGAAACTATGTGGATCGTGAATTGGTCTCTAGGATTAACCTCCCTCTCCGTCCTAAAACCAGCAAAGATGTCATCACCACAGTCGATGGAACTGAAATTGCCTCTGGACCGGTAACACATTCCACTACTGAGGTGACTCTTATTGGTCCTGACGGCCATCGGGAGGCAGTTGTGTTTGATGTAATCAAGGCTCCACAGTTTCAGGTTATTCTTGGAATTCCTTGGTTAGAGACACATAATCCTCGAATTGATTGGCGAGATAAGAGAATAACCTTCCCGGATTGTGCACAAACCTGCTACCCAGAAAACCTGAAGATTAATCTAGCATCTGTAACCTCTGACTCCATGCAATTACCTCCGGAATACCAGGACTTTCAGGACGTCTTCCAAAAGGAACAGGCCAACACGTTACCTCCTCACCGATCGTACGATTGCCAAATCGATCTGGTGCCCGGTGCACAACCCCCTTGTAGCAGGATTTAAGCCCTTACTGAACCTGAGAACCTGCATTTGAGACAATATTTGGATCAATACCTCGCCAATGGTTTTATTCGCCCGTCAAAGTCCCCGGCATCCTCGGCTTTGTTCTTCGTGCCTAAAAAAGAAGGCGACCTTAGAACTTGTATCGATTACCGCGCATTGAACCAGATAACGGTTAAAAACCGTTATCCTCTGCCTCTGATTCCTGAACTCCTTGACCAGGTGAAGGACGCTTGCATATACACCAAGTTAGATCTCCGGGGGGCATATCATCTGGTGCGAGTAAAAGAAGGCGACGAATGGAAAACAGCCTTCCGTACAAAATATGGATTATTCGAATACCAGGTAATGCCTTTCGGGTTGTGCAATGCCCCTGCTGCCTTCCAATTCTTCATGAATGATGTCCTTCGGGAACTCATCGATGTTTGTGTTGTCGTCTATATCGATGACATTCTAGTGTACTCATCTTCGGAATCTGATCACAGAAAACACGTTAGGGCAGTTCTGGAAAAACTGCTTCAACACAAACTATTTGCTAAACTGGAGAAATGTGTTTTCCATACCACAGAAGTTGAGTTTCTCGGTTTCATCCTGACACCCAAAGGAGTCCGAATGGACTCAAGAAAAGTGGATACCATCCTCAAATGGCCATCACCTAGCTCTGTGAAAGGGGTTCAAAGCATGCTCGGCTTGGCCAATTTCTATCGCAGGTTTATCCCGGAATTTTCACGCATAGTACAACCCATTACTGCACTCTTTTAGGAAAAATAAACGTTTTGAATGGTCTGAAGAAGCCGAGCAGGCCTTCCAGGATTTAAAAGCTAAGTTTACCTCCGCACCTATATTGAAACACCCACGTCCAGATCTCCCGTATGTCGTCGAAACTGACGCATCCAGCCTAGCCATGGGAGCAGTTCTGTCTCAAAGAGATCCTGAACCCAACCAACTGCATCCCGTAGCATTTTGGTCCAGAAAATTCTCGGCACCAGAGATTAATTACGCAATCACTGACAAAGAACTGTTAGCCATAAAGTCCGCTTTTAAAGCCTGGCGGCATTACCTGCTTGGCGCTCGACATACCATCACGGTGATCACTGATCACCGGAATTTACAGTATTTGAAAACCGCCAAGGCTCAGTCATCACGGCAGCTCCGATGGGCTTTGTTTTTCGCTGAATTTGATTTCGTGATTACCTATCGACCTGGCTGCAAGAACGGCAAAGCAGACGCCTTATCCCGAATTGGAATGGGAGAATCTGATACAAACTCAGAACCAGTACCAATAATTCCCGAACAGAGAATTCTAGGCATGACTTTGTTACAGACGCTTGAAGACATTCAAGTCAGAGTGAAACAACTCCTGGACCCTACAGTCCTACTGGATTGGATACAAAAGGGATCAGACTTTACCATAGATAATGGTTTACCTTATTACCAAGGACGCTTATTCCTGCCGCACAAGGATTTACACGAACTAGTTATTTCAGGTTATCATGATACATTAATAGAGGGACACCCCGGTATTGCCAAGACAATGGAAAAGGTGAAACGACAATTCTGGTGGCCCTCTTGGCGAAAAGATGTTAAATCTTTTGTGATGTCCTGTGACGTTTGCGCCCAAAATAAAGGTCAAAAGAAAAGACCAGCCGGTCTCCTTCAACCTCTAGACATACCGCCAGCACCCTGGCACACCCTATCAATGGATTTTATTACAGACTTGCTTCCTTGTTCGGGATACAATACCATTCTGGTAATTGTGGATTTGTTTTCCAAAATGGCCCACTTCATTCCTTTGAAAGGTTTACCTTCAGCTTCTGTCCTAGCCAAAGAATTCCTCGAAAATATTGTTCGGCTACATGGATTCCCATCTATACTAATCTCTGACCGGGGAAGCCAATTCATTTCCCACTTCTGGCGCAAATGTTGTCAAATGGCACAAATCGACGTAAGATTATCGACCAGTCACCACCCTCAGACCGATGGTCAGACCGAGAGGACAAATCAGACCCTTGAACAGTACTTACGCTGTATGTTACAGCAATCTGAAAGCAACTGGAAAGACATTCTTTGGATAGCCGAATACGCATATAATAATTCGGTAAACTCTGGAACTGGCCATAGTCCTTTTTATACTTTGTTTGGACATCACCCTCGAACCTCAAACCTCGACTCACCTCAGAACCTCGGAGTGCCCGCAGTAGAACATCTGCATTCTACCATTACCCGAGCCTTCAAAGAGGCAACCACGCATTTACAACAAGCCAAGAGAAAATACAAGGAGAATGCTGACCTACATCGGAGTGAAGCACCTCCGTATCAGATTGGGGATCAAGTGTGGTTAGCTACCAGACATTTACTGCTCAAAGGGCCTCAAACTTTTAACCCAAAACATCTGGGACCTTATTCTATTACGGCAATAATTAACCCAGTAGCGGTTAAACTTGATTTACCAGCTAATATGCAAATTCGCCCTGTTTTTCATGTGTCACTTCTGAAACCAGTGGTACCCGGAACCCGACTACTCAAACCTCCAGAACCTATTCAAATAGATGGGGAACCTGAATTCGAAGTGAAGAACATTTTAGATTCAAAAATGTTTAGGTCAAAGCTTTTCTACCTAATTGATTGGAAGGGGTACGGACCTCAGGAGAGGTCATGGGAACCCAGTGACCATGTGCATGCACCTCGATTAGTCAGGAAATTCCACCGACTCTTCCCAAACAAACCAAAACCCCCGGAGGGAACAACCTTGGGAGGGGCCTTGGGGGGAGTGCTGTCACGATGCCCGCTCCCGGGGAGCCGGCTCAGGCCCTGCGTCCCCGAAAGCGGACATTAAGTCCTCGGGGAAGGTCCCAGCAACCCCTTATAGGGGCCCTTTGGACAGCGTCCTGGCGCCTATGGCGCCAGGCTCATAGAAAACGTCAGTCCTGGCGCCATAGGCGCCAGGCTCATTATGAAAGTGTTTGGGTGCACTTACCTGATGCAGACCATGCTGCAGAACCCCGGCCTCCTTGAGGCCTGAAAGGAACTACTTTACCTGTGGGACTCATTTACCACCCGGGCGTGGTCGGGGAAGGATACATACCTGATTGGAGGAAGGACACATTCTAGGAACTTCTTCCAAGGCTATTTAAACCACACCTGATCAGCCACACGTGCTTCGCGTTGTTCTGCATCTAGCAGCTGGACGCTCACCGTGTCTGCTCCTGCATCTTGACTTCTGCCACACCTGCCAGCATCCTGAATCACCTGCAAAGGAAGGGAACAAGAGAACAGAAGAAGGAAAAGGCCTCACCTGCTAAATCTGCATCCCAGAGACATTTCGCCGACAATCCTGAAAAGGAAGACATTTATTTTTAAAAGCACATCGCATCGATCGCTGCAGCGCCGCATTCTACTCACCTTTACAGGGCGCCTCCATGTTCAGCAGCGACCATCCGGATTCGCAGTCGCGCCCCCGCGCCTAGGGAGAAAAAGACAAGAACAAAGGTGAGAGAAAGAAGGGAAAAGGGAAGCTAAAACTCCATGTCAAGACTTACCTGTTGGGTAATTCCCTTTTCATTTCGGGTCCGCGCCGCATCCAGGCATTTTCGGACCCCGGCTCCTAAGGGGAAAAAGACATCAGCATTAATGAGTGAATGAAAAGACATTACCAAAACACTCATTAAAGGCTTACCTCATTTCCACAAGGATTTCACCGCTCACCTCGAGTCGGTGCCAGTTCCCCGGCATTCCGTACCCCGGCCCCTATGGGGAAAAAGCCACTAGCATTAGAACTAATGCATGGACATAAGGGGAACCACTTATAGAAAAACTTACCTGGAAGCCAAGCAAGTTTGGTTTTCACACATCCGAAAATCCAGTGACGTAACTGGATACCAACGCGCCCCTGCATCAGAAGCAGGATGGAGAGCTCGCCCTTCCAGACCCTAAGGTGAGACGCTACGGGGAAGCACAGAAGGGTTTTGAGGAGGGTGAGAGGGGTAAGTGGGAGGCCGATTGCATTACCCTGCAGACAGTTAACCCCCTATTCTCACCTACAGAAGGATACTTCTGCGAGTCAGACAAGCCAGATCTGGGGCCCGGTCCAGTCCGTCTTCCGAACCCTGCGCATCACCTTAGACGAGGTCACAGCAGCGCGAACCAGGCCAGCGCCCCCGTGGGAGTCAGGTGAGCGTTACATTCGGTCAGCTGGGGTCATCAGGGTGGAGAGTCAGGGTGCAAGCTGTCCATGTGGATGCATTTCTGCAGCGCTAACAATTTGCCCTTGTTGCCATTTGTACCCATTCATCACAAACTTCTATTTCAAGTTATCATATGAATCCTACAACACATCAATCTAATACCAGGGGGGAAACACAGAAAAACAGTATGTAATATGAGGCCTCTTTAATACATTACCATAAAGTTGCCATTAACAAAGCACCCAGTCTCATGAGTCCAGGTGTCTTATCAGGGGGCACGGGTTAGGCTACCTTTATTATTCTATTCTGTTAGATGCAGTGAGTGATAGTTTTACGGCATGTTAGTACAGGGGTGAATAACTGTCTCCATGGCCCGGTAAGCTTAGGGTGAACTGAAAAACGATTGGGTCAGTAGGGGCACATAGCTGGCACCTCAAAAGACGGCGGGATTCAGGACCGGGTGGCTCATAATTCTTCTTGGCCTGGTCATAGCGGTACACAGTGATTTTATGATGGCATCTGGTGTCAGAGGCATGGGTGGAGGTAAATACTTGGTCCGGGCCCAGCAGGAAGGCGGGGAGGTGTAGCTGTAACGTTCCAGCAACAGAAAACTAGGGACCTTCAAGCCCGTCCGAGCCTTGGGGGGAGGAGAGGAGTTGAATGTGCAGCTCTCTAGAAGGAGGGGGAGATGGCCTTGTAACTTTTTGCGGGTCCCTGTTTACTGAACAGCATGAACACTATTATAGAGCCGGGTTGCTTAGACTTGGGGCATTATGTAAATTGCATATCTCTACGACTCGCGTGTGCTCATGTTTACAGGATCAATAGAGAGAAAGTTATCATTTACATAATACAACGTTTTTCATTCTGTTGCTTGGAGCCCAGGAGGAAAATGAACATAAAACGTGAGGTAGATCCAGGTTGGTGGGTGCATTGATCTCACTGACAAATTACAATATTATGCTTCTGATCAGATAATGAGTTCAACTAACATGCCAATCAACAGCAGGTGTGGCTCAATACTTTAAATGGTTCAATTGTGTGATTTACAATCAGCAAAGTCAATCATCTGTATGATCATATGGTTTATCATTCCTATGTTTTATGCTTTTGTTATCCTTGTATATGTTGTATTCTTTTTGTCTTTTGTTATGTCTGCGCCCTCAAGCCTTTGGGTCCGTAGGTGCGCAATATAAATTTATTAAACATAAACATCATACACATGCATTTTATACATTGCTTTTTTAACCATTTTACGATAGCAGCAACCATGGGTCAGTAAATGGCAGATTCGAGTGTACATACGTTTGACCAGAGACGTCTTTATGGTAGGGCAAAGAGGGCACTTGCCCACGGCCCCCACCTTGCAGGGGGCCCCCACAAGGCTGCCTGATCTAAAGTAAGATTCCATTGTTCACCAGACTTAAATTGCACACGCCAGGAGATTTGATGGCATGCTGCTGAGGCGCTAAACCTATTGTCTGTCTGTTTTGACAAGTACATTCTGCCTTGATCAATTAATCATGTAATGCTTTCTGTGTTCACTGTGGAATACATAGTTTGTGTGTTCCGTACTGCACAACTTCTGTAGCATTCTTTCCTTCTTGTTTGAATTATGTTGATCATGTGCAATAGCCAAAGTTGAAATCCATATTGATAAATTGAGTGCCACAATGGTTCAGACGTTAGCTCAGTGTGTTAAGCACGCATTACAGAGATGTGTGTTCATATGAAAAATTAGAAGAGCACATTCCAGCAAGGCTGGCTGAACCTTTCCTATGTCTGAAGTTTATAAACCTACCTGCATATGTACTTGGTTTTGCAACATAATAGGTACTATTATCAGCAATGCTCCTGCATCAGATAGGGGTCGCTATAAAAACTAACATGTCATTCGTATGGTGAAGGTTTAGAAATTGGTTTGTTCAGATGGGGCGTTCTATAACTTAGGCAACCCCCTCCAAAGATGAGCATAAACTATTAATCCTAAAGGTGAATAAAAGACTGTGGAACCAAAGTGTTCATGCTTGTATCCTGGCTTTGCCAGCAGACGATACAGTGATCTTGGTCAAATCATATATCTCTTGCATTACTGTGCTGTCTTCTGTGAGGTTTGCCTTCTTGCATGCTGGTGGCATCGTTTAGCTCATTAATTGATCTTTCTTCTTATGTAGGCCATTTGAGTGGAAGGGGTGGTAGACAGGAGAGAGCGGACCAGATGGTGTAGGCATTGAGCAAGCATATTTTAAGGTCTGTTCGTTTGACACAAACAACTTTTTGCTTTTTGTATAAAAGTCCAAGGTTTTTCTGCACGTTTATGAATGACAATTTCAAAAGCCATTGTTTTGGCAGTATTTAAAGCTTAAAATTACAAAAGACATACCTAGATTAAATCTGTTAAATCACATCGATCGGTATGCTGGTACTATACTTCCCTTGATGATGGAGACAATGTAGCTAGAATCATTCCCATTTTGCGTAACACCCTTCTGTAATATTTTGGTTTTAAAAATGGTCAGGTTTGGAAATGTGATTCGTGTACTTTGCAAGTCCGTTTTATAAAAATGAGATTGTTTTAGTACATGGTAAGAGCTGGAAAAGAAAGTGTTCAAATGCAGAAATTGCAGAGTTGGCACAAATCCCAGCTTCACCCCTTAAGCAATATGTGATCCTGGGCATCTCATTTAATCTTGTATTGCCTAACCTCTCAGTGTTGCCAGTCCCTAAACCTTTCAAAATTGTCAGTCCCTCAGTGTGATTTCCTTCTCAAGGTATGATCTTCATAAAAGCCTCACTCATGGTTTCATTGGCTATAGGGTTGCTTCCACTATAATAGTGAGCATTGATATACTGCACACCACAGGCACGTGTTCCCTTGATCTCTAATGGCAACGCTATTTGCAAACCATGTCCCACTTCTAATCTCAGTCTGTCTGGATAGAGGCACCTTCCTGGTAGCTTCTAATCTGCCTCCACTATCCATGCTATGGTATGTGTAGCTTTCTCCTTCCTTACAATTGGTCTACTCTATCCATGATTGAACACTTTTGCATTCTCTGAGGCAGCTAAATTGAGTTCTCTGCCTATTCTGGGTTACATGTACCTTTTACATAGAGTCCTGCGTTAATACGTCAGGCTGCATACCTTCCTGGATGCTATTGATAAAAGTATCCTGTTAGATTAAGGCGCTATATAAATAACACATCATTATCGTTATCATTAACAGAGTAACCTCTTCGTAGATTGCTAATGTTGGTCTTCAAATGCTACTTGTTTACCAACCTGATTAGAGCAAGAATGAAGAGGGTATGGGGACTTAAAGGGAGTAAACATGCTTATTTTGAATGCTGCGAGGCGGCATATCTACCTATGGGTTTTGCTCACGGTGGGGGCGGGGGCACCAGATATACTTGATCACTTAATTCCTTTGGTTTGATTGAGGAGGGCCCCAAAGATGTCCATGCCCAGGGCCCCAAAAAAGCTTAAGATGACCCTGCGTTTGACACCTTTACACAGAGATGTCTTGGGGTGGGCAAGAGTCGTACCATTTTAATATGGGCAATCGGCAGTATGGGTTTTAAACCTTTTCACAAATGGCTTAGCAGCATAGATAAGACTGGGAGACACAGGGATTTAACATTCAGGTTTAACATTTCAACCGGGGGAACAGGGTTGGGGGGGTCATGAACACCATATATCATGAACGTGGGGGTCTGTGGGGGGGTCATGTTATCTTTCATAGAGACAACTTTGTTCTTTTCCAGACCCCAACTAAAAGTCAGGTCACCGCCAGGGCAATGATGTACTGCGGAAGGTAAATGATACAGTGTTTGTTCTGTTACTTGTTTGCATCTAGTTGCTCATGAGAACGGGCCTTCAGAGGAGCTGCCATGCCATGGGGAGGAGGTGTCACAACCCTCAGCCCTGACCCCCACTGGCAAGCCCACAAGCCAGGTGGGATCAGGGCTCGGATCTTTAATAAGGCCAGACTTCCACTTTTCAAGCCCTGAAGCCTTTGGCGCCTGGATCATCAGTTGGGAGAGGCATCTGCTTAAGGGACTATTTTATTAAGGCTTTAAGCCAACATGGAGGCATGCACATAGCTAGGTTCCTAGAACCAAGCTATGCGGTCTAGTGTTTTGGGTGTGGTGGCCTAGGGACTACTTTACCACGACTACTTTACAGTGGCTATTTAAACCACACCCGAACAAGAACACACGCTTCGCGTTACTTTGCTTCTAGCAACGTGACGCTCACTGTGTCCAGCTTCTGGCGAACCCGACGAATTCCGGACCTGCAGAAAAAACAAAGAAACATTGTTAGCAGCAGAATATTACCTGCAATCTTCATCCATCTCTGCTCACAGCTCCTGGGCATCTCTGTTGGAGGAGTTGGCCCCCCGAATCGAGGGACCAGAGAAAAGGAGAAAAAACATTATTAACAGAGGTACTAGAGACATTACAACCATAAAAGCGCTTAAGGACTTACCTGGCTGGCTACTTCTCGGACCGGCACTGCTCCGGAAACCCCATCTGTGCTGGGTACTCTCCGCGACCTACAAAAGGGACAAAAACAGGTCATTGAGAACAAGGCATTGCTGCGCTACACAAAGCGCCTCCTTAACGCATCATAGCGCTATAGCGCGCCATCACCTCCCAGTGAGAACCAGCACATCCCGTTCTCCGAGTGGACACTCCACACCCCTAGAGGAGATAAAAGAGACATTAGAACAGACAAAAGGCATGCAAGTAACTGGACCGCCAGCGCCCACAAAAGCCAACGCACCCCTGCCCAGAGAGCAGGACGGAGAGCCCACCGATTCCGGCAACCAGGTGAGAAGGGAACCTGGAGGGGCTGGAAATATAAGGAGGTGGGGGATTAAACTGCTTACCTCGGTCGCCCAGTCCTGACATAGTCTTCATTTTTCAAGCAAAATTCCCTCGACACCGAGGCAACAGGGGAACCATCAGGAAGGGCATCAGCGACCAGCTGGCTAGGTGGCGTCCCCGTGGATACCATGTGAGCGTAACAGAACGCGAAGCCTCACATAAATAATCCACCTGGGCGCCATGGAAACATCGGAAATTGACCAATTGGCCCAATTGTTGGGGGACCTTCGTGCTGAGGTTCATTCAGCTCGACAAGAGACTAATGCACTCCGGAGAGACTTAATAGTGACCAGGGAGCGCACCGATGAAATCAGCAGACAATTCTTGCAATCGCAGGCAGGGCAGACTCCTCTGCCTGGGGGAAATCCACCGATGCAAACTCCTGTTACACCATCTCATGCCCCCACACCAGTACAGATCACGCTGCCTGGAACAGTTCCCCTGGCACCACCAGAAAGGTTTTCAGGGGACCCACGGAAGTATGCAACATTTATAAATCAGTGTCGCCTTCATTTTCTTTGTCGCCCTGGGGCATTTCCCAATGACCAAGCTCGGGTAGCTTTCATCCTATCATACTTGAGTGGAAGCGCATCGGATTGGTCAGTGCCGTTAGTGACCCATAACGATCCGTTGTTACAGGACAATGAGGGGTTCCAGAGAGAGATGGAAAAACTGTTTGCTCGCCATACCCATGAACAAGCAGTGGATAACAAACTTTTATCCCTCCGGCAGGGAAACTAAGACTTGTTAACATATATTGCAACCTCCAATAGACTGGCGGCTGAAGCCAGGTGGCCAGAGAACAAAAGAACCACGTTATTCCATTGAGGCTTACGAGGTGAATTAAAGGTAGTTGATCCTCCCAGAGACTGTACCGAATTCATAAATCTAGTCGTGCAGCTAGATCATCGTTTGCAGTACAGAAAAGCAGACCGGTCCAAAGCAGACTCACGGATAGTTTATGTTCGGCCTAAAGACAATGCACCACGGGGGGGAGACAACGCCGTAGAACCCATGCAGATTGGAGGATTACGACCTCCATTAACGAAAAAAGAGCGGGAAATTAGGAGACAGCAGCAACTTTGTTTGTATTGCGGAAAACCAGGACATTTCCTGAAAGACTGCCCAATTAAACCCCTTAGGAGAACAGTTGGGGCCACAGAAAAGGATGAAGGTAAGGAATCGGAAAACTACCAAGCTCTGCAACCATAGAGGTCAGTTTGTCAAGTGATGAAAAAGAGCCACTGACCTCACACTTTGCGATACCCGTGATCTTAATAAATCTCCAACAATTGTCAAAGATGCATGCCGCAGAAGCGTACATCGACAGCGGAGCAGTTGGGAACTATATAGATCAAGGTTTGGCAGCAGTGATGGGGCTCCCTTTGTGTTCTAAATCTACCAGGGACAAGGTGACGACCGTGGATGGGACGGAAATCGCCTCCGGGCCAGTAACCCAGTGCACAGCAGTAGTAAGCTTGCTGTGCCAGGATGGGCATCAGGAGTGTATTTCATTCGATCTAATAAAGGCACCTCAATTCTGGTTGATACTAGGGATGCCATGGTTGGTTGCTCACAACCCTTTGATAGACTGGCAGGCACAAAAATTAACCTTCTCCAGCAACTGCTCCATAACCTGCTATTCTCCTGACCCGAAACCCGACTCCTGCGGCTCCAAAGCTTCCAGTATTAAAGCCTCTACCTTGGGAGTAACTAATACTTTGCCAGATGAATATCATGACTTTGAGGATGTGTTCCAAAAAGACCAGGCTAACACGGTGCCGCCGCATAGGCCTTATGATTGTCAAATCGACTTTGTCCCTAGGGCACAAATCCCATGCGGCAGGATTTACGCTCTCACCGAGCCAGAAAACCTTCACCTTAAAACCTATTTGGACAAGTACCTCGCAAACGGTTTCATCCGCCCATCTAAGTGTCCAGCAGCCAGTCCTTTGTTCTTCGTACCAAAAAAGGAAGGGGACTTGAGGACCTGTATTGATTATCGCGCAATAAACCAGATAACTGTGAAGAACCGCTACCCCTTGCCTCTTATCCCGGAAATGCTAGACCAAGTCAAAGATGCCCAGATCTATACCAAATTAGACCTTCGGGGAGCATACCACCTGATCCGGGTCAGAAGTGGAGATGAGTGGAAAACCGCTTTCCGTACCAAATATGGCTTGTTCGAATATCAAGTCATGCCCTTTGGCTTGTGTAACGCTCCTGCAGCATTTCAATATTTCATGAATGATGTCCTGAGAGAACTGATTGACGTTTGCGCCTTAGTATACATAGATGACATCTTGATCTACTCAGCCTCAAAACAAGACATATCAGGCATGTTCGTTCAGTCCTCACCAAGCTCCGCCAACATCGTTTGTACACAAAGCTGGAAAAATGCTTTTTTCACGTCACCGAAGTAGAATTCCTCGGTTTCATCCTTTCGCCGAAAGGCATCAGAATGGACGTGCATAAAGTGGACGCAATTTTAAAATGGCCATCACCAACATCTCTGAATGGAATACAGAGCATGTTAGGCTTTGCAAACTTTTACTGCCGGTTTATTCCAGACTTCTCTCAGGTGGTGCACCCGATCACGGTATTGCTACGAAAAAGCAATAAAAAGTTTGCTTGGACTGAGGAAGTGGAAAAAGCCTTCCAGGAACTAAAACAAAGGTTCACCTCTGCTCCCATCCTGCGGCACCTGCGTCCAGACCTCCCTTATGTCGTAGAGACTGATGCTTCCAGTATGGCGATGGGAGCGGACCTGTCACAGAGGGACCCAGAAACCGGCCAGCTGCATCCTGTGGCCTTCTGGTCGAAAAGGTTTTCACCTCCGGAACTAAATTACACTATCACGGATAAAAACTCCTAGCCATCAAGTCCGCTTTTAAGGCGTGGCAGCACTATGTTCTGGGAGCTAGACACACCATTACAGTGGTCACTGACCACCGGAACCTTCAATATCTCAAAACAGCCAAAGCCCAGTCTTCACGCCAGTTACGGTGGGCCCTCTTCTTCGCCGAATATGACTACGTAATCACCTTTCAACCTGGGGTCAAGAATGGGAAAGCTGACGCCTTATCTCGAATGGGCATTGATGAAACAGTGTATCCAACTCCAGACCCGGTACCCATCATACCTGAAGACAAACTCTTGGGGATCACAACAACCTTATCACAATCCGAATTACGGGACAAAATTCGTCAGTCAATGAACCCGGATGCTTTCCTTGCATGGCAAACTCTGGGCGAGCTGTATTGCATCAAGGATCAGTTACCTTACTTTGGAGATCGGCTATATGTACCCGAGAAGGAGTTGCAATAGCATATCATTTCAGATTATCATGACTCCCTGATTGAAGGACACCCTGGAATCGCTAAACCTTTAGCCAAGGTAAAGAAGAACTTTTGGTGGCCTACCTGGCGTAAGGACATTGTTCAGTATGTTCAATCCTGCGGCGTCTGCGCACAAAACAAATCACAGAAACAGAAACCATCGGGTCTCCTACAACCACTGGACATCCCTCCCGCTCCATGCCACACTCTTTCCCTCGACTTTATCACAGATCTGCCACCAAGTCAAGGCTTTAACACCATTCTTGTAATCGTGGATTTGTTCTCAAAGATGGCACATTTTATTCCTCTTAAAGGCCTCCCGGAAGCATCCACTCTAGCAGGAGTATTTCTGGAAAACATTGTCAAGCTGCATGGCTTTCCATCAGTTCTGGTCTCTGATCGAGGCAGCCAATTTATATCCAATCTTTGGAGAAAATGTTGTGTGATGGCTCAGATTGATGTCCGGCTATCCACCAGTCACCACCCCCAGACAGACGGCCAAACTGAGAGGACCAACCAGACCCTCGAGCAGTATTTGCGGTGCATGCTGCACCATGAATTAAGATATTGGAATGATTTACTGTGGATAGTCGAGTACGCATATAACAACTCCGTACATTCTAGCACAGGCCAAACTCCCTTTTACACCTTGTATGGCAGACATCCACGTATGTCAGAACTGGACCTTCCTACCAGCTTGGAAATGCCCGCAGTAAAGACTCTTCATACAACCATCACTCAAGCGTTCAGAAAGGCAAAGGAACATCTTTTTCATGGTAAAGAAAAACAAAAACACTTCGCTGATCAGCATCGGAAAAAGGCTCCAGACTATCAAGTAGGAGACCAGGTTTGGTTAGCCGCCAAATATGTCCCCATCAAAGAAACCCGGACCTTCCAACCTCGATATTTGGGACCCTATACCATCAAGGCAATTATCAACCCAGCCGCTGTCAAATTAAATCTACCACCTAATCTACAAATCCATCCAGTATTCCATGTACCCCTCTTAAAACCAGTACAACCCGGTACACGGATCAAAACACCACCTCAACCTATACTAATAGATGGAGAACCAGAATTCGAAGCCAAAGGCATCCTGGACTCTAAGTACTCTAGAGCCAAATTGTACTATCTCGTCGACTGAAAAGGATTTGGGCCTCAAGATAGGTCCTGGGAACCCAATGAAAACATTCATGCACCACGTCTGATCAAGAAGTTTCATCAAAACTTCCCAACCAAACCTGGACCAGGCAGAAGACACACCTTGGGAGGGGCCTTTGGGGGGAGTGCTGTCACGACCCTCAGCCCTGACCCCCCCACTGGCAAGCCCACAAGCCAGGTGGGATCAGGGCTCGGATCTTTAATAAGGCCAGACTTCCGCTTTTCAAGCCCTCTTGGGGCCAGAGGCATCTGTTTAAGGGACTATTTTATTAAGGCTTTCAGCCAACATGGAGGCATCCACATAGCTAGGTTCCTAGAACCAAGCTATGCGGTCTAGTGTTTTGGGTGTGGTGGCCTAGGGGACTACCTTACCTGGACTACTTTACAGTGGCTATTTAAACCACACCGAACAAGAACACACGCTTCGCGTTACTTTGCTTCTAGCAACGTGACGCTCACCGTGTCCAGCTTCTCGCGAACCCGAAGAATTCCGGACCTGCAGAAAAAACAAAGAAACATTGTTAGCAGCAGAATCTTACCTGCAATCTTCATCCATCCCTGCTCACAGCTCCTGGGCATCTCTGTTGGAGGAGTTGGCCCCCCGAATCGAGGGACCAGAGAAAAGGAGAAAAACATTATTAACAGAGGTACTAGAGACATTACAACCATAAAAGCGCTTAAGGACTTACCTGGCTGGCTACTTCTGACCGGCACTGCTCCGGAAACCCCATCTGCGCTGGGTACTCTCGGTGACCTACAAAAGGGACAAAAACAGGTCAGTGAGAACAAGGCATCGCTGCGCTACACAAAGCGCCTCCTTACCGCCTCATAGCGCTATAGCGCGCCATAACCTCCCAGTGAGAACCAGCACATCCCGTTCTCCGAGTGGACACTCCACGCCCCTAGAGGAGATAAAAGAGACATTAGAATAGACAAAAGGCATGCAAGAAATACGACGCCATTAATTGCAATAAGACCTACCTGAAAGACACTACAAGGGCTGCAGTCAGTGAAGTAACTGGACCGCCAGCGCCCACAAAAGCCAACGCGCCCCTGCCCAGAGAGCAGGACGGAGAGCCCACCGATTCCGGCAACCAGGTGAGAAGGGAACCTGGAGGGGCTGGAAATATAAGGAGGGGGGGGATTAAACTGCTTACTTCGGGCGCCCAGTCCTGACTTAGTCTTCATTTTCCAAGCAGAATTCCCTCGACACAGAGGCCACAGGGGAACCATCAGGAAGGGCATCAGCGACCAGCTGGCTGGGTGGCGTCCCCATGGATACCAGGTGAGCGTAACAGGAGGCTGGGGAGAAGTGCAGGCTCGCTCTGCACGATGAAGTGGGGGTGAGCTGCAGCCTCTGCAGGCGGCCTGTTGCACAGAGGCCTGGGTTTAGTATACTCAAAATGGAGTCTAAGTGCATCCCAAAATGGAGTCTGTTATGCTACAAGGTGAGCCGTGCAGCCTCACGTGTCGATCCGCAGCCATCCTGCATCCCGAGCCCAGGCGCATAGGTGGCTGCCGACGAGTCATAAGCCTCACGTAGGAGAGGGATGTGGGGGAGGGGGGTCCTAAAGACCAGTCCTCTCATACAGCCCACACAACAGAGAAACATTCTTTTTCTACTGTGGACCATCTGAGCTCTCTGTCCTTAAACTGGTGACTAATGAAGCCAATAAGATGTTCCTTACCCTTCTCATCTACTCGTGATAGTACAGCTCCCATCCCAGTGTCAGCGGCATCTGCCTGCACAATAAAAGGTCTTTGGTAATCAGGGGCCCTGAGAACATGGGCCTGGCACAAGGGGTCTTTTAAGCCATTGAAGGCCTTTGCACACTCTTCAGACCAGGTTACCCTCTTGGGTTTCTTTGGAATGGTGAGAGTAGTCAGAGGGGCAGCTATGGTGCCATAGTCTGCTATGACATTTCTGTAATACCCAGTGAGTCCTAGAAAGGCTCTCACTTGGGTCTGGGTAGTGGAGGTAAGCCAGTCTTGTACTGCTTGTACTTTACTGGGTAGAGGCTGTATCCTGCCTCTACCTACTTCATGTCCAAGGTAGACCACTGATCCTTGCCCAATCTGGCACTTCCTGGCCTTTATGGTCAAGTGGGCCTTCTGAAGAGCCTGTAACACAATCCTAAGGTGTTTCACATGGTCTTCCCAGGTGGCCCTGGAAACTGCTATATGATCCAGATATGCAAGACAGAATTCATCCAACCCATTCAACACATGATTCACCAGCCTCTGGAAAGTGGCAGGTGCATTCTTCAACCCAAAAGGCATTACCCTGAACTGGTAAAGACCCTCTGGTGTTGAGAAAGCGGTCTTCTCCTTGGCATGTTCTGCAAGAGCTATTTGCCAATAGCCTGCAGTGAGGTAAAATGTGCTGAGGTATTTGGAGACACCCAAAGTATCCACCAGCTCATCTGTTCTAATAAAGGGGTGTGCATCTGTCTTGGTGACATCATTCAGAGCCCTGTAATCCACACAGAACCTAAACTCAGAAGTACCTGCTTTTGGAACCAATACCACTGGGCAGGACCAAGGACTCCTAGAGGTTTTAATCACCCCAAGATCCAACATTTTGTTGACCTCTGTCTTAATGTAAGACCTTACTTTGTCTGACATTCTGTATCCCCTACTTTTGGTAGGTACACTGTCTCCTGTGTCAATGTCATGTTTGCACCAAGGTGTCAAACCAGGGGACTGTGAGAACAAGGGGGTAAACTGCCTAAGCAAACTTTTCACCTCTGCTTGCTTATCAGAAGTCAGATGAGGGGCCACTTGGACACCCTCAATGAAGTTGTCTGAAGGACTGCCTTGGAACAGGTCAGAGAGAGGTTCTGACTCCACTTCCTCAACATCTGAACCCAGTAGCAGTGCAGCGATTTCAACTCTTGGGATGAAAGCCTCCAGTCTATTCACATGTAACACTTTTGGAGCCTGTCCAGCCCTTCCAAGGTCCACTAAATAGTTGACCTCACCCAGTAACTCCACCACTGTGTAAGGGCCTGACCATTTGTCCTGCAATGCTCTAGGCCTTATAGGATTCATGATCAGGACTTTCTGACCAGGTGTGAAAGTGATGAGGGAAGCCTTCTGGTCATACCAATGTTTCACCAGTGCTTGCCCTGCCTTCAGCTTCGCACTAGCCAGACCCATCAGGCGTACCATCCTTTTTCTGAGCCCTAGCACATAGTACACTACATTGGTAGTAATAGGGGGAGTGGGTATCTCCCATCCCTCCTTAACTATGGTCAAGGGTCCCCTTACAGGGTGACCAAACAGAAGTTCAAAGGGGCTGAAGCCAACACTCTCTTGTGGTACCTCTCTGTAGGCAAACAGTAAGCATGGTAACAGAAGATCCCATTTTCTTCTTTGGGGTTCTTCCAGAGCCCCAATCATACTTTTCAAGGTCCTGTTAAACCTTTCCACTAGATCATTGGTTTGTAGGTGGTAGGCAGAGGAAAACATATAGGTGACACCACATTCCTTCCACATGGCCTGCATATACTTTAACATAAAGTTGCTGCCCCTATCAGACACAACTTCTTTAGGGAAGCCAACCCTAGTAAATATGCCAAGTAAAGCTTTTGCAACTGACTTGGCAGTCACAGTGTTTAATGGGATGGCCTCAGGATAACTGGTTGCATGGTCGACCAGCACCAGGATAAAATTATTGCTTGAGGATCTTTGGGGGTCAAGGGTACCAACAATGCCGATCCCTACACTCTCAAATGGTACACCCACAACTGGGAGTGGTACCAATGGAGCTTGGATTATTGAGCCACTCTTGCCAGATAACTAGCAGTTGGCACAACTCCTGCAGTGACTTTCTACTTGCACCCCAGCTTGGGCCAGTAAAAGTGCATGGATAACCTTTGCTTGGTTCTCTTGATTCCAAGGTGACCAGCAAGGGGCACTTCATGCGCCAGCTGCAAGAGGAAGGCTCTTACAGCAAGGGGAACTACCAACCTCCTATGGTCTCCTTCTGTAGACTCTGAAGGCTCACTGTACAGGAGTCCACCTTCACAATAAATCCTATGTGTCCCAGGAGGTTCACCCTCAAGCTGGGCACAGGCCTGTCTCTGTAGGCCTTCCAGAGATGGGCACTCGCGTTGGCCTTTACTGAATTGTTCTCTGTCAGGACGACCTTCTACTAACAAATGCTTTAGTTCAGGATGGTCATTTGGATCAAAAACTTCAGGCAACATCTCTACCTCGTCAGCTTATGGTTTTTGACCAACCACCTCCACCTCAGTGAGTTAGGGGGAATATTTTCTTTCCCTCTTTTGTTTTTTCTGACTCCGTTAGCCTTGGATTTCCCCTTTGGCTTGGGCATTGCAGTGGTCTTGGCCAGTGCTGCCCTTGTTTGAGACCTTGTGCAGGGTCTTTCTGCTGTATCTCCCACAAGCCCTAAAGCTCTGAGATCATTTCCCAGCAAGACCTTTCCTGGGACATCTCTCTGAACACTAACTGGAATCCTAACTACTGTACCATTTAATGTAAGATTTATAGGTGTTACTGGGAACTGGAGAGGTAGGCCATGAGCCAACTTAGTGAGCATCAGAGGAGCTCTGGCAACTTCCTCTGGGTCTACCAAGGTAGAGTCCACTACGGTCTGACTACACTCACTATCTCTAAGTGCAGGAGTGTCAACTCCATTGATCAGCCCACTGCCCTTAAAGTAGTGCTTGATATTGTCTAAATCCTAGCATAAGCCTCTGAGACTTTAGGCTCCCAGGAACCCAGGGACACTAAAACTACCTCAGACTCTATCCCACTGGGGAAGGAATCTGAGGAGAAGGATGCTCCTGTAATCTCTTCTTCCTTATAGGAGGAGAAGGCCAGATTAGTAGAGTGGACCACCAAGGTTCTAACCTTACATCTGGGATCCCCCTTCGCATGGTCACTTTCTCCACAAGCCACACAAGATCCACTTGGTCTGGTGACTTAGGGAGGCTTACTGTAACCTGAGTTCTGTGTTGGAGGATAACCTCCACTACCCTGTGCGTTCTCTTGTGACTTACCCTTATTTTTCTTTTTGTGGCTCTTTTGGGAGGAAGTTTTATCAGATCCCCACCCTCCTTATCTTTGGGCGTGTTCCCCTCCTCCTGCTTACCAGGATGAGTCGTGTCCTTATGGGACACTCATTGTGACACCCACAAATCTGCTGCTATGGCTAGCTTCTTAGGATCTACCTCCTTTGAATCTGCCAAATGCTGCTGAAGCTCAGGGGAACAACATGCAAAGATATGTTCAAGAGTTGACAAGGCATATCATATCCTCAAAGGTGGAGACCTTATAACCTTCAACCCAACCAGTCAAGTTTTTTAAGGATTCTGTTACATAAGACACCCAAGTGCTTCCTTCTTTCTTTTTGTACTCTCTGAATCTCTTCAAGTATTATGCAGGAGTCTTTCCAAATTTTAAGATGAGAGTTTGCTTCAACATTGCAAAAGCTGCTCTCTCAGCCTTTGACATTTCCATAATGCCACAGTAGCCGACTGGGGCACTCTGCTAAGTAACCATACAATTATGTCAACCTGTTGAACTTCACATGCATACTCAAAAATATTCAGCCAGTCCATAATGTCATTCTTTTCATCATACACACTGAGCAGATCTTTAGGAAATCTTGGATGAGAGGAGGACCCAGACCCATGTCCCGGACCCTTAGATCCATTGGAAACTTGAAGCTTGGCCAGTTCCAGCTGGTGATCCCTGTCCTTCTGTTTTTCTGCATGCTCTATCTTCAGCTTGGCCATGTTAAATTCAAGCTTCTTCTGCCTAAACAGCAGTTCTTGCTTCTTGAATTCAAGCATGGCCTCAGCATCAGCACTGGCAGAGGAAACATTGGACATCACATCATCTAAATCCTCATGGGTCCCATGGATAAGTGCATCGACAGGCTTGTCAGTTCTGCCATTGAGAGCAGCCCCACCACCTTCTGCACTTTCCTCAGGAACTATAGCACCAAGTTGTGACTCTTGCCATTCCATGATTCTTTGACTCATTTCCATGTTTGTTCCTTGAGCAGGTGAACCCCTCTCTGCACACATATTTCTTAATGTTTCAGATTTAGAAGCATTTAAGGTTAACAAGGTACTTGTTTCCTTATTTTTAGATAAGTCTATGGTCTTTTTCAGTTATGCTACAATAATTCACTATGTGTCCTGGGTAGGAATAACTCAAAATGCCTTCACTAGTGTGCGGCACTGGATCTCTTCAGTCCTATGCCACTGCTGTACACCAATTTATTAAGACAGATTTCTGAACTCTGACCTGGTCGGCAGATGTTCAGAAGGCCAGCCTAGTTTCTTGGAACATGGTAACCTTTGGACAAGGTAGCTATGGCAAGCGGTCAAGACTAAGTCTCGGGAGGGGTGAGGGTGAGGCAGTCCAAACCCCCTGAAGAGACTCTGTTTTGCCCATTGGAACAACAGTGTGCACCTGCACTGCATGTACTATTGAGCATAAGGCTCCTCTCTTCTTTTTTTGTTTAATAGTTTTTATAAGAATAACAATAATATAAGTTAACAGCAGACATGTCATCTAAATAAATAATGAGCTCGCCATCATTAGGCAGTTTAACTACGAATAACCATGGTGAATATAGGTAAAAGAAATGAACAATAAATAAATATGAACATTGCAAGACCAGAGACTTAGTTGACTAAAATCTTCTATATAAGAACAATAGATTTTGCACACAAAAAAATCCAACCAGGGGAAGACATACAAGGGAGACAGATACGAGAACATAGGGGTGGAGGGGGGGTGTATAGCAATACAATGTCTGTAATATTAAGGCATAGGGGTTAAAGTAGATGATATGATAATTAAATATGAAAATAATTTATGAACCATATGTAGAGGCAGTAAAATTGTCTACATAGTGAGAAAAAATTAACCATTTTGCATTATGCTTGGGAATAGAGTCTTGCAATTTAGCCATACAATACTCCATTCTTTGTATATGACCCACATTGTTCCACCAACCACAGCTACATAGGGAACGAGAATTCTTCCAATTAGCAGTTATGAGTTTTAAAGTAATACTTATAAATAGATCATAACGTTTTTCCCCTTGAAGCTTGTATATCATGACCATTAATAGCAAGGCTCCCTAAAACAATATTCAAAAAGTAAAGAGGAACATCGATTTTAAAAATGAGTTTAAGAAATTTCCAAACATCTTGCCAAAAAGAAAAGACAGAGGGACAGTTAAAAAACATATGTTCATACGAGGCAGGAGCAAAACCACAGGTCCAACATCCACCATTTAGACCGCTCTTAGTTTAGAGAGTTTAACAGGATTAATAAATGCCCTATGAATGAAAAAGAGAGAGTTGCGTAATGTTTACAGATACTGAGATGTTTTTGATTTTGGCGAAGATAGAGGACCATGACCATGTGTGTTCATCCAAGGCTAGACCAAAATCTCTTTCCCACCACAGCCTACATACTGACTGAGCTACAGGTTTCGTGTTAAGGGCTGTATAGATTTTAGAAGCACCGAGGTTGGGTAATGTGGTTAACTGCAATATTCTAAGGGTGTCTGGAGAGAGGTTATTATTTGAAAAGTGATGTAGAGTATCAAGACAGGCATTCACTAATTTATTATAAAAGTGAAAATCTGTGTTGGGAATAGAAAATATATGTTTAAGTCGCTGAAAAGGTAAAATGATGCGTCCATTGATAATTTGTTGGAATAATCTAATTCCTTTTTTTATCCAGGATTTCCGATTCAGAGTTCTATTATTATTTACAATGTTTTTATTATGCCAGGGCAAGGGAGATAAATCTATGTTTGGTGTTCTATTATGGGGGAAAAGGAAGGTCTTTAAAGCAGTAGTGGTAGCTTTGATGGGATCAGCTATAGCCATAGAAGAGTAGTTGAATCGATAAACAGGATCTACAGGATCATAAGGTTAAATAAACCATGTTTTCTTCTAATTTGGACCAGGACGGGATATCCAGTCTGAGGGACGTGTTGAACTAGCATTGGGATTGTTTCACAAGGAAAGCAGAGTGGTGTAGTTTGTAGTCTGGGAACTTGACCCCTCCCCTTTCGTACGAGGCTTTTAATTTGGCTATTGCAATCCTTTTACATTTACCAGGTCCCCATAAGAAATTAAGTAATAAGGAGTAGATAGGTTTGAAAAAAGAAAGAGGAAGTGATACCTGAAGTAACTGAAGGTAATAAAGCATAATAAGGGAGAGCATCATTTTTATTGCGTCAAGCCTCCCCCACCAGGTGAGGTAAAGGGGGGATCATTTTGACGTAATATCTTTAAGTTTATTTAGTAATATTCGTAAATTCAGTTTGATAGTTTCATGTATCGTAGGAGCAAAATGAATGCCTACATATTTAATGGAGTCTTTGCACCAGTTTAAGCCAAAGGAATCCAGCTCGTGTTTGTAACAATAAGAGTTAAGGGGAAGAATTTCAGATTTTTCTTTATTAAGTTTGTATCCAGAAACAAGGCTAAATTGGTGAAGTATATCGAGAAGATGAGGGAGGTTGTCAAGACTCGAGGATCGCGTGAAGTATGAATACCTCTGTCCCTAAGCAATCAACAGTGAGATACAAATAACTCGCTGATCAAGGATTAGGGCCACAGGTGGCAGGAACAGGAACACCAGGCCCTCCGAATGGCTGCTGCAAAGCAAGGGGCAGGTTAGATATAGAACGGATTTAAAGCAGTGTGTTGATAATAGAATAACAAGAAGGGCACCTACCAGAACACGAGATGCAGGTCGCTTACCGGGAGGAACTGGGAAGTGATACCGAATGTGCAAGGTAAGGAACCCGTTCCCTCCGTGGGCTAATGCTGCAACTAGGGAGTGTACCTGAATGAGTGGACAAACACTCTGTTAGCTCACTGGAAGCACCTGAGGATCGTGAAGGGATATTGATGCAAAGACTGGTGAGTATAATTCAACAGAGTTCGTGGTTTCCGAGAACAGGATTCAAGGTAAGTCCAGGCTGAGTACAAAAGGAGAATCCAAAAGCAGTCTGTTGTTCAATCCAAGGTTGAGCAGGAGAGGAAGTCTTGGTAACGAGGCAACGTAGCAGGTAAGGGCAAGGCAAAGAAAGTCCAAGAAAACGTAATCTGAGGTCACATAATCAGAGAAACAATGGTCCAGAACATGAAACTCCAAACACTGTATTGACACAGCTGAGAAGCAATGTCCGACGCAAACCGTAGCTGTTTTAAGGCGTTGCAATGGGCAGCAGGTCACGTGAGCCCGAGGCACATATCATGTGTCGGGGTCTGCAGTTTATTGCCAGGAAGGCGTGACAGTTTGCCGGGTGTGCGGCACTTCAAGGCGCTGTGTCACGTGATCGTGGATTCAGGAAGTGGTGACTTCACACGCGTGTGGTTACCATTAAAACATGCTTTCTTGCCGATCGCGTGTACCATCGCCATGGGAAGTTGCCGTTTATGAAACAGGCGTTGATGGCCTGCCCAGCGTGCCATTCGCATACCCTTATTCCGGAAAGAAGGTGGAATAGACCCTAGATGCTGCAGCTGAGTAACAGAATGTCTGGACTTCAGTGGTGTCTGTGATCTAGGGAGAAAACCTGAATGGGCTTGTGTATGAATGGCCGAAGGAGCCTGAGAAGGTGAATGCATGACAGAGGTGAAGCTTGGGATTATTTAGAACAATAAGGACATGGTCAGCATAAGCGCCTATTTTGCAATGTGTGGAACCTCTTGAGATTCCTATTATATCTTTGTTAGATCTAATTAGTTCAAGCACGGGTTCCTGCGCAAGAATATATAGGATCGGGGAGAGGGGACACCCTTGTCGTGTTCCTCTGAGTAAAGGGAAGTAGGAGGAAGATTGACCATTCATGCAAATCGAGGATTTGGGGCAAGAATATAGAAGTTTAACCATGGAAATACATTTTCCCCACAACCATGCCACTAGAGTGACTGGAAAATGAAGTCCCAACTGACACGATCAAATGCTTTTTGTGCATCAAGAGCAATTGCTGCATATCCCTATCTGTCTTTTTTGTCCTTAGAAACAATATGGATAATATCCAAAAAAAAGTCTAGCATTGGAGGAAATATTATGACCTTTAACATAACCCACTTGATCAGACTTGATCATATCAGGGAGGGAGGATTCTATTTTATTGGCAAGAATTTTGGCAAAGATTTTACATTCCACATTGATGAGGAATATAGGACGATAGTTACTTGGACATGAGGGGTCTTTATCTGGTTTGCGAAACCATATAAGCAAAGCTTCAGAGAAAGAGCCAGAGGATGAGTTATGTAGGGCAAAGTAAGAGAATAAGGACTTAAGGAGCCAGTGAATGAGCCAGAGAGTTAAAGAATTCAGCAGAAAAACCATTCAGGTCTGGGGCTTTATTTTTACCCTAACAGCTGCTGTAGTCACATCAAGGAAGCTCCGTTGAACAAGAGGTATGAAATAAAATATATAAAAGTGCCTTATTATGTAAAAAGAAAGATGGAGCTTGCGTATCAGGCTGCCATCTTTCTTGGCGCCAAGCCACGCCCCTCCAAGGCTGCTCTCTTCTTAGGGTTTGGACTGCCTGTTAGTTAGGTGTGTGTTTGATGTTGAAGGGGACTAAAGACTATCTACACTGCCTATTTTTGCCTTCCCCTCTAGGTTGTCAACATAATTCGTGCATTGAACCCTTTAGTCCCCAATGGTCTTGTATATATCTTGCATTGAATGTGTTTAGTTGATTTAGTAGGATTGCTGTGATTCTTTTACTGTGTGTTGATTTACAAAGGCCTTGTAATAAATGTGTTTATATTTTTGATATATACACCTGTCTGGGAGTAATTTTTAAGTGTCCTTGCTCTGTGTGCTCATTGAGGTCTTTCAGTCTCCCTCACCCCTCCTGAGACTTAGTCTTGACCGCCTGCCATGGCTACCTTTATTGGTCTGGCTTGTCCAGAGGTTACCCTGTTCCAAGAAACTAGGCTGGCCTTCTGAACATCTGCCCACCGTCTTAACAAGCGCCACAGGTATAGAGAGTTGTGACGGCGCGAAAGGGACCAAATTCCACCTGAGAGGGGTGGTCCAAGAGGAAGGAGGTCAGTCAGTCAAGGGCCTGATCCGTGATGCCCAGGTTCTCATGGAGTCGATTGATCAGGATGGTGTGGTTGACCGTGTTAAAAGCAGAGGAAATATCAAGGAGGATGAACACAGAAGGAATGCTGTAATCAAGGTTGGAGAGCAGATCTACATGGGTGTTCAAGAGAACAGTTTCCGTGCCTCTGACAGCTCTGAAGCCAGACTGATGGTCATGGTAGACAACAAACAGATTCAGTGTGGATAGTAAGCTGGGAGATGGCCAGTTTTTTCCAACAGTTTGCCCAGGAAAGGGGTGATGGAGATTGGGCGATAGTTTGCCGGGCAGCAAAGATTGGCAGACGGCTTCTTGAGGCGTGGGTGCGCAAGGGAGTGCTTAAGGGGAGAGGAGAACGTTCCAGTGGTGAAAGAGTGATTACAGAAATCGAACAAGGCTGGAGCAAGGGTGTCAATATGGTTCTAGAGGAGCAAGGGAGCACCTGTTTGGACAACATTTTCATAGATCGGACTTGTCTGGAAACCTCATCAGGTATTGTCAGAGAGAAAGAGGAGAAAGGAGGAAGAGAGGTAGAGATGTCCAAAGGGGGGCCGAGAGAGGAAGAGGGATAGGAAGAGGAGATGGAGGGCATGATGTCCTGTATCTTAGCGGAGAAGTGAGAGGACAGAGCCATACAGCAGGACTGGGAGGGAACAGGAGAGGTAAAGACTGAAACAGGATTGACCAGTTACTTGCAGATTTGAAAGAGTTTGGCCATGTTGTTAGAGGCCACAGAGAGGCGGGCTTGAATGTGTGTTCTCTTCTTGATGAGTGTTATTGCTTCGACTGGCATTTTGGTCCAACCAGTCTAGGTATGTCTGAATGTGGCTTGGCATGCTTTACTGTAATGTTATTACGTGTCTACACTAGTCTACATTGTGCAGCCAGTTGGACATGTTTTCATTTTGGCATTGTCAGTCTAGAAATCTAATTTGAGACCGCAAACGCATTTTGGTGGCCGTGGGCCAACCGTCTCATGCACGATAATACAGAATATAGGTTTTCGAGTTTTCTAATGAACGGCCATTTTGATGTAACAAAAATCGCCATTTTGTTTTCTAACCATTGCTCATTGCTTTCTGTTCCTATTGCTTCGCAGTATATTTTCCGCTTACACTGCTCGACTGTGGAACATTGTTGTCTGTATATGAAAAGGACAAGGCCACAGGGCTGAGAGGATAACAAGAGTTTCGCTGAAACACAAACGTAGGCAGCGCCAGGAAGAATGCCCGGCTCCCTCCTTAATGTAGCCTTGAAGCAGAGCCGCAGGGCATTTAATCATTTCACAGCTGCCAGCCAGTCTCGTTATATGGTAGAATATGTTAGAATAATACCGCTAAAGGCTTGAATTATGCTTTTCTAGCGGCCCCCCTTTGCTGAGCCCGCTAAGAGCATGTCGGCTCCAAGGACACGAATAGCACCTGATAGATAGCAAGGTCCGGAATGCAACTCCCCCTGTATGTAGTTCGCTTCCAAGAACAGAAGCGCCATGTTCTATTCAATAACCGAAAGATGCCTACGCACTCACAAATTGCAAATTGTTACTAGAATAGATGTTTGAAGGTGTCATAGTGGTCGGAGATGTCCATCATCACACCAAGTTCAAAGAAACCCAATGAAGAGGGGTGTTATACATGTCATAGCTGATTGTTTGATACGCATTTTGTATATATGTAACTGATGTACGTAATTCACTCTCTTGCGTCCCTCGAGGTCTAGAGATACACGTCGCGGGGCGTTGAGACCGAGTTGGCCAACTGAGACTTTTGCTTTGCAATAAAACCCTAGCTTTGGGAATACAACCTCGTGTCTGGCGTCTCTATCGTGTGTGGTGACCCGCCTTGTTTGCATAGACGTCAGGGTCCCCTAGGGGCCCCTTTCAGCATGGCATTTTTAATAGCAAAGCATGAATGTTCCTGTGCACTTTTGGTGACTTGCATGTATTGGATTGGTGTTACCCTACAAAACAATTGCAAACACTCTGGCTTTTTAACCAATTTTCTCAGAAAGTGTGCTGTATATTGCATTAAAACACATATTTATATCTTTCTGCTAGTGCAGTGCGTGGCATTACCCCTTCAGCAGCACGTGTGTGTATTGCACAAGTGTGATAATCTAGGCCGGCCCAGAGTGTGCCGCGACCCATGATTTGTTGCAGAGTTCAGGTGGGGGCCATCAGCATGGCTCGCAAGGGTGCCCCCACATTTTGTGTTAAGCCCCTGTATATCCTATAATGGTTCTGTCCGCCTGTCCGCAGGGTGGGCTACCGGTGACAGGATTTTACTCAAAATCACCTCATGCACACTTTAGTTCCCCCCTGGGCGGGCCGTACCAAGTGCCCTGGGTCCTGAGAAGAAAATAATACATGCAGACATAAAAACAGGACTGAAAGCATTCACACATGAGTCCCCCTTCATTCAATATAAATAAAACTCCCACGCTGAAATGGGTGGGAGTTTACATTTGTAAACCGCAGAAAGATTCACCATTTTGGTTTAACAAAAAATCTCTGCTTCTTTGCTCCATCCCCTGTTTTGTTGCCTCTCAAACCCCCTACCCGTCTCCCCAACCTCTAACCTTGAAATATCAGAAGATCCTGTTCAAAATCACAGATTCACTGCAGGTCCATATCCTCATATGGCTACAAATAGTGGCTGAGAAGAGGGCTCCCGCTTGCTCCCTAGTACTGTCAGCTCCTCTTCCTAGCTAGAACCTTAGCTCCCACTCTCAACCAATCTCTGCCCCACGTGTCCGTTCAAAGGGAAATGAATCCAACAGTTAATGACTCAGCCGGATCACTTTAACCTTGCCCATCAGTCTCATACCCGCCACCGTACCTACACTCTTCCTTTCCGCCAAGCACACACAACTCTGACATGAACCGTTAAGTCTTGTATTAAGCCTCTTGCCGGATCAAATTATTCTGTTATCTTCAACCTTGTCTTGGGGTTGGCCAATGCCGACCTATGCATTGCATCCTACAAAATTAGCTCCTTTACGCGATCTTACGAGCTTGTCTTTGAACATTTTCCCATGAGGTTAACAGGGGCGGTCTGGGAACTAAAATAGGCCCTGGAAATAATGTTCAAAGTGGCCCCATATGACACATTTTCGGCAATCCCAATGCTTTTCCTACGAGACAATTTGAACTACCACACAAAAGAGGCACAGGGTGCAGAGTTTCCTATAGGCAAATCCAACCCTGCTCAGGATAATGCACATATAGCACATACCTGTAATCGCCCCCTTGCTGAGTTTGTCTTGTTTGTGTAATAGTACATTCTGTAACTGTTGTCTTAATGTTATGCCTCGGCGACAGTACTTAATATGTATGATCTTTTCTTGGCTTTGCCGCGCGAGATAACTGCCCGCGGCGGGTGATAATATAAGCAGCACAAACGTGGAAAAACACCTTCCTGTAGCGGTTTCATTTCACTACATAACACTTTGATAACACTTTTAAATCGCATGTGCCGTCAACAGTACGTGTACTATTCCACAAACGCGTTTAAAGCAATCTGTTTTGAAGTCTAACGGCCGTGCTCTAAGGAAACGAGGCCGACTGACGTTGTTGCCCTCTGCCCACCCCTGTCAGAGGAAGGGTTCCGACCCCTTCATAGATATGATCCGCTCGTAGGTCTGACAGGCGCACCCCCACACTACGTCACGCGGACACACATTTCGTGAGGCTGTTGGGTACATCTGCAGGGGCTCCCTGAACTGAAACTGAGTCAGACTGAAAAGATGATCATATAGGTTAACTTTGTTCTACGTGGGACTCCTTCCAATCTGTTTTCTTTATGGCGTGGAAAAGAATATGTCATCATCGTACATAAGGCAATGAGCGGTCGACGCATCTGCTCTGTCGAACAACAGTGAAGGCTGGTGATTTTTTTGAAGAGGAGGCCGGAAATATATTTTCCCGAATCGGTTTAACCGCAGCAAACATGCCCAACCCGTTTAGCGTGGTTCGGGGGGCTGTCCCCGACAGCATTTTCTTCTTTTTTTTAAGTAATGGGTTTCCAACTTTCCAAAGTGCATTTTACAGCATTAATTTTGTAATAATTGTGTAAAAAAAATACAATTTATCATCGGTTCTGTGAGCAAATGCATTACTAATTCCAGGGCTCCAGCAGCATATACAGAAGCATTTTGTGACGCATTTTCATGCTGGAGATCAAGCAGGTGGCAGCTATGGGCAGTACACACCCCACAGCATCACGTGACATGCTGGTCATGTCCAAAGAAAAAAACACGAGGCCAATCTGAACAATACATACCAATTTTGTCTTGCCACTGGCAACAATATATGCCAGTATTCACACTGAGAAAACATTGTCATGCTGCCTGTGCCAAGTTAAACGTGCTAGATGTATTAAAGATGTCTTGATACAACTGGGGTTTTCGTGGGCCACCAGAAGAGACACAAAAATAGGAGCACAGTCAAGCTTCTCCTATATGACAAACTAGCCATATTCTCCTATATGCTCATTTATATCCTGCAACACCTTCCAATCACTGGGTCCCATTCCATTCTGAAACGGGTTACAAGCTGGTTTAAAGTCCCACCTCCTTAGATCTTTTCTTAATCACCCTTTTCCTCTCTGCTTCTTACATCACCACCTCCTCTGTTGCTGACGCCTGCCTTCACAGCTCCTCCTGTCACTAGATCCTCTGTTTCGCCTTTCACCACCTCCTCCTCTGATCTTATTGTCTCCCCTCCTCCTCTGCTACTCCTTTCACCTTCTCCTGCTCCTCTGATCTTATTACCACTGCCACCTGTTCTGTTCCTCTTTTACCACCTCCTTCTCTGATCTTATCCCCACCACAACCTCCTCTGAACCCGTTTATACATCCTTCTCCTCTGCTCCTCTTGTCATCAACTCCTCCTCTCACCACATCCAACCGTGACTCTGTCTTCAGCCACTCCTTTCTCTAGCTGCCTCCACTGTATCTTTCTTCAAACTCTGACGCCTTGCTGTGACGGGCTTTTAAAGGTCTCAAGCCCCCTACCCTAGCCCAGCTCCGAGTTCACTGACAGCTACTATGCATCATGATTATCTCTATGCATGGATTGGAACCGTTACACAGATCCGCATGGTTGGATGATAACTGTCAGAGTGGGGGCAGGAGTATGTAGAGCGGCGCGACTGACTTCCAGGAATCAATGTGCCTGTTTGTGGGCCAATGAAGCAACCCTCCCCCTTACAGAGTTCCTCCTGCTTTCAGCTTTATCTCAATGTCTCTGCTTCTCAGTCTCAGTGGCTTTCCTCTGCGTACGCATGAGAAAAGCTGACCACGTGCTTGCGCTTCCTGTGCTATGGCTTTGGATTCAGTGGTGGGGTTACAGTGGGGAAATGAATGTTTGTGGGGATGTGCAGTGACCCAACTAAAGGGCCTGCAGACTTGGGCTCAGAGGACTATGTCTTAAAGTCCCAGTTGAAATTGTGTGGCACATATCACAAGCTTCTGCCACTAGACACAGATGTTTTAGAGGTCACCAGGTTATCCGCCCCATACTTCCCCTAGGCCTTGCATCATCAAGCAGGAGGCGGTGCCAGAATCCCACGGTCACCACAATGCACCCCAATGCACTTTTTACCGTGAGACATCTTGTGGACATTTCCAAATTTCCTTAGTCATACCAACTTCAGCATTCCACTTCTCCTTTCAGTTTCTTACTCTCCCCATGGCCATCGACTCAGTTTCACTTTCTCTTGACTTTGCTGGAACCAAAAGTTGAATACTTCTAGGTGGGTTCTCAAGAGCATCTCCTCATGCAGCCCTACCATCACAGCTCCTTCTTCTTGAATCTGCTTCCCACCTTTGGTGCAGCCCACGATAACTGTGGATAGATTGTGACAGGATGCCACGTGTAAGGGCAGGATAGCCTGAGCTTTTCTTACTTTTAATGTAAAATGATGCAACTAACTCAGTCTATGAAAATGAGATTTGCTGATCAAATCCCACTTCCATAATGCTGCACCCTGAAAAGCATAGTGCACACATGTGACTCTGCTTAGCCTGTCTATAAACAACCCTCAGCAGCCTCTATGTAGTTTGGCAACATGGCAGTTTCATAGTGACATGATAGCAAACAGCATGATTGAACTCAAAGTTCCAGCAGCCAGGGCCTGCCTTTAATTGTGGTTAGTTATAAAAATCTAAATATAAGCCATGTTTAGTTTTGGAGTGGTGGCCACCCAGGAGTCTACAATTATAATTGCCAAAACATATTGGTGTCATTTTAGTGTCAGCTTGGTTGTTAGTGACTCATTTTACTGACAGGGCTTTATGTGTATCAGCGTCGGGAACTATGTTTCACCCAAAACAACCATTTAGGCCCAGCCCTGTAGACCACCTTTAAATCTCTCTGGGAAGGCTCCTGAATTTCCAGATTTGCTGCTGCTACAGGCTGGATGGTGATGCTAAGTGAATATGGGGAAGGTGTTGCCTTTTATATACTTTAACTGCTTGAACTGCCATCATCTGGGTGCATTTACCTCTACCTTTTCGGTGGAGACAATAGCACTTATTCTTTTGTATTGTTTCTTCCTTTTTGGTTGGCTTTTATACTCCTAATCAAGTAGTAATATTGCCGGCAGTTTTGGGTTAACAGCACCAGCTGTGTTTCTGATTTTAGAATGTATGTATGACAACAGTTTTCTGATGGAAATTCTTCCATGAGTATTACTGCCTATGATTATTTCCCCTCAATTGGGTGGGAACTAAAAGAGAGACAGTAATAATAGTATCACGGTTTTGTCAATTGCCACTGAACCTTTAATGATCTTCTTGGTAAGTACCAATGCTGTTATGTTCTGCTTTTTAGCTGTTATGCTGTGTCTTTTAAGCCTGCAGGGTTATATATATCTGCCAAAAGGTGTCGACAGAACATTAAGGTCAGGGCGGGAAGGTAGAAGCTGTCTACAAATTAATTTTGACATCCAAAATTAATATAACTCTGGCTCACTCCAAGCATGCAGGAACGGCTAATGGTCCCGACACTGTCAATTAATTTGCTTCAACACAGCATCTGTTAGGAGGAACTCTACCTTCAATAACTAATTTTTCATAAGACTTATCAGAAAACAGACTCGAGCCTGGCTAAACTTAAATCAGTCATATAGACACTAGAATGGAATATATGCTTTTAAGGATTCTCTTATGATATTTGATGACCCTTGTCAGATAATTCTTTTGGTGGTGATGTTTAAAAGAGACTTGTACACATTCGTGCCATCTGTACTAGTCCTGATTCAAGGGAAGAAGTATTTAGCTCAATTCAGACCATATGGAGGGAGCAATGTCTAAATGCCGCAAATCAGGCTGTCAGTTTTGCATGCCGCCAAATTTCCACCGCCTAATGGTTTGGGGGAGATTCGACTCCTGCATCCACCTTGTTTGCCCGACCCACACACCCTTCTCTCAACCCTCCCCCAATCTGCCCCTTTGAATTCCATGCGCCCCATACACACATACCTACACATATCTTCAGGTTCTGCTCCACCACTTGCCTCTTCATGTGTTCTGGCTACTGGGGGGCTCATCCAGCCATTTCAGTGAATGCAACAAGCTGCGTACCGGCAATCACCAACCAGCGTTTTGTGCATTGGCATCTTCCCACAGGCGTGCAGACCTAATACAGAAAAACACAATAGTATACAGCTGACAGGTAAGGGTCAGCTACTATCAGAAGGTATATGTGAATCCATTTGAAGGCTAGGGAACCTGCAGCGTGTGTATATAATGTCACACGAAGGCAGACAATAAAGTGGGTCTCCGTTAGTTTATGTATTTCTTCTGAACATGTTACATATCCTTTTATGTATCCGCCAGCTCTCTGACATAGAAAAAGAACGCAAATATTCGATGATTTAACTTTTTGTGCTGTATCTGAAGACTCAGTAACATTTCTGACTGCTTGGAACCAGTTTTCATATTGTTCTGTACCCTTAATCTTGCCTATACAAATACCAAGTGTAGCAACTATTTCATTTACAAAACAAAATTCTCCATATTAAAAAGGTGATTTTCCTATTGTGACAGGGTCTTCTTCTTCACCTACTCCGGGCTTACAGGATTGCTGCCCACCCATCAAACCATGCAAACCATATGGTAGTTGGCAATTTCCAAAAAAGGGTTGACCAGCAGCAGCTTCCCTTCGCCTGCTCCCTTTGTATCTCCATTTTAAACCTCGTGCCTTTCAGCAGCTCATCAACTGGCTGACGAAATTAAAGGGCACATACTCAACCTCTTATTGAGCTTGACAAAAAGATGAACCGCACCAGTCCTATCAAAGCTACTCGGCTGGGTCAGCAGATCGTCTTCTGCATTGACACCTCCCACTGCTCCTCTACAGCCTTTTTAATACAGCCTCTCACATATGTCTGGAGACGTGCAGCCTCCCTGACAGGGACTGCACTACTTTAGTCGCCATTCATCTCTTCTCCCGCTAATGCCAATCCTTACACTTGTCTTGACTTCTATAGCGCCAAGTTCTAGAAGGCCATTGGCACTGTTGCTCCTCTAAGGCATTTTCAGGGGTGATTCTCTTCATCCTCCTCAAAAGGTAAAAGAATTTGGCCTTTTTGCAATTCCTGCATATCCATAGAATTAGCTGAGAAGAGCCAAACTTTGAACAGTAAGCTCAAAATGTGACCACCCAATTCTTGGAACATGGTTATTCACAGAAAGTGATAAGCCAAGCATATTAGAAAGAGTCTCTGGATATGAGGAAGGAATTATTCACGGTTAAACAAGTTGATCAAAAAGCCTGGTCTTTCGAACAGCCTATGGTCTACTTTCAGGATATATGGATGGCATTACAAAAGCGAATTGGTCAATTTTATACACAGTTCCTGATTGTGAAAAAGTGTTTCCAACCCTGCCTGTTTTGGCATAGAAATGCCAAGAATACATCAGGGACTTTTTTGTACATTCAGACTTGCAGAGGATGCTATATACTCAACAATATTTCAGACACCTGAAAAGGGCGAATTTCGTGTCTGAGATGTATTCACTGCAAGGTCATCATAAGAGATGGATATATTCTTCATTCAAACACAGGAAAGGAGCTCAAATGACTGCCAGCGGCTACATATACTGCATCACATGCGGTGTATTCCCTTACATGCCATCAGAGTAAAATGTTTATTGCTGAGACCAGTATATCCGAGAGCATACACAGGGCACTAGAAATAAAGTTAGGAAGTCAGCATTAGTGTGCTATTTAATAAAGAAATGCACACAAAGCTCCCCAACTGAAGTTCCAAGTAGTGGAAACTGCAAAAATGTGCATGCTTTGTGGATTGTTATGTTATGTTATTTTGCATTTATATAGCACCTTATATACCATTGGTATGGTCTGAAGGCGCTGGTAGGTTGAAAGCCCTTGGGAATCGAAGTTCAGGTCAGTAGAGAGAGTAGAGTGAGTCAAAGGTGCGTGTGAGAACCGGGTATGTGTGCAGCTCGTGCGGTATTCGTGTAATAGCTGCTTCTTAGTGGTAGGTGTGGTGGTTGAGAGATCAGGAGTATGTGTTCATTCTGGCAGGATTTATCCAGACCGGATGTGGCTGCGTTAGGCCTGAGGAGAACACCTGGCTGGGGGGGGGTGTAACCAGCAGTGTTTACTTAGAATGATGTGGAGTGAGCGGCGGATGTTGGTATGAGAACAGTTATACCGAATGATGTCATAGTATCTCTGTGTTCTATTTGAGTGGTGATGTAAAGGAGAGAGTAAGCGTGGTGGTGTGATACAATGAGTTATATGCTCTTTTGAACATTCTCTGCATTCCAAACCATACTATATACGTCACGCAATTCTATGCGCTCCAGTCGGTTCCATGCACTCCTATCCACTCCATGCACCCCAGTCTGCTCCATGCATTCCGGTCCACTCCACGCATTCGTGCATTCCAGCCTGCACCGCACGCACCAGTCCGCCCTGTGCGGTCTAGTCCGCCCCGCGTATTCCAGTCCGCCCTGAGTACTCCAGTCTGCCCCACGCATGCTCTCTTGTCTGCCCCACGCATGCACTCTTGTCTGCCCCACGCATGCACTCTTGTCTGCCCCACGCATGCACTCTTGTCTGCCCCACGCATGCACTCTTGTCTGCCCCACGCATGCACTCTTGTCTGCCCCACGCATGCACTCCTGTCTGCCCCACGCATGCACTCCTACCTACCCCACGCATGCACTCCTATCTGCCCCATGCTCTACACATTCAGCAGTTCTACATACTCATCTATTCTACGCACTCATCGGTACTGGATGCAATCTGTGCTCATTTGTTCTATGTACTCGTCCAGTCTACGCAACACGTCCGTTCACTCTGGGCACTCATTCGCTCCAGGCACTCATCCGCTTTTTGACCTCACACGTACTATGCATTCACCTGTTTTACGCACTCGTCCCTTCTACGCACTCGTCCACTCTACGCACTTGTCTCCTCTACGCACTCGTCCCCTCTACGCACTCGTCCCCTCTACGCACTCGTCCGGTCCCCGCACTCATCCGGTCCCCGCACTCATCCGCTCCCCGCACTCATCCGCTCCCCGCACTCATCCGCTCCCCGCACTCATCCGCTTTAAGCACTCGTGCTTTTCACGGATTCAACAGCAATATCCTGTTCTATATAATCATCTCTACACTCATCTGTTCTATACCTTCATCTGTTCTGTATACTCGTCCGCTATATCCACTCGTCCGCACTATCCACTCATCCGCTCTATCCACTCGTCCGCTCTATCTGCTCTATACACTCATCCGCTCTATACACTCATCCGCTCTATACATTCGCCCGGTCTGTACATTCATCTGCTTCAGGGATCTACAAGCTCTACACACTCTCCGCACTTCAGTATTCATCCGCTATCCACACTCACGCACTCTACTTGCTTCTCCTGGGGATACTTGCAGATACGACCTGGAGCCGTCACATGCTCTACATACTCATCCGCTCCACATACTCATCTGTTCTACACACTCATCTGGTTCACGCTCATCCGTTCTGCACATTCATCTGTTTTACGCACTCCTGCGTTCTACTCGTTTCCCTGTATTTACGCACTCATCCGCGCTATACGCTCGTCCTTTGTCGCTCTACACGCCAAGCCGCTCTACACAATCATCCGCTCAACATGTTCATCCATTCTGTACACTCATCCGATCTACATATTCATTCGATTTCCACACTCATTCGAACTATATCGTTATCTGTTCTTCCACTCATGCATTCTTCCACTCCACGCATTCATTTGTTCCACCTGCTTCATCCATTGTAACTATTTCATCCATGCCATTCACTTCGTTCACTCCTCATGCATTCTGTCCATTTCAGCAGTTTGATTCTCTTTACTCTTTCCGTATGATTTACTCTTATTAACCATTCTACTGCTTTGATCTGCTTTATTTGTTTAATTCTGTTTGTCGTCCTAGTTTATATTAGGGGTTATTAGCTGTCATTTTCTCGCATCAGGTAGTTTGTTGGATTGGTGTTATTTAGTTGCTGTTAGTCTGTTTGAGTTAGTTTGGTACGGGTTGGTTTTAGGGGAAGAGCCAAGTTTTCAGCAGTTTGCGGAAAGACGTTAAATCCTCAGTTAGGCGGATGTGGGGTGGGAGTGAGTTCCATAGCGTGGGGGCCAAGGCTGAGAATGATGATCCGCCTAACCTGACTGAGTTTGTCTTCGGTATGACTAGGAGGCCGGCTGAGCTTGATCTTAGGGTGTGTGGGGGGTGATAGGGTTTTAGCTTGTCTTGAAGATATTGAGGTCCGGTTTTATGCAGTGCTCGATGGGAGATGCATAAGGTTTTGAAAGATGATTGATTGGACCACGTAGAGTCTGTTGGGAAAGGAGAGATATGGAAAGATGCGCCTAAGGGTTTTAAGGTGGTAGTGGCAGGCCTTTGAGACGTTGTTGACTTGGCGCTAGAGTGTTAGGTCAGAGTCAAGGGTGCATCCAAGATTTTTCACTGATTTGGAGGGGGTCTGTGAGTTGCCCATGGCGGATGGCCATGGTAGTGGGTGTGGAAGAAGTTTGGAGTTGCCACATACCATGATTTCGGTTTTGGAGGGGTTTAACAGGAGGTGGCTTTGGGTCATCCAGAGTTCTATGTCAAGGAGGCAGGAGGCCAGGTCAGGTCGGGAGTTGGGTTTTGAGTTCAGGAGTTTCAGAATTAGTTGAGTGTCGTCGGCGTAGTTGTAGCACAGGATGTTGTGTGAACGAATTATTGTTGGGTAGGTGATCAAGTAAAGATTGAACAGGAGGGCGGATAGGCATGCTCCTTGTGGGACTCCCGTGTCGACTGGTCGGGCTTGGGAGGTATAGGTGGAGAGTATCGTTATTTGGTACCTATCTTTGAGGAATTAAGCTATCCATTTAAGAGCGGTTCCACGGATTCCTAGGGAGTGGAGGCGGTCCAGGAAGATTGAGTGATTGATCGTGTCAAAGGCGGCGGATAGGTCGAGAGGGATTCGCGCGGCGCATCCCTCAGAGTCTGCCGTCATTTTAAGGTCATCCCAGTTTGAGGTTAGGGTGGTTTCAGTTCCGTGACATGCTCTGAAACCTGATTGGGCGGGGTGTAGGAGATTGTTGGCTTCGACAAAGGCATTTAGTTGGGAGTAGGCGGTTCGGTCAATGAGTTTGGCAAGGAACCTGGTGTTTGAGATGGAGTGGTAGTTTTTGGGCTCGAGAGGGTCGAGCGAAGGTTTTTTAATTAGAGGTTTGACATGAACAGTTTTGAATGCGTCGGGAAAGATACCAGAGGAAAGGGAGGCATTTATGATGGATCTTGCGTGTTCTCCTGCGCAGGTGGAAGCGAAAATTTCTTTGAGGGTTGTGGCTGGGCAAGGGTCCAGCGGCGAGCCAGATGGTTTGCGGGCAGATAGAAGTTTGAGAAATTGCTCTGGTGATATTGGACTAAAGGATTCGAACGTTGGTTGCGAAGTCGTTGCAGCTGGTGGGCTGGTCGGTACAGGCGGATAATTGCCTGGTGGATGTAAGAGAGCCAGTTTGGTGTCTAGAGTATTTGTTCTTTCAAGAGCCGTGGTGTAAAAGTGGAGGGAGAGTGAGTCGCACAGTGATTCTGAGGGGGTCGGGACGGTCGTGGTGCAAGCCGGATTGGTGAATTCGGAGATGATTTTGTGGAGTTCTTTGCTTGGGTTTTTGCAGTTTAGGATTCGGGAGTTGTAGTGGGCTTTTTTTGCTTTCCGGATTTTGGCCCTGTACTGATGAAGGTGTCGGGCCAAGGTGGCCCTGCTCTCCTGGGTTTTGTCTTTCTGCCATTTGCGTTCTAGGTATTTATATAGTTGTTTAGTGATCTTCAACTCAGGAGCAAACCATGTGGGGAAGAGGCCACGGCGGGTTGATGGTTTGCAAGGGGGTGTGAGCTGCATCAGAGATGCGTTAAGCCATGAGTCAAAGGCGTTAGGAGTTAGTTGTTTGTTGAGATGGCAGGTAGGTGGTGCAGACTGGAGGAGTGCGTCGGCTAGGTCCGGGGTGATTATTAGTTTTTTCCAGCATTTGCGTAGATTCGGAGGCTCAGATTCGAGTACGGGAAGTGGGTCGGGTGAGCAAATGGCGAAGGAGAGAATGAAGTGATCGGACCAGATGATAGGGGTGGGGGGATTTAAATGAATCAGGGTGTTGGAGCTAAAGATGGCATCAAGAGTGTGTCCTTTATAGTGAGTCGGGCCATTTATGTGGGGTTGGAGGTTAATTGCGTCTAAACCGTCAACCAGAGAGTGTGTCATAGGGTTGGTGGGGATGTCGAGCCATATGTTGAAGTCTCCAAGAAGGGTGAGGTTGGGATGGTTTAGTTGAAGGGTGGCAATAGAGTCACAGAGGTTGTTTGCGAATTGTCTATCATAGCCAAGGGGCCTGTAGATTATTAGGAAGCTGTGTGAGAGCGACGGGGAGAGGGATAGCTTAACGAGGAGAGATTCGCAGGAAGGAATGGAAGGTTGATTGTCGATGATTGAGGCGTGGAAGAGAGACTTGAAGACGAATGCTACTCCCCCTCCTCCGGAGGGGCGGTTCAGTGGGATGAGGGAGTAGTCAGGGGGGAAGGCTTCATTAGCGATTGGGGCGAAGTCGTTGGAGAACCAAGTTTCAGTGATGAAAACTAGGTCTGGTTTATCTGAGGCGAGGAGGTCAAAGATGCAGTGTCTGTTTTTTGCTACAGATCGGGCATTAAATAGGATGCAGTTCACATTGGCACGCGAGGTTGGTCTCGGAGCTGGAGCGGGAGGGGGTGGTGGCAGAGAGAGTGGAGACTGGGGAGGCGGAGGGGTAGGGTGGGTGATGCTTGATGGGAATAGTGGGCGAGCAGAAAAATTGTGGGGCTTTGGGTGGGATTGGGTGGCTGCGGGTGTTAGGATGATCGGGTTTGGTTCGGGGGATTTGAAGGTGGGGTGTGGGCGGTTAGGAGTTTCAGTTGCAGTTGATCAGAAATTGAGGGAGAGGGGTTTCAGGAAGGATGAAGCCACGGGGGAATTAGGTGATTGCGGGAATGAGGTGGTGGGTCGAGACAGGGGGGGTGAAAAGTGCTCAGAGATTGAGGCGGACCAGGTACGTTTCCTCTTTAGTTTCTTTGTTGCTATTGGGGTGTGAGAGTGGGTAGGGGTGTCAGAGGGGGAGAGGGATGCAGCTTCGGTTCTTGCTAGGGCTAGGCGTGCAGTTTTTAGGGAGGGGAAAGGGTGCAGTCTGGGGGGGAAGGTGGCAGAGGTTTGTGGGCAAGGCGGTGGGTGGATGATTGCAGGGTGGGGTGTGCCTGTTATGATAGTGAGGGGAGCGGGCATGGGTAACATTGGCTGGTCGGTGGTGGGGTTCGGGGGAGGAGTGGTATTAGGGTGGTTGGCTCACCATCTTGCCCCTCTGGCTTGGTGTTTGGAGAGGGGAATGGTAGGGAATGAGAAGGGGGCGTGGGATGATTTGGGCGGGGGGGTGGGTCGGGAAGGCAGATCGGGGTGTGGGGGCGGTCCACGGTGGTTGTTTCCGACAAACTCTGTTGGAGTCGGTGTACTCATGCTTGGTACGAGCTTTTAGGTGGAATTTAAGAGGGCTTTCTAATTGTAGTTCTAAATTCAGTGGGGGCACACTTCCAAGTTCAATTTGCACAGAGATGATATTAGACTATTAGGTGCACTTCTAGGTTCGACTGTGGATAGAGGTGATATTAGGCTGTTAGGTACTATTAGGTACACTTCTAGATTCAACTGTACACAGAGATGATATTAGGCTATTAGGTACCATTAGGTACACTTCTAAATTTAACTGCACACAGAGATGGTATTAGGTCTACCTATAGATTCAGTATTGTATAGAGGGGATATTTAGACTATTAGGTGCAGTTCTAAATTCAACTGTACACAGAGTTGATATTAGGTCTACCTCTAGATTCAATTTTGTATAGAGATGTTGTTAGGTCTATCTCTAGGTTCAATTTTTGTGTAGAGGGGATATTAGACTATTAGGCACAGTTCGCTCAATTCGACTTTATACGGGGAGGGTATTAGGCATGATTCTAAAATCAACTTTGTACATAGAGGTTATTAGGGAGATTAGTCGATTCAACCAGGCACGGTATTAGACTAATAGGATATTGGGCATACTTCTAGATTCAACTTCCTCAGAGAGGGCACACTTCTAAATTCAACTTTCACAGAGAGGCTATTGGGCGCACTTCTAAATTCAACTTCTAAATGCACTTCTAAATTCGACTTTTACATAGTCTATTGAGCACACCTCTAGATTCAACTTTCACAGAGAGGCTATTGGGCACACTTCTAGATTCGACTTTCACAGAGAAGCAATTGGGCACACCTCTAAATTCAACTTCTAAATGCACTTCTAGATTCAACTTTTCACAGAGGGTATATTGGGCACACTTCTAGATACAACTTTCCGTGAGCAGATATTGGGTACACTTCTACATACAACTTTCAAAGAGTGGCTATTGGGCACACTTCTAAATTCAACTTTGCACAGAGGTGTTACAGGGCACACTTCTAAATTCACAAAGGGGCTGTTGGGCACACTTCTAAATACAACTTCTAAATGCACTTCTAAATGCAACTTTCACATATAGTCTATTGAGCACTCTTCTAAATTCAACTTTCACGGAGAGTCTATTGGGCACACTTTTAAATTCAACTTCTAATGCACTTCTAAATTCAACTTTGCATACGGGTGTTTATAGGTTGCACTTCTAAATTCACAGAGTGGCTGTTGGGCACACTTCTAAATTCAATTTTGCACAGAGGTGTTACAGGGCACACTTCTAAGTTCAACTCTCACAGAGGGGCAAATGGGATACTTCTAAGTTCAACTTTGTATAGAGAGGCTACGGGGCACACATCCGAAATGTTGAAGGTTGAGTGGTAGGGTAGTATGGCGAGAAGTAATTGCTTCTGTCCCCGCCCTTGCTACACTTACTTGTGGGTGGCTTCTTGCTTCTCCTGCTGATACCTGCAGATACGACTTGGAGCCGTCACTGTGGGGGCCGTCCTTTGCCTCGGGGTCCTTAGCCGATGGGGCTGCTGGGCAGGGGGCTACCCTGGGGAGATTGGCTATGAATGGAAGTCCTCTTGACTGGACCAATGGCAGGGGGTGGGCGGGAACTGGAGGCGGGAGGGGGAGTGGGGAGGGAGAAGGGAGAAAGTACGGTGCACAGGGGCTTTTAGGCCCAAGGATTTCTAAAATGCACATTAATTACGGGGCAACGCTAGGTTCAGGGCACACACTCACCGGCTCGTGTCTTGATGGCAAAGACATGGCGAGCGCCGGCAACGGGTTGCTAGACCTGGAAGACTAGAGGAGATTGCCCAATCACAGCACGGGGGCGGGCTTGGAGGTGGGAAAAAAGTTAAAAAGTTGAAACCAAAAACAAAAAGCTTTTGGGGTTTTTATTTTAGGTCCATTTATCCAATAGGCATTAATGACATTTGGGACCTTCAGTTTTCTTTCAAAAAGACTACTTTTACAAATCAGTTTTATTTGTCTATTACAAGGTGTAGTTTATTTGAGCAACAAGCCAGGTAGTCGTTAAAACACATTTGCAGCAGATTTTGATACAACAGAATGACTTGATGCTTATGAGAACAGGCCAATTTAACAATGCACTATTGTCTACAGAGTTTGCATATTAATAGTCCTCAATAATGTTGTTTCATTTTCAGATGATTTTTCCTTGTATTTCCACGTGATACTTCAGAATAGGCAGGGGTGAGCATAAGGCAAATTGTAAGCCTACAAAGGCAATTATTTAATGAGCACATGTAAGTGTCTGCCTGTTTAGAAACTAGACATAAAAAGAAACAAGTAGCGATTTCTCCCTGATACACAAATGCTTTGAATGTATTTCTATGAAGTTATTTTAGTACGTGGAGAGAGCCTAGATCTAATGTTTGTGTTTGCGTATAGTATTCTGATGTCAACATTGTTGAAGGGCTGAGTTTTATTTTTGCAAAGATTTTAAAATTAGTATTTTTTAAGTTGGTCCAGAGTAGACATATCACAATTGCATTGCTGTCTCAATAGTTAGAAACAGACAATAAAGAAATGTACCACTTGAATTTCGCGGAGCAAAGCAGAGTGAAGTCGAGTGTTGGCTGTGTTGCCTATGGAGCCGTGGAGCCGTGGCAATGTGATTCTGCTGTCTGAGAGCACTGCTGGCTCCTTGTGCGCTCTTCTCTGACATTATACGCAGAGCATTTACCTGTAAACCCTTCAAATCGACTCTGCCTCAGAGTACTTTACATTCAGCTCCTGATGCGAGAGTTGCTGGTTGACCCAAACTCATCTAAACTGAGGTGGACAGAGGGTAAACTCATGGCTGAACTCGGCCCTAAAACGCACAACCAATGCAAAAGAAAGCTTCCTGATGGCAATGCAGGACCTTCCTTATCGAGTGATTCATTTCTGCAACAACGTGGATATAAAGACGCGGCCACTGTGCCTATACCGCTTTAACGTACCAAGTCAGAGGTGAGTGAATCCCTGCATGATTCCTTTGTCCAGTCAATTGAACACTTATGAGCAAATGGTCCTGTTGGCAAAGGATCAATGCAGGAGGTCACAGGACTCTCAGCTCCATTGTGGGGGCAACAGTATTACTGTGAACCAGGAGCCTGAGTCACCCATTAGCCTTCATAATTTGTGCTGCCCCGACACCGAGCACGATTGGAACCAAGATGCATGCGTGGAAACGAATCCACAGATAATCAGTCCGCATACCAAACAAACTGTTCAAAAGGGCCGAGCAGACTGCACTCTCCTTTTGCCATTCGCTAATGGAATTGAAACCCAGAGCCCATATTCTGAGGCCATCCGTGCAAGAAAAGCAGATGAAAATACCTGCAGTGGCGAAATAGAAACAAAAGCCATAATGGACGATCTAAAAGACCCCCTTAAATTCATGTTCACAGAACATGAACTGAAGATGTATGCGCAGCGATCCGCACGCCTTTCACTAGACATTGCTGAAATCACTAATCTAATGCAAGATGCACATAAACGCAAACTTGTATTCGGTTCCACTACTGCTAAGAAATTAGCAAAAGACAAGGCGGCGGATGACAACCTGGTGGATTCACATAAGGCATTACAACAAAAAAGGAATAAACCTCAGTTTGACCTATCCATCTCCCAGCATCAGACTAATATTCCACATTGGAAATACTGCCTCCTCTCGGTATAGAAGAGAGCCAATGTACTAAAAATTATTTTATTGGAATGCCTAACGCCCTGAGCCCCATTGATGCCAGCTTGCCACGATTGGCTAATTGTGAAAATCTGCATCAGCAAACAAGAGCCACCCAAGAGATTCAGACTCGGGCCCAATTCAAACAACACAAAAAGGAGAATTCATTCTCTACACCCCAAGAAGATGATACTAAACCTCAACATCTACCAACATCAATGATGGAACTGCAAAATGTACTCATGGCTATGTTGAACATCTCTCTAGCACTATTTTTAAAACTATATGAAAGGATTAGCAAAACAATGAAAGATCAGGCTACTGTGCTAGCACTGATACATACCAAACAAATATTCATGGAATCCTTCTCAACTAATCTACAAACAAGACTTGACACTGAAGCAGAAAAATCAATGATGTGCCAAGCTCAATTACTTGACCTGGCCATAAAAACACCTTGATCACTGCACTCTTGGAAACTGCAAAATCTGTAAGAGTTGAAAGACTAACTTCCACATCAAGAAAAGCTATACACGGTGGACCTGATTATCCTAGATAAGACACAAATTAGATTACAGAGAAGATTAGATCCATTATCCAAATATGTCAAAACAACCATCTGGTGATGAATTCAGATAAATCACAATGAATGATATTTGCAGTCCAAAAAAAAACAAGGACAAAAGCTCTGTCAGTCTTCCTTAATGGAACAAAACGTACACAGGTGTGTTCTTACAAATACTTAGGAGTGTTGTTGAATACGAGCATATGTGAACAAGCCTGGGTGTCAATTCTAACAGCCAAAACAGACTCCCTCGCTAGACAGAGATTCTTCAAAGGAAATATGGAAGCTTCTCATTGTGCCCCCTTATCGCATTCTATCGTAAAAAAGTTACACCTATATTAATCTACGGAGCGGAGGCCACCCTAAATGTACTCTGGCAGATCTGGAACAAATTAGAAGGCCGATTCTGGAGAAAAGTCCCATCTCTTCGACAAAGATTTCCAATTACAAGAATACGATTCGAGTTGGCACTGCAATCATTACACTCATCGTACTCTCGAAATCCTGGGATTTATACCGGAAGACATTAAATGAGGACCATATACCCCTGTTATATATATTGATATCCAAATTTAAGGCTGGACACGATGAGTTATTAAACAAATGAAATTCAAATGTGAAGACCTTAAATACCACGGCAGAAACCTTGAAAACCAACCCAATGCTAATTAAAAAGAAAACACAGTCCCAAGACTGGATTGAAACACAAGAACTTAAAGCCCCACATAAATTGTCTACTAACTGCGCCGACAATATCCAAAAATTGAATCCACTTCCAACATACCTCAATTTAACTGTTTATCTTGTGTAGTTGATGCCAGGCGGAGCTAGCTGAGCATGCAACCGTTTTGAACAGGATTTGCAACCAATATGGCCGAGTATCTTGTGAACCGAAAAAGAGACAGGATGGCTTTGTTCTCCCCTAAAGGCACTCCTGGTAATGCTTTTTCTAGTAGTAGCTCCAAACCAGAAACTTTGGCCAACAAATTCTTCCGTCTAGAAAGGTTATCTAAACGCGAAATAAACAAATACTGGGAAAAAGTATCTTTGGCCAATTACATTGAACACAGTATGATCCCTATGGGCTTACGTATACTCATTTTTACAGATTTCACTAATGACGAGGATCGGGATCTTGCCCAGGAATGGGAAGAGAATTTAACTCTTAGCTCTGAAAAAATGTTAAAATTATTAATCACACACGCAGAACGTGAATGCGAAAGGGTTTCTACGCAAATCAACACTTTCCAAAAAGAAATAGAAAATAGGAGTAATCCAACTGCTGCCAAAGAAAAGAATTATGACAAAAAGCATACCATACATAAAGATTACCAAGACGAAATTAAAATACGGAAAGTTTGTAAATTTTTTCGTGATGAGAGAGATTACAACAACAACAGAGTATACACTTTTCAGGTGAAATATGATAAAGATAACATTGGCCCTATGGTGAAAACACCCACGGCAACACTGGTTTCCTCTGAGGTAGATTCTGAGGAAGAACAGTTAAACCAATAGAGGGGCAGGGGGGCATAATCCAACCCCTGTCTTATTTCATCGTAGAAGGGGCTTTATGGCAGAAATTAAGAGATACAAGAAGGGAAATATTCCCAACTATAGGACCACTTCTAATAAACATGTGCGCTTCAATGTCCCTTTAGGACGAGCTATCGCAACACCAACTACATCTTCAGAGGAAGAAGAGGATCAAGGGACAGATACAGGGCGAAACACAAACACACGTCAGACACGGTCCAGTCTCAGGAATCTCAAAGCCAAGTCCATTCTGAAACCTTAGTTTGTAATTTATCATCTAAACTATTAACCACAGCAGAGTTGTCTTTATTGAATAAAGGTTTGTCTTTTGCACCCAGTCGCCAGCCTGATCTGATTGATTTCCAAATTGATCTTTTTAAATTCATACGCAAGTGGAAACTCAAATTCTTTCATACTCAGGTCAAACAGTATAAGCCAAGTCAGACTCCCAAATCAGTGAGTGAATTGACCATAGCAGACATGGAAGATACCACACTTCTCATGTCTTTAACAGAAGATCCAAGTTCTAGTGAATCGTCAATACACCAGGAATTAGGCATGCATCAGTACAAACTGAAATTACCAGAATACAAACGCACACCCAAATTTGTACCACCATCACAGAATGAGAATGTAATAGACACATTCTATCAAGTGGTGATATCATTACATAGATTATCGAAATAACACGCATAAAATGCATGATAATCTCTCGAATTCAGAAAAACAGGCACTCAGCAATCTCATCAAGGACCCTAACATAGTCATCAAAGAAGCCGATAAAATCAGCAATATAGTAATACTCAATAAGTCAGATTACATCAGCATGGCCAATGAACATTTGGCCACCGCAGGGTGCTACAGACTGCTCGAAGGGAATTCAACACAACAAACAGTATCTGATTTATCTGCCCTTCTTCAAAACTGGCACTCACGTGGGTTACTCACTGACGATGAAAAGCACTATCTATTTCGACCCTGTCCGGTCATTCTGACCATGTATTTCCTCCCCAAAATCCATAAACAGTTTTATGAATTGCCACAGGTTAGACCTATTATGAGTGGTCTAGGATGGGCCACAGAAGGCCTGTCACAATACATCGATACTGTCATCAAGGGTATGGTTCCAACGCTCCCAGCCTACTTACGGGATACCAGACACACCCTACAAATATTCAATCCATACAATGGTCTGATCACTACCTGTTAGCCAGTTTTGACGTCAAAGCTTTACATACTTCAATTCAGCACAATTTGGTGCTAGACACTATAGATTTCACATTCCGGAACCATTCTTCTTCTTACACTGAGCACGTAGCAATGATTAAAGACTTCTTAGCATTCCCCTTAGATCACAACCAGTTCCTGTTCAATCGTCAATACTTTGTGCAAACCAGGGGCGTGGCCATGGGGGCCAAGTATGCTCCTTTGTTGGCCAACCTCTTTATGGGGTACTGTGAACAAAATTACATTTACAAATCACATAAATTCACTGACAACATCATTGTATGGAAAAGTTACATCGATGACGTTTTCGTGAATTTTCTGATTATCTGAATGACAACACATTTGGGCCCTCATTACGACCCTGGTGGTAAGTGAAAAACGATGCCGGTAAAGGATTACCGGCATCGCTTACCGCTCCGGCCGATTTTGACCTGATCAAGCGCTATTAGCGGCACCGTAATTAACGGTGCCGCTAAAAGCGCCATGGGCGCGGCACGCGACCTCCCATGCTGTAAATACCGGCATGGCGCAAAGTGGGGAACATTACCAGTCACGCGGACATGCAATTAACGCCCTTGTGAAGGCCGTAAAGTACCTTACCGCCATGGTGCAAATACCGCCATCGCGGACCAACCGTAAATGGCCATGTGCAGTGTTCCCAACTTCCACAGGTGCACACAATCAGCACAGGTGGAGGCAATACAGACTGGACAAGCACAAAAGAAGCACACCCCACCCCTTCCCACACCATTCACTCTCCACAATGATTCCAATACTACTAGCAATGCTGGGGCTGGAGGACCTGATTGCAGTGGAAGTGCTACAACAACAACAGGCAGCACAGAGGAGACGCAGGAAGAGAAGGAGGGAAAGGCAGGGCCAGCATGCCCCACCAGCACAGTCAGTGGCACCACGCAAGCAGCCCCCAATCCCACGCATCAGAGCCAGTCCATTCAACCTAACCGCTGAGCAGATCCACACCCTGTACCGCCTGGACCGGGACACCATCACCACCATTACGGACATGATACATGACGACATTGTCAGCCTGATTGAAACACGCACCGCCATCCCACCCCTACTGATGGTAGTGTCTGTGCTCCACTTCCTGGCCACAGGCACCTACCAGCACACAGTGGGGCACTTGCATGGCATTTCACAACCATTATTCTCACGTATGCTGAACCAAGTGCTTGATGTCCTCCTCAAGCACACAGACGACCACATTTCCTTACCACGGTCTGCCCAGGAGATCTCAAACACCAAAGTGGGTTTCCATTCAGAGGCCGGCATACCTGGTAGCATTGGCGCCATTGACTGCACCCATGTGGAATTGGTGGTCCCACATGCCATGGAGGTAGCGTACCACAACCGTAAACTATACCACTCAATCAACGTGCAAATGGTATGTGACTCGAACAGGATCATCACACATTGTTGTGCCTGATTCCCTGGATCAACCCATGATTCAATGGTCCTGCGGAACTCCACGATACCACGCTACATGGAGCGACATGCAGGGCAGAGACCCTGGCTTCTCGGTGAGTAGCATGTTATGCCCATGGAAATGTGACGTGGGTCAGTGGTTGAGGTATAGATGCATACTTCACCTGGCTGAGATGGGGGGGAGAGATGCATACTTCACCTGGCTGAGATGGGGGGGAGATGCATACTTCACCTAGCTGAGATAGGGGGGGGAGATGCATACTTCACCTGGCTGAGAGTGCCAGAGGAAATGGAGCATGCTCATACCCCAAAGCAGCCCAGACTGGAGCTGACACCTGACCACATAATGCAAGATGTAAGCAGCCCTACTATGTGAATGAAGCAGCCATTCCACACACAGCCATCTGCATGTGCACTGTACCAAATCAGACCACAGCCCCCTCAACAAAATGCAGCTACAAGCAATGACTATAGCCAATACACAGCACCAAACACCATCAACTGAAAGGACAGTCCCCCATTACTACGTACAAAGGAGTCACATGAGGGTCAAATACATCAATACACCACTACACTGACACAGAGGCACAACTGAATTGCATGACACCATTTGTTGTGCGTAGTGAGATCATCATGAGGCTGACATCAACGGTGCCAGGATGAAAGCATACAAATTACTGGACATCTGCCAGATCACAGAAACAACCGCTGTGGACTAACACAGTGCATGGGCACTCACAGGAACTGGACCCCCCTACGCACACTAGTTGATGGCATGCAAACCAGTCCATAAGAGGAATACACACATAGCAGTCACATCATGTGACTCCATTCATGCATGGAAATGGGGTTGAAATTAAGAAATAAATGCATGCCATGGTGTCACTTAATGAGGTCAAATATGGTGTGATAACTCACACATACATTGTTGCCCACATGCAGGTGATGCAGGCTATCCCTTGGAGAGGTGGCTCCTTACCCCAGTCCGGAACCCACAGAACAGGTACGAGGAGGACTATAATCGTGCCCATACACGAACCCGTGTAGTGATTGAGCAGACATTTGGCCTCTTGAAGGCACGGTTTTGCTGCCTCAGCAAGTCTGGTGGGGCACTCCTGTACCTCCATGAGAAGGTGGTGAAGATCGTCATGGCATTTGTCATGCTACACAATATGTGCATCAGACGAAATGTGCCCCTGCCGCTGAACTGCAACCACCTGACGAAGAGGATGAGGAGGGTGGGGATGGGGCAGCACCTCAGGGAGGAAGCGATGCACAGGAGGGACGTGCCATCCGTCAGACTCTGATCAACCAATGTTTCTAGCACACATGGACGAGGGTGTTACATGGAGATGGCACTCGGGGTACTGGGTGTGTCAGGGACATGGACACTGTAGACTGTTAACTAATAAAGCACACATACGCAATAAGCAATGTCCACACATGTGAATTATAAGTAACCAAAATGTGTATTGAAGAAGCATAACTAAGTGAACAAGCCCTCCACCCCACACACCCACTCCCCCTTCCCCCCTCAACTCCCCAACACACCCACTCCCCCCTGCCCCCTCAACTCCCCAACACACCCACTCCCCCCTCCCCCCTCAACTCCCCAACACATGGTGTGCAGTACTGCCCACCAGTGGACCACATGGCACCAGTACGCAAGGCTGTGCCTACTGGCATCCCCCTCTTCCAGCACCAGGTGCCCCCCTGTCTGATCGCCGCAGGTTCCTGCCAGACCTGCACACGGGGCTGGTCCTGGTGGAACTAGCAGCTGAGGATGTACTTGGCTGCTCGAATGGATGCATGTCCCGCATTGCTGCCACCATCTCAGACAGTACGTGCCACACTGCGGCTAGTTCTGCGCATATGTCCTTTGAGGTCGACTCTATTGCTGCCTTCAGGGAAGCAGCACATTCACTGATGTCCTCTCTTACACTACCACATTCAGTAATGTGCTGTGTCAAGAGGCCAGTGAGCTGCTGCTGGCGCCTTACAATGTCCTGGATCCCCTCTTGGGGGTTTGGGGCTGGGGTGGATGTTTGAGGGGTTCCCAAAATACTGTGTTCCTCGGGCACAGTTGGGTTTGGGCTGGGAGTTGCCGGCCATGTGAGCTAGAAACATAGCCAGAGACAGCCCGTGCACGCTGGTGTCAGGCAGGCTGCATGGGGACAGGTGTGGGGAATGCAGGGGGCCAGTGGGGGGAACTGGAACATGCAGCACATCCCCTTCCTCGTCATCGGAGATTGCTGCTGTGGCAGCTGTTTCGCCAATTGTGCTGCTTGCAGCTAATGCAGTCCCTTCTGCCGCCGACACTTGGGTGATGCTGGCAGTTGTGGGCGCCATAGTGGTGGACGTAGAGCACATTGGTGCTGTGGTCTGTGGTGTGCTCTTGGCCTTCTGTTGTCGTGGCGGTTGGCGTATGCCCCTTGAAGTGGAGGGCTGGTGTTGTCCCTCCTCGGCCCTGGCCTTCTTCACTGGTGTGGTACCGGTGTTCTCATCGGCGCTGTCTGATTGTGTGCCTGTGGGGGACCAAAGGAGGGAGAGGGTTAGTGATTGGTCTACGGGATTTGAGCATGCATTGGGGTGGCTGCATTGATATTGATTGGTAGATGAGTCACATTGGGGGGAGTGACATACAGGTTGTCTCACTCTTGGGTGGGTGATGCATGGAGGCATTTGGGTTGCAACACAAATGGGGTGCATCAATCATGTGGACAAGGTGATGCTCGGCACTGCCTGTAGGCAGTCTTGTGCTTATGTGTCTGGTGGACCCTGATATACATAATTGCACTGTCAGTTCATCTGGACATCATTGTGTTGGTATTGGCATTGTTTGATTTGAGACACCTACCTGCATCGGCTGATGACGGGTCTCCTCTCTCCATGTCCCCGACTCCCTCTATGGACTCGGTGCCTATGGTGGAGGCACATATCTCCTCCCATGGCTGGAGTTTTAGGGGCGACTCTGCACCTCCACCTGTCGCCATCCCGAGGTTTCTGTTTGCCGACAGTGTGCTTCTCACACGTAGACGTAGATCGTCCCATCGCTTGCGGCATTGTTTTGGTGTGCAGGGTTTGGTGCCAACAGCACTGACCCTCTGGGCGACCAATGCCCAAATCTGCTTTTTGTGCAGCAGCGCAGGTCGGGTCATTTCAGTTGCAAACACCACGTCTGCATGCTCCTGAAGTGTTTCAGCCAACATGGTGAGCTCCTCTCTGGAGAAGCGCTCCTGGCGCAGCCGATCTCCACTTTTTTTCACAACCTTTGGCATCCTAAATTCAGATAGGTGGTGGTTGAGGTGTGTGGGAGTTCTGGGGTCAGATGGCTCCTGGTTGTGGTTTTGGATTGTGATTGTGTTTTTAAAGATGGCCGCCGTGCTCTTTCCCGTTCCTGTGCGATGACGCTACTTCCAGATCCGCTTATTTACGGTCACCGCTAATAGCGGTTGCCGCTATTTGAGGTGACCGCTATTAGCGGTGACCGCTAATGCCGATGGCTAGGATGCCGGAGGTGCTATTTCCACTGCATACGATGCCGGAAAGGGGGATTTTTCGGCTTTTAGCGGCATGGCAGTGAGTTCATTACCGGCATGGCACAAAGCATCCTAAACTGCCCATTCCTATCCATTGGCAGGAACATCACCAAATGGATGATGTTAAAGATATACGTTTTATTGGCCTAATGCAAGCACGTGTTCACCCCAGGGGAGGTGACCGTCAAGCATTATTGCGCCAGTTGGAAGCACACACTATTTGCCAGCTCAGATGCACCCCTATGGGTCTCAAATACATGTTTTTCTATAGATGGCTGATGTATGGAGGCATTATACTCTATATGGATGGCAATGTAATTTCTGTTTACTGGTGCCATATTATTATTTTTGTATTTACTCTTATGAAAATCAGTATGGCAATGTTGGAGCGTGGTGCTGGCCGTGCTGCCAGTTCTGCGCCTGTTCGTAAAATTATATCAAATTACACATAACCTATTTCCAGAGTTCATCATTCAACATCTTGACATGATGAAATAGTACCCATTCTACATTCACAGCACACAACGCAGCAGTTGCTTATTCAACCACTGGGCACAGACACTGGTTATTTTAATTTTTATTTTTATTCATATTTTTTATTTTCTATTGTTGTATCCATGTCTGTTTTTTGGACCTCTTCTGTTATTTTGGACTTACAGCGTTATTCCTTATGTTCGAGTCTCAAATACAATTAGTTCGAGAGTCACACATTTCACGTAAAAACTCATGTGCGTATTTGCATTTTGATTTGAACCGGCAGTCACGTGAGTGCAAAATAGCACGTGACACGTCACGTACTAGGCACGTATTGGGTGCTTTTCTCCAATGCTATAGGATTGCACTGGCTGAGTGCAGCGAGATGTAGCAGACACCTGATACTAAGCAACGACGATAGAATATTGCAGGTAGGAAACACTTGCGTGCGGGATCAGGATTCGCTTTCAGAGCAAGGATGCCCTTTAATTGGATTCCATTGAGGCTTTGGCAAGTGGAACTGCATACCACTTCACCACTTATATTTTGGTTCTCCATTTTTCTTGTTTACCCTCCAGATCACTCCATTAATGGACACTATTTACTGATGCTTCATATTGATTCAACGCTATACATCTATCCGTGTTAGTAATAACAGGAAACAGGTAATCACATTTTTGGCTACTGAGTATTCAAGATTGGCTGTTGGGTGCCTTAACCTTATAGGCTCATGTATTTTCTCTCTGATATTCGGTACAGGCTAATTTGACCATATATCACTACTGCTTAAATCAGCAGTAGTTCACCATGAAGAACCAGACAATGGGCTAACTAGTTTGGTAATATATTTTCTATTCACCAGCTGTATAGACTTGCTGTGAATTATACACCAAAATATATTTTTAATCAAGATTCACACGCTGAACACAAGGGTCATTATATTGCACCATATAGTGAAAGTTATATCAGGTCTTGCTATTTCACAAAGGTTTGCGAACAGGCGTAATTGACTGCACGGCAAGCAGTGGCACGGGGCTGGGTCTGTTGCTGCACATGTAATAATAACACTTGCATGCCACATTGGAAACACAACCAATGATGATATATAGATCGTTTGGCTTAACACAAACAAATATTGGCCATTTGAAGAACTAGTTCTTAAACTGTATTTGAACAATGTTGGTATTATATAATGAGGCTAATTGTGCCTCTGTTTTTTTCCCCTTTCTTTTTGTTTTTATCACATGATGACATGTTCCTGAACATATTCATTTGCACTGTTTCTTGCATCATGGTAATGTATTGATTTCAATATTGTTTTTTAAATGTGTTGGATGTCACCCCTGGTATCTATGCCCTTGAACACATATGTATGGTTACCTTTTGCAATGCACTCTTGTGTAACTAAATAAATGCCACTTTGACAAATGTTTTGTATATGATTGCGGTTCATATTATTTGTTGCTTATGATACACAGAGTTTTGCCTTGGGAAAGACCGTTGAAGGTCGAAACACGTGTCGGAAAACTTCTTTGGCAACCTAAAATAGAAAAACCTGAATACAAGAATCATTTGACAACTATCATTGTTCTGCCAGTTGATTTATTGACACCCACTTTGCAATATATTTGTTGATTGTTCTATATTTTGGATCTAGCAGCGCAATCAACCAGTGGAACTAAACCCCTCCCAACTTCCAACATACCTCTGAATATTGCCCTGCTGGAAATTACGTGATCATTATTTACGCCTTAGACTGAATCTTTTACCAACAAGAGAAGTCCTGGGACTCAGAAAGCAACTAGGAGATACTCCAAACACTTGCCGTCTCTGCAAAAAGACTGCTCGGCTGGAGTCCCTATATCATGTAATAATGGATTGCAAAGCTGTGGCAGACATCCGAAATAAATATCCTGCCCATATTCAGTTACCTCCAACCCCACTTATTTAAGAAGAAAGATGAACTTTCTTCTTGAATAACTTTCTTCTTGAATATGGGTTAAGACAAATTAACAATATTTGCAGTGCTATGATTCTGGAATGACTTTTCAAATTCCAAATTATGGAACGAATTGTAACAACCTTTTTCTTTCTGTGTACTTAGAGCTTTGAAGGGCAATGTCCTCCAGTAACTGTGACATGAAATAGATTAATGAAAGTGTTTGAAACAAACTAAATGATTTAATACAAAAATAAATAAATAAAGAAATGCATTCTTTGCATGCAGTCTCATGCATTTGCTTTCTTGTTTTAGCAGTACAGAGGGAAATCCTAATGTATTTTTGCTTCGTCTGTACAGCTTTTTTGATTATACTCGCTGTCACGAGCTGAGTGAGATCCCCACACACCGACACACGTTTAGATTATCCCTCTATATATTTATTCATGATGGTCCCCAATTACTATACAATTAATCCATTGAGCTAGCCCATAGCTCCTTTCCTGCCCTCCGCCAGCTCTACATTACCCGCCTGCTTCAATAAAACCGGGAGAGTATTTTCAATGATGTGGTTTCTGGCTGGGCCACTGTTGGTGGGATTACTACTTGGGTGTGTGGGTTTGTTCTTTAAGTCTGCCAATGTCTTTATAACACAAAAAGAAAGTGTCTTGACTTGTCAGGATGGTTTCTAGTTTTGTTTGTTTGTTGGATTACTGAAAAAAAGGCAGAATGCTTAAACAACTCAAAAAGAAAACATGGCATCAGAACCACAGGATGTCTTCTCCACAATCAAAACAAAATCCCTTGTGTAATCCATATGCCTCCTTTTGCCACAAAAAGTCTTTCCAGTTCTGGAGTCCTGTCCCATAAGTATCTAAGTAGATCATAGTTTGGGGTTTAAGTGACCATGCACTTTTTTCTTCTTCTCCTAGTTTCTTTGTATTGGTTTCTCTGTTTCCTTCCTATTTTATCCTCTTCTTCTCCTGTTTTTTCTTTGGTACTTGGGAGAACCTCCTGCTGGAATCTCAGGACCTTGTTGTGTCCGGTTTAGGTCGATTTGACCGCGAACAAATGGTCGTAATGACCAAAAGTTCTAAAAATGCTACCACCAAAGGTTCGAACACCAAAAGTTTGAACCTTTGGTGGTAGCATTGCAGGTAAGTATAATTAAAACAAAAGACTGTGGAGGTTGCGAGGGTGTCCCCTGCAGGCCCCTTAGTACATGTGTTTGAATGAGAAAGGTGCAAACTTTTGGTAGTTTGCACCTTTCTCATGCGAACGTTCTGACCGTGGCCAAATCAGCCACGGTCGGATCACTCGGATTCGTTGTGTCCATACTCTAGGCCTTGCCATCAGCAGGAGGGAGGGAAGCAAAACTCCAGAGTTTCTACCCAGGCAGGGTGTGATATTGCCCTTATCCTCCCTGTCCGGAGCCTTGAATCTGTTCCCCAAGACCCCACCTTTCTTTGCCTCCTTGTCAGGCTGTGGTGATCTTGTTACTAAGGGGGACTTCATTATTGATTCTATTCTACTTATCTGCATGCTCTGTTCTTCACCTAGCCTCTCTGATGTCTCTTTGACGCCTCAACATGTGCTCATACTTCCTCCCCGCTTCTATGCTATCCTGTCAGGTAAATGACATGCCAGACATTCTTTTCTTTCTTTCCTACTTTCCCTAAGCCTTCCTTTGATGCCCCTTATCTCCTATTTCCTCCCAGTGTTAGTTGTTTCTCCTTCTACTTCCCTTCTCCTGAGGTCCCCCTCGCCCTCCATCCCTTCATTCACCTCTCCTTTTTTAGTATTCCTCAGCTCCTGCCATTTCCTCAATTTCTAACCTTTCTCCCTGCCTTTTGACTTACCTTCGCCTTCTTCTCAGTTGTCTCCTTCTTAATTAATCTCCTACCGAATTACCACTTCCTTCTGACTTTCTGCCTCTTTCTCTCTAACGTCCTTTCTCCAGTTTCCTCTCTGCTGTCTTCTTCGCCTCCTCCACTATCGAGCCTCCCTCGCGCCTCCTTCTCTCATATCTTCTCCTCACCAGCTCCTTTTGCTCCACATTCTTCTGATCCTGGGATAACACCCTATGTAGCCTGACCACCAATTTGGATCTCAGTAACACACATGCATGGGAAAGGATTGGCACACTGGAGTTAAAGCCTGCGTGAATCTGCTTTGCTTTCGTCACTCTGGCGTAATATCTGTTAAGTTAAAGGATTTTTATGCTTGAGGGTCACAAATGTTTGTTCATGCATGTCATGGGAATGCCCAGGAATAAAGCTCCTAGAGAACATGCCATTGCCCTCACCAGAATAGGTCCGACAGGGAAAGCCCCGACTTGGACAAGCAGGCTACACACACCAAGCACTCCCTCCACAAGAGCAGGCACGTCAGGCACAAGGAGAGGCCAGGGGAAGCACAGCTACAGGACACCCAAGAACACAGTAATTATGTGAGACCCAAAAATCGCACAAGAACACATGCAGGATCCTATATAAAGCCTAAGGGCACATAGTACCAGTCATTGTAGGATTCATGTAGGATTCCCACCTGGTCACATCTGTGTGTGCTAGAACATAAGTATTTTACCAGTTCGCCTCAGTCTTTGTTCTTCCACTGAGGACCTCCAGGTTGTCCTCCTACGCATCTGCTACAGCGTTCAGCCTAGAAGAGGAAATAGAGACAAGAAAAGGTTAGCCCAAGCACAAGGCCTCATTGTGCTGCGCTACTGTACTTTCACTTATCTGATAGTGGCATTGACAGCATTCCTGAGGGGAATCGGGATAGGCTCCACAGATACTTGTAATGTGATAAAGAGAACAGAGGTTTAAGACTGTGTTTATTCAAAACTAAGACAATAAGGGAAAGAGACATTCTAAGAACAATTTGTCTCATACCCGGGACGTTCAACCGCCATCTTTGGCAGGCCTGTAGAGTGAAGTGGAACTACTGCATTCAGTCCAGTGGGGGATCACAACCTTGATTGATGGACAAGGCAACGTGATGTGGACGTTGCTACCCTGGACATCTCCAGAAGCCATTGCAGTACACTCTGAGACTAAGGGGACAAGCTGGGTGGTGGGTGGTGTTAGGAAAGATTTCTTAATTGTGGGTAATTTTCCTTCTATGTGGCAACCGCTAAACTTTTTGCTATTGTTTTCACCATGATCTAGATTTTGCCAGAGAGGTGCAGCCTTCTGCCGCACTCCTCTGGGCTTTCGCTCCATTCTTACGGGGAAACTGACATGCCCTTAACACAGTCAGTACCGGGAAACGTTGTTTTCCGTAGTTCTTTTATCATGTTGCAGCTTTCGCGCAACATAGCACAAGAGGGCACTGTAAGCTAAGTTACTGCTCTCTTGGGTCTCTAGTCTTCTACAGGCCCTAGATACTCTCTTTGGATTGTAAATGAACGGTGCAAGTGAATCATGGACGGGATTGGTGGCAGCGATCGTTTCTTGTGTTTTTGAGCTCCTTTTGGCGTTTTAAGCGCGTTTCTCGCGCTTAGCCCAAAATGGTGGCCTGGCTTCCAAAATGGCCAGACCACGAGGCTCTTTGTCCTGTCCGCTGACCGTCTTGCCCCCTTCACCTCCCCCCAGGTCGGGCCGACCCGGGGCCTTCCTTCTTTGGGCATGTAATTTCCCACGGAACACAGAGGCTTTCGCGGGCTTCTACAGGCCTTGTGTGTGCCTCCAGGATGTGGGCTGGGATGTCTGGTCCCAATATACATCCTGGGCGCCAGAGAGTCTAGGGTGGTGTGAATGCCTGGGCCCCTCGTGGTTCGTGATAGGTCCACATATAGTGTGAGTGTTTTATGAGCGGATCTCCCATTGGGTCCCCTCCGTTTTGGCGCGAAGGGAACCGTGGATAAGAGGGGGCTGGAAACACCACTACCAGGTCGATCTCCTGAGTTCTCACGAATGAAGGAATACAGGAGCCAAGTATCCTCCAACTACGAGGCTGAACCGAGGAATCACTGGTGATCCGCTTAAGGACTGCTCCTCTGCATTGCTGTCGCTTTGTGAAACCCTTTCTACCTCTGATCGAACGAGAAGGCCTGTACTGGTACTTCGACCCCTTGGAATAGTGGGAACAACTATTATCGGCATCTTCATCATCTCCTGCACGTAAGCCTTCGGAAGTGTCTCTGGGCCATCCAGCAGACTGACCAGCCTACCCAGGAGTCTTGCTCTGTAACCGCCGTCAGGTTGTGTTGTATTATGAGTCCTTGTCACTCTCACACGATTTGTACACTTGGCATTCCCAGGTCTCAAGTGAGTAGTGTATATTGGGCTGAAATACACACGGCCGCTCCATTGCCCTGCTGTGGTAACAAAATGCGGGTTCACTGCGTTTGGGACATCCTCAACTCAACTTTTGCTGCTGCGGAATCTACACGACGCAGAGGCATCCCCTGCTCATATCTGAACCTGCCAGCACTGAAACTGACGCGGAGAAGCCTGGGTCTGCCTGCATCAGGGACCGGTGTGTAGCATCGCTAGGAACTGGTCGCCCTCCTGCAGTAGCCCATCGCTTTTCCCCGCTGTGTCTAACAGCACGCCTTTCCGTACTCGCGCTCTGCTTCTGCCCCCAGTGGAGGCTGCGCTTGAGTCGCGGAGCTCTGTTCATCTTCATTTGTCCATCGAACTAAACTGCCTGATTCCCTCGAAGAGACTCCCCTTTTGCCCGTTGGCACCAGCGTGTGCAGGTACTTTTGAGCACAAGGCTCCACTCTTCGTAGGGCTCGGACTTCCTTTTAGTTAGGTGCCTCTGAAGGCGGACTGGGTCTAATTATTATTTGCACTGCCTGTTTTCCTCCCCATCTAGGTGGCCTACACATTTCGTGCGTCTAACTCGCTAGACTCGTTTGTATTTGTATATATATTGTATTTGATTGTGATGTGTTTGTTTACTTGATTTTTATTGTGATTTCTCGCTACGGTCAATGTTACAAAGGCCTTGTAATAAATGTGTATATATTTTTAATATAACACCTGCTTGGAGTAATTTGTAAGTGTCCTTGCTTTGTGTGCTCATTGCGGGCTTTCAGTCACCCTCACCCCTCTTGAGACCTAGTCTTGACCGCCGCGATCGCTACCCTGACTGGTCTGGCTTGTCCAGAGGTTACCCTGTTCCAAGAAACTAGGCTGGCCTTCTGAACGTCTGCCCCTCCAGGACAGAGTTCAGAAATCCATCTTAACAAATTGGTGTACAGCGGTGGGATACGACTGAAGGTATCCAGTGTTGCGCACGAGCGAAGGCATTTCAAGTTATTCCTATCAGGACACGTAGTGAATTGTCGTAGTATAACTTTTAAAAGGCCATAGTCCTATCTAACAGTATGGAAACAAATACCTTGTTAACTTTAAATGCTTCTAAATCTGAAACATTGAAAAAGATGTGTGCGGATAGAGGTGTCTCCTCTTAAGGCACCAAAATGGATATGATCCAAAGAATCGTGGCGTGGCAAGAAGCGCAGCTTGATGCTATAACCTCTGAGGACAGTGCGGAAGGAGGTGGGGCTGCTCTCACTGGTAGAACCAACGGTTCTGCCGCTGCACTGGTCCACCGCGACCACGAGGACAGGGAGGATGAGATGTCTAATGTCTCCTCTGCCAGTGTCGATGGGGAGGCCATGCTTGAATTCAAGAAGCAAGAGCTGCTGTTTAGGCAGAAGGAGCTTGAGTTCAATATGGCCAAACTACAGGAAGAGCTTGAGTTCAATAGGGTCAAGCTAAAAATCGAACAGGCAGAAAAACAGAAAGACAGAGATCACCAGTTGGAACTGGCCAAGCTTCAGGTTGCAAATGGATCCAAGGGTCCTGGACATGGGTCTGGGGCCTCCTCTCATCCACGGTTTCCAAAAGATCTGCTCAGTGTGTATGAGGAAAAGAATGACATTATGGACTGGCTGAATACGTTTGAGTATGCAGGTGAAGTTCAACAAGTTGACAATGCTGATAAGATTGCCTGGTTACTCAGCAGACTTCCCCATTCTGGCTGAAGTGCCATTATAGAAATGTCGAAGGCCGAGCAAGCGGATTTCGCAATGTTAAAGCAAACTCTCATTTTAAAGTTTGGAAAGACTCGTGCCCAATATTTAAAATGATTCAGAGAGTATAAGAAAAAGGAAGGTGGTACTTGGGTATTTTATGTAACCAAATCCTTAAAAAACTTGACTGGCTGGGTCGAAGGTTATAAGGTTTCTACCTTTGAAGGCATGATAAGTATTGTCATGCTGGAACATATTTTTGCATCATCTTCCCCGGAGCTTAAGCAGCATTTGGCCGATTCGAAGGAGATAGATCCTAAGAAGCTTGCCATTGCCGCAGATTTATGGGTGTCACATCGAGTATCCCATAAGGACAAAACTCATCCTGGTAAGCAGGAGGAAGGGAAAAAGTCCAAAGTTAAGGAGGGTGGAGAATCTGATAAATCTTCTTCTCAAAAGGGCCACAAAAAGAAAAATAAGGGTAAGACACAAGAGAACTCACAGGGTAGTGGAGATCAGCCTCCGAAACAGAACTCTGGTTACAGTAATTTTACAAAGGTAGCGGGCGCCCCTCTCTCGCAAGAACAGACATGATAACCTGTTCAGTGGTTATTAACCACTTGAGAGTTCGCAGCCACTGCTTTTACTCACTGTGCCTTTCACAGATGGGTAATATCCATTTGCATATCAGTCTTTGTCCTGCCCAGGGGCAGTCCAGCACCGAAATACAATGGCAATTCCAATCTGAACGAGAGTACCACCAGCAACCCCATACACGTGTTTCACCCTTGTTGGGGATCATCAGTGAGGTGAAGCTGATGCCTCTCTAAGCACAGTGAGAGGGAGACCACGTCTGGTTGCCCCCAGGAGATCTAGGGTTACCAATCCCAGGTTCCTTAAAAAATAGTTTTACAAAGGTAGCGGGCGCCCCTCTCTCGCAAGAACAGACATGATAACCTGTTCAGTGGTTATTAACCACTTGAGAGTTCGCAGCCACTGCTTTTACTCACTGTGCCTTTCACAGATGGGTAATATCCATTTGCATATCAGTCTTTGTCCTGCCCAGGGGCAGTCCAGCACCGAAATACAATGGCAATTCCAATCTGAACGAGAGTACCACCAGCAACCCCATACACGTGTTTCACCCTTGTTGGGGATCATCAGTGAGGTGAAGCTGATGCCTCTCTAAGCACAGTGAGAGGGAGACCACGTCTGGTTGCCCCCAGGAGACCTAGGGTTACCAATCCCAGGTTCCTTAAAAAATAGTTTTACAAAGGTAGCGGGCGCCCCTCTCTCGCAAGAACAGACATGATAACCTGTTCAGTGGTTATTAACCACTTGAGAGTTCGCAGCCACTGCTTTTACTCACTGTGCATTTGTAAAACTATTTTTTAAGGAACCTGGGATTGGTAACCCTAGGTCTCCTGGGGGCAACCAGACGTGGTCTCCCTCTCACTGTGCTTAGAGAGGCATCAGCTTCACCTCACTGATGATCCCCAACAAGGGTGAAACACGTGTATGGGGTTGCTGGTGGTACTCTTGTTCAGATTGGAATTGCCATTGTATTTCGGTGCTGGACTGCCCCTGGGCAGGACAAAGACTGATATGCAAATGGATATTTCCCATCTGTGAAAGGCACAGTGAGTAAAAGCAGTGGCTGCGAACTCTCAAGTGGTTAATAACCACTGAACAGGTTATCATGTCTGTTCTTGCGAGAGAGGGGCGCCCGCTACCTTTGTAAAACTATTTTTTAAGGAACCTGGGATTGGTAACCCTAGGTCTCCTGGGGGCAACCAGACGTGGTCTCCCACTCACTGTGCTTAGAGAGGCATCAGCTTCACCTCACTGATGATCCCCAACAAGGGTGAAACACGTGTATTGGGTTGCTGGTGGTACTCTCGTTCAGATTGGAATTGCCATTGTATTTCAGTGCTGGACTGCCCCAGGGCAGGACAAAGACTGATATGCAAATGGATATTTCCCATCTGTGAAAGGCACAGTGAGTAAAAGCAGTGGCTGCGAACTCTCAAGTGGTTAATAACCACTGAACAGGTTATCATGTCTGTTCTTGCGAGAGAGGGGCGCCCGCTACCTTCGTAAAACTATTTTTTAAGGAACCTGGGATTGGTAACCCTAGGTCTCCTGGGGGCAACCAGACGTGGTCTCCCTCTCACTGTGCTTAGAGAGGCATCAGCTTCACCTCACTGATGATCCCCAACAAGGGTGAAACACGTGTATGGGGTTGCTGGTGGTACTCTCGTTCAGATTGGAATTGCCATTGTATTTCGGTGCTGGACTGCCCCTGGGCAGGACAAAGACTGATATGCAAATGGATATTTCCCATCTGTGAAAGGCACAGTGAGTAAAAGCAGTGGCTGCGAACTCTCAAGTGGTTAATAACCACTGAACAGGTTATCATGTCTGTTCTTGCGAGAGAGGGGCGCCCGCTACCTTTGTAAAACTATTTTTTAAGGAACCTGGGATTGGTAACCCTAGGTCTCCTGGGGGCAACCAGACGTGGTCTCCCTCTCACTGTGCTTAGAGAGGCATCAGCTTCACCTCACTGATGATCCCCAACAAGGGTGAAACACGTGTATGGGGTTGCTGGTGGTACTCTCGTTCAGATTGGAATTGCCATTGTATTTTGGTGCTGGACTGCCCCTGGGCAGGACAAAGACTGATATGCAAATGGATATTTCCCATCTGTGAAAGGCACAGTGAGTAAAAGCAGTGGCTGCGAACTCTCAAGTGGTTAATAACCACTGAACAGGTTATCATGTCTGTTCTTGCGAGAGAGGGGCGCCCGCTACCTTTGTAAAACTATTTTTTAAGGAACCTGGGATTGGTAACCCTAGGTCTCCTGGGGGCAACCAGACGTGGTCTCCCTCTCACTGTGCTTAGAGAGGCATCAGCTTCACCTCACTGATGATCCCCAACAAGGGTGAAACACGTGTATGGGGTTGCTGGTGGTACTCTCGTTCAGATTGGAATTGCCATTGTATTTCGGTGCTGGACTGCCCCTGGGCAGGACAAAGACTGATATGCAAATGGATATTTCCCATCTGTGAAAGGCACAGTGAGTAAAAGCAGTGGCTGCGAACTCTCAAGTGGTTAATAACCACTGAACAGGTTATCATGTCTGTTCTTGCGAGAGAGGGGCGCCCGCTACCTTTGTAAAACTATTTTTTAAGGAACCTGGGATTGGTAACCCTAGGTCTCCTGGGGGCAACCAGACGTGGTCTCCCTCTCACTGTGCTTAGAGAGGCATCAGCTTCACCTCACTGATGATCCCCAACAAGGGTGAAACACGTGTATGGGGTTGCTGGTGGTACTCTCGTTCAGATTGGAATTGCCATTGTATTTCGGTGCTGGACTGCCCCTGGGCAGGACAAAGACTGATATGCAAATGGATATTTCCCATCTGTGAAAGGCACAGTGAGTAAAAGCAGTGGCTGCGAACGCTCAAGTGGTTAATAACCACTGAACAGGTTATCATGTCTGTTCTTGCGAGAGAGGGGCGCCCGCTACCTTTGTAAAACTATTTTTTAAGGAACCTGGGATTGGTAACCCTAGGTCTCCTGGGGGCAACCAGACGTGGTCTCCCTCTCACTGTGCTTAGAGAGGCATCAGCTTCACCTCACTGATGATCCCCAACAAGGGTGAAACACGTGTATGGGGTTGCTGGTGGTACTCTCGTTCAGATTGGAATTGCCATTGTATTACGGTGCTGGACTGCCCCTGGGCAGGACAAAGACTGATATGCAAATGGCTATTTCCCATCTGTGAAAGGCACAGTGAGTAAAAGCAGTGGCTGCGAACTCTCAAGTGGTTAATAACCACTGAACAGGTTATCATGTCTGTTCTTGCGAGAGAGGGGCGCCCGCTACCTTTGTAAAACTATTTTTTAAGGAACCTGGGATTGGTAACCCTAGGTCTCCTGGGGGCAACCAGACGTGGTCTCCCTCTCACTGTGCTTAGAGAGGCATCAGCTTCACCTCACTGATGATCCCCAACAAGGGTGAAACACGTGTATGGGGTTGCTGGTGGTACTCTCGTTCAGATTGGAATTGCCATTGTATTTTGGTGCTGGACTGCCCCTGGGCAGGACAAAGACTGATATGCAAATGGATATCTCCCATCTGTGAAAGGCACAGTGAGTAAAAGCAGTGGCTGCGAACTCTCAAGTGGTTAATAACCACTGAACAGGTTATCATGTCTGTTCTTGCGAGAGAGGGGCGCCCGCTACCTTTGTAAAACTATTTTTTAAGGAACCTGGGATTGGTAACCCTAGGTCTCCTGGGGGCAACCAGACGTGGTCTCCCTCTCACTGTGCTTAGAGAGGCATCAGCTTCACCTCACTGATGATCCCCAACAAGGGTGAAACACGTGTATGGGGTTGCTGGTGGTACTCTCGTTCAGATTGGAATTGCCATTGTATTTCGGTGCTGGACTGCCCCTGGGCAGGACAAAGACTGATATGCAAATGGATATTTCCCATCTGTGAAAGGCACAGTGAGTAAAAGCAGTGGCTGCGAACTCTCAAGTGGTTAATAACCACTGAACAGGTTATCATGTCTGTTCTTGCGAGAGAGGGGCGCCCGCTACCTTTGTAAAACTATTTTTTAAGGAACCTGGGATTGGTAACCCTAGGTCTCCTGGGGGCAACCAGACGTGGTCTCCCTCTCACTGTGCTTAGAGAGGCATCAGCTTCACCTCACTGATGATCCCCAACAAGGGTGAAACACGTGTATGGGGTTGCTGGTGGTACTCTCGTTCAGATTGGAATTGCCATTGTATTTCGGTGCTGGACTGCCCCTGGGCAGGACAAAGACTGATATGCAAATGGATATTTCCCATCTGTGAAAGGCACAGTGAGTAAAAGCAGTGGCTGCGAACGCTCAAGTGGTTAATAACCACTGAACAGGTTATCATGTCTGTTCTTGCGAGAGAGGGGCGCCCGCTACCTTTGTAAAACTATTTTTTAAGGAACCTGGGATTGGTAACCCTAGGTCTCCTGGGGGCAACCAGACGTGGTCTCCCTCTCACTGTGCTTAGAGAGGCATCAGCTTCACCTCACTGATGATCCCCAACAAGGGTGAAACACGTGTATGGGGTTGCTGGTGGTACTCTCGTTCAGATTGGAATTGCCATTGTATTACGGTGCTGGACTGCCCCTGGGCAGGACAAAGACTGATATGCAAATGGCTATTTCCCATCTGTGAAAGGCACAGTGAGTAAAAGCAGTGGCTGCGAACTCTCAAGTGGTTAATAACCACTGAACAGGTTATCATGTCTGTTCTTGCGAGAGAGGGGCGCCCGCTACCTTTGTAAAACTATTTTTTAAGGAACCTGGGATTGGTAACCCTAGGTCTCCTGGGGGCAACCAGACGTGGTCTCCCTCTCACTGTGCTTAGAGAGGCATCAGCTTCACCTCACTGATGATCCCCAACAAGGGTGAAACACGTGTATGGGGTTGCTGGTGGTACTCTCGTTCAGATTGGAATTGCCATTGTATTTCGGTGCTGGACTGCCCCTGGGCAGGACAAAGACTGATATGCAAATGGATATCTCCCATCTGTGAAAGGCACAGTGAGTAAAAGCAGTGGCTGCGAACTCTCAAGTGGTTAATAACCACTGAACAGGTTATCATGTCTGTTCTTGCGAGAGAGGGGCGCCCGCTACCTTTGTAAAACTATTTTTTAAGGAACCTGGGATTGGTAACCCTAGGTCTCCTGGGGCAACCAGACATGGTCTCCCTCTCACTGTGCTTAGAGAGGCATCAGCTTCACCTCACTGATGATCCCCAACAAGGGTGAAACACGTGTATGGGGTTGCTGGTGGTACTCTCGTTCAGATTGGAATTGCCATTGTATTTCGGTGCTGGACTGCCCCTGGGCAGGACAAAGACTGATATGCAAATGGATATTTCCCATCTGTGAAAGGCACAGTGAGTAAAAGCAGTGGCTGCGAACTCTCAAGTGGTTAATAACCACTGAACAGGTTATCATGTCTGTTCTTGCGAGAGAGGGGCGCCCGCTACCTTTGTAAAACTATTTTTTAAGGAACCTGGGATTGGTAACCCTAGGTCTCCTGGGGGCAACCAGACGTGGTCTCCCTCTCACTGTGCTTAGAGAGGCATCAGCTTCACCTCACTGATGATCCCCAACAAGGGTGAAACACGTGTATGGGGTTGCTGGTGGTACTCTCGTTCAGATTGGAATTGCCATTGTATTTCGGTGCTGGACTGCCCCTGGGCAGGACAAAGACTGATATGCAAATGGATATTTCCCATCTGTGAAAGGCACAGTGAGTAAAAGCAGTGGCTGCGAACTCTCAAGTGGTTAATAACCACTGAACAGGTTATCATGTCTGTTCTTGCGAGAGAGGGGCGCCCGCTACCTTTGTAAAACTATTTTTTAAGGAACCTGGGATTGGTAACCCTAGGTCTCCTGGGGGCAACCAGACGTGGTCTCCCTCTCACTGTGCTTAGAGAGGCATCAGCTTCACCTCACTGATGATCCCCAACAAGGGTGAAACACGTGTATGGGGTTGCTGGTGGTACTCTCGTTCAGATTGGAATTGCCATTGTATTTCGGTGCTGGACTGCCCCTGGGCAGGACAAAGACTGATATGCAAATGGATATTTCCCATCTGTGAAAGGCACAGTGAGTAAAAGCAGTGGCTGCGAACTCTCAAGTGGTTAATAACCACTGAACAGGTTATCATGTCTGTTCTTGCGAGAGAGGGGCGCCCGCTACCTTTGTAAAACTATTTTTTAAGGAACCTGGGATTGGTAACCCTAGGTCTCCTGGGGGCAACCAGACGTGGTCTCCCTCTCACTGTGCTTAGAGAGGCATCAGCTTCACCTCACTGATGATCCCCAACAAGGGTGAAACACGTGTATGGGGTTGCTGGTGGTACTCTCGTTCAGATTGGAATTGCCATTGTATTTCGGTGCTGGACTGCCCCTGGGCAGGACAAAGACTGATATGCAAATGGATATTTCCCATCTGTGAAAGGCACAGTGAGTAAAAGCAGTGGCTGCGAACTCTCAAGTGGTTAATAACCACTGAACAGGTTATCATGTCTGTTCTTGCGAGAGAGGGGCGCCCGCTACCTTTGTAAAACTGGTTACAGTAAGCCTCCCTATGTAAACAGACCCAATGGATCTTGTTTTGCTTGTGGAGCAACTGACCACGTGAAGGGGGATCCCCGGTGTAAGGTTAAACCTTTGGGGGTCCACTCCACTAATCTGGCCTTCTCCTCCTATGAGGAAGAAGAGATTACAGGAGCATCCTTCTCCTCAGACTCCTTCCCCAGCGGGATAGAAGCTGAGGTAGTTTTAGTTTCCCTGGGTTCCTGGGAGCCTAAAGTCACAGAGGCTTATGCTAGGATTCCAGATAATACCAAGCACTACTTTAAAGACAGTGTGCTGATCAATGGAGTGGATTCTCCAGCTCTTAGGGATAGTGGGTGCAGTCGAACTGTAGTGGATTCTACCTTGGTAGACTCAGAGGAAGTTGCCAGAGCTACTCTGATGCCCACTAAGTTGGCTGACGGCCCACCTCGCATGTTTCCAGTAATATCTGTAAATCTTACTTTAAATGGTACAGCAGTCAGGATTCCAGTGAGCATTCAAAGAAACGTCCCAGGAAAGGTCTTGTTAGGCAACGATCTCAGAGCTTTAGGGCTCGTAGGAGACACGGCCGACAGACCCTGCACACGGTCTCAAACACGGGCAGCATTGGCCAAGACCAATACGCCGCCCCAGCCAAAGGGGAAACCCAAGGCGAAAGGAGTAAACAAGTCAAGACGAGGGAAAGAGAGTATTCCCCCGAACTCGCCTACCACTGCGGTGGAGGAAGTTGGTCAATCGCCCGGGCCTGACGAGGAGGTGGCGATGCCTGAAGTATTTGACCCCAACGACCATCCGGAACTAAAAGACTTGTTAGTAGAAGGTGGTCCTGTCAGGGAAGAATTCAGTAAAGGCCAACGTGAGTGCCCATCTCTGGAAGGCCTAAGGAGACAGGCCTGCTCCCAGCTTGAGGGTGAACCTCCTTGGACGCATCAGATTTATTGGGAAGGTGGACTCCTGTATAGTGAGCCCACAGAGTCTACAGAAGGAGACCATAGGAGGTTGGTGGTTCCCCTTGCTGTAAGACCCTTCCTCCTGCAGTTGGCGCATGAAGTGCCCCTTGCTGGTCACCTTGGTATTAAGAGGACCAAGCAAAGGTTATCCATTCACTTCTACTGGCCCAAGATGGGGGTGCAAGTAGAAAGTCACTGCAGAAGTTGTGCCTCCTGCCAGTTATCTGTTAAGAGTGGCTCAACAATCCAAGCTCCATTGGTACCACTCCCATTTGTGGGAATACTATTCGAAAGGGTAGGGATCGACATTGTTGGTCCCCTTGACCAGCAGACATCTTCAGGCAATAGGTTTATCTTGGTGCTAGTCGACTATGCAACTAGATATCCTGAAGCCATCGCATTGAAAACTGTAACTGCCAAGTCAGTTGCAAAAGCGTTACTTGGCATCTTTACTAGGATTGGCTTCCCTAAAGAAGTTGTGTCTGACAGAGGCAGCAACTTTATGTCAAAGTATATGCAGGCTATGTGGAAAGAATGTGGGGTTACCTACAAGTTCTCTTCTGCATACCACCCCCAGACCAATGGTCTGGTGGAACGTTTCAACAGAACGTTAAAGAGTATGATTGGGGCTCTGGAAGAACCTCAGAGAAGAAAATGGGATCTTCTTTTACCATGCTTACTGTTTGCCTACCGAGAGGTACCACCAGGAGGGTGTTGGCTTCAGCCCCTTCGAACTTCTGTTCGGTCATCCTGTACGGGGACCCTTAGCCATAGTCAAAGAGGGATGGGAGATGCCCACTCCCCCTGTTACTACCAACGTAGTAGATTATGTGCTGGGGCTCAGAAAACGGATGGTACTTCTGATGGGCTTGGCTAGTGATAAATTGAAGGCAGGACAAGCGCTGGTGAAACATTGGTACAACCAGAAAGCTTCCCTCATCAACTTTACACCTGGTCAGCAAGTCCTGATCATGAACCCCGTAAGGCGTCGAGCTTTACAGGACAAATGGCCAGGCCCTTACACAGTGGTGAAGCCCCTGGGTGAGGTTAACTATTTAGTGGACCTTGGAAGGCCTGGGCAGGCTCCAAAAGTGTTCCACGTAAATAGGCTAAAGGCTTTCGTCCCAAGAGTTGAAATCGCAGCACTGCTGCTGGCTTCAGATGTTGAGGAAGAGGAGTCTGAACCTCTCCCCGACCTGTTCCAAAAGCGGTCCTTCAGATAGCTCCTTTGAGGGTGTCCGTGTGGCCCCTCACCTGACTTCTGATCAGCAGGATGAGGTGAAAAGTTTGCTTAGGCAGTTTTCCCCCCTGTTTTCACAGTCGCCTGGTTTGACACCTTGGTGCAAACATAACATAGACACAGGAGACAGTGTACCTACCAAAAGTAGGGGATACAGGATGTCAGATAAAGTACGGTCTTACATTAAGACCGAGGTCAACAAGATGTTAGAGTTTGGGGTGATTGAACCCTCTAGTAGTCCTTGGTCCAGCCCTGTGGTTTTGGTTCCAAAGGCAGGCCCTTCTGAATTGAGCTTCTGCGTGGATTACAGGGCTCTGAATGCTGTCACCAAGACAGATGCACACCCCTTGCCTCGAACAGATGAGCTGGTGGATACCTTGGGTGCCTCCAAGTACCTCAGCACATTTGACCTCACTGCTGGCTATTGGCAAATAGCTTTAGAACATGCCAAGTAGAATACAGCGTTTTCTACTCCAGACTTTCTCTACCAATTCAGGGTAATGCCGTTCGGGTTGAAGAATGCACCTGCCACTTTCCAGAGGCTTGTGAATCATGTGTTGAATGGGTTGGACGAATTCTGTCTTGCATATCTGGATGATATAGCAGTTTCCAGTGCCACCTGCGAAGACCATGTGAAACACCTCGGGATTGTGCTCCAGGCTCTTCAGAAAGCACACTTGACCATAAAGGCTACTAAGTGCCAGATTGGACAAGGCTCAGTGGTTTACCTTGGACATGAAGTAGGTGGAGGGAGGATACAGCCTCTTCCCAGTAAAGTACAAGCAGTACAAGACTGGCCTACCCCCACTACACAGACCCAAGTGAGAGCCTTCTTAGGACTCACAGGGTATTACCGCAACTTCGTGGCAGACTATGGCACCATAGCTGCCCCTCTGACTGCCCTCACTACTCTGAAGAAACCCAAGAAGTTAACTTGGACCGACGAGTGTGAGAAGGCCTTCAACGGTTTAAAATAATCCTTGTGCCAGGCCCCTGTCCTCAGGGCCCCTGATTATCAAAGACCTTTTATTGTGAAAACGGACGCCTCTGACACTGGGATAGGAGCTGTACTATCGCAAGTAGACGAGAAGGGTAAGGAACACCCTATTGGTTTTATTAGTCGCCAGCTTAAGGACAGAGAGCTCAGATGGTCCACAGTGGAGAAAGAATGCTTCTCTGTTGTGTGGGCCCTACGGAAGCTGAGGCCCTACCTCTATGGGACCCACTTCACTGTGCAAACTGACCATAAGCCCTTAAAGTGGCTAATGAACATGAAGGGAGAGAATCCAAAGTTGCTTAGGTGGTCCATAAGTCTACAAGGCTTCGACTTCACTATTGAGCATAGGCCAGGTGTCCAACATAGCAATGCTGATGGGTTGTCCAGAATGTTTAACCGACCTGAACACGAGACTCATCCAGGGGTGGATTAGTTCCCCCTGTCCATAGTCTGGGAGGGGCGAGTGTTAGGAAAGATTTCTTAATTGTGGGTAATTTTCCTTCCATGTGGCAACCCCTAAACTTTTTGCTGTTGTTTTCACCATGATCTAGACTTTGCCAGAGAAGTGCAGCCTTCTGCTTCACTCCTCTGGGCTTTCGCTCCACTCTTACGGGGAAACTGACATGCCCTTAAGACAGTCAGTACCGGGAAATGTTGTTTTCCGTGGTTCTTTTATCATGTTGCAGCTTTCGCGCAACATGGCACAAGAGGGCACTGTAAGCTAAGTTACTGCTCTCTTGGGTCTCTAGTCTTCTAAAGGCCCTAGATACTCTCTTTGGATTGTAAATGAATGGTGCAAGTGAATCACGGACGGGATTGGTGGCAGCGATTGTTTCTTGTGTTTTTGAACTCCTTTTGGCGTTTTAAGCGTGTTTCTCACGCTTAGCCCAAAATGGTGGCCTGGCTTCCAAAATGGCCAGACCACAAGGCTCTTTGTCCTGTCCGCTGACCGTCTTGCCCCCTTCACCTCCCCCCAGGTCGAGCCGACCCGGGGCCTTCCTTATTTGGGCATGTACTTTCCTGCGAAACACCGATGCTTTCGTGGG